>NC_053024.1:336597557-336897557 GCF_003073215.2 Triticum urartu | reverse complement strand
GTTATTCTCTATCCATTCATGCCTTTTTTTTGGTAATTATGGCGTACTGTATCGTGTCATTACCATGCTCTCTTTTTGCTAAATATTATTGCTGTCAGTCTGTTAATAGGAAGTGCAATTTTGCCATGTGTTTTGCTAGTGATCCATGCACCCTATGAATGTGCTCTTGACATGTTTAGCTTCATAAATGTGTCTTCTTACTGTTAGTTGCTTTGTTATGCCATGAAATGCTTTGTGGTGAGTGGCACATGCTTTCCAAGTTGCTATCATGAATCTTTTTTTGCCATGCCATTTTTTTTCTACTAAGTCTGAATCTGTTCATATCACTTGCCATGTTTGCATTGATACTACCGTCTTTTCTGTGCATCTTTGGCTCAAGTTCAGTAAGGGAGTTTTGTTAATTGCCTTTAGTACTAGCATGCCATGCTCAATTTTTCCATGATAGGTTATTGTAGCATGTAGTTTATTAGCTCTAAACATTGCTACCTGATGCTGTTTATGCCATGTTCAGTATTTCCACTAAGTCTGTGAAACTGTTGTCATTTGCATTTTTCCATGTTGTTTTAGACTTATTCTAGTGAGTTCTAGCAGGATCTCAGTGTTCATGATTTGTGAAACTTCACCTGTACTTCATTGCCATGTGTTTTGTTGCTTTGTTGGAGTGTTGTAACATAGTTTCATGATGCATCTTAAGTGCCATGTGTTTCATTTTGCATCGTTGTTGTTTTGCTCGTCATTTGCAAACCGTGCATCCGTTTCTAGTGATCTTTATATCGATTTGGAATGAAATCTCCTAATCTTTCCAATGGCATGTTTGGTTTGCCAAGTTGATGCCATGGTCATCTTTTCCCTTCCGGAGTACCCATATGCATTGCACATCATATCTTGCATCCCATGCCATGTCTTGCATCATGTTGCTTGTGCATTGCACCATGATTGATTGTTGTTACGTTGCTTGTGTTCTTGCTTTGGGAAGAGCTGGGAGATGAGTTCATGAACGAGGATCCTGTCGAGTACGTTTACGAGGAGCAAGCTTTCGAAAACCCTGAGAACTTTGCAGGCAAGATGATCATTACCCCCGATATCACTTCTATCTTTGCTTGCTAGTTATTCATTCTATCGCTATGCCGCGCTACCTACCACTTATTATCAAGCCTCCCATATTGCCATGTCAAGCCTCTAACCCACCTTCCTAGCAAACCGTTGTTTGGCTATGTTACCGCTTTTGCTCATCCCCTCTTATAGTGTTGCTAGTTGCAGGTGCAGTGCAGGTTGTTCCATGTTGGAACATGGATATGTTGGGATATCACAATATCTCTTATTTTAATTAGTGCATCTATATACTTGGCAAAGGATGGAAGGCTTGGCCTTTTGCTCGATGTTTTGTTCCACTCTTGCCGCCCTAGTTTCTGTCATACCGGTGTTATGTTCCTTGATTTTGCGTTCCTTACGCGGTTGGGGTTATGGGACCCCCTTGATAGTTCGCTTTGAATAAAACTCCTCCAGCAAGGCCCAACCTTGGATTTACCATTTGCCTAATAACAACTAAAATTTTCCTAGGGAGTAATTAAACCGAGGATTCTTAATCAACAACCCGGGCCAGTGTTCCTCTGAGTGCTGGTCCAACCTGGGCGATGTCCGGCGCCCCCTGGGCAACCAGGGTCTCAGCCAACCCGATGCCTGGCCCATCCGGTGTGCCCTGAGAACGAGATATGTGCGACTCCTTTCGGGATTTGTCGGCATATCGGGCGGTCTTACTGGTCTTGTTTTACCATTGTCGAAATGTCTTGTAATCAGGATTCCGAGTATGATCGGGTTGTTTCGAGAGAAGGAATATCCTTTGTTGATCGTGAGAGTTTGTGATGGGCTAAGTTGGGACACCACTGCAGGGTATAAACTTTCGAGAGCCGTGCCCGCGGTTATGTGGCAGATGGGAATTTGTTAATATCCGGTTGTAGAGAACTTGACACTTGACTTAATTAAAATACACCAATCGCGTGGGTAACCATGATGGTCTCTTTTCGACGAGGTTCGGGAAGTGAACACGGTTGGGTTATGTATGAACGTAAGTAGTTCAGGATCACTTCTTGATCACTTCTAGCTCTAGTCCATTGCGTAGTTTCTCATCTTACTCTTGTACTCGTATGTTAGCCACCATATTTGCTTAGTGCTTGCTGCAACTCCACCTTATAACCACATCCTACCTATAAGCTTAAATAGTCTAGATCTCATGGGTTTTGAGATTGCTGAGTCCTCGTGACTCACATATACTACCAAAACAGTTGCAGGTGCCAATGATACCAGTGCAGGTGATGCCACCAAGCTCAAGTGGGAGTTCGACGAAGACCTTGGCCGTTACTATGTTTCCTTTCTAGATGATCAGTAGTGGTGCCCAGTTGGGATGATCGGGATTTAGCATTTGGGGTTGTCTTCTTTTCATTTGGATTCGTCCGTAGTCGGACCTTGTGTGTACTCTGATTGATGTATGAATATTTTTGATCATTGTGTGATGTGGCGATTGTAAGCCAACCATTTACTTCCTTGTTCACTTACATGGGATTGTGTGAAGATGACCCTTCTTGCGACCATACCAAAATGTGGTTATGCCTCTAAGTCGTTGTAACGCCCCATATGTAACCTGCCATATTTGTATTCCAACTCTTGCCATTTTCGGCACTAAGTTATGATATTCCTCGTTGTTGGGTTTTGTCTTCGTTTTGTTTTTGTCTTTGTCATGCATCTCTTATCATGTCATCATGTGCATCGCATTTGCATACATGTTCGTCTCATGCATCCGAGCATTTTCCCCGTTGTCCGTTTTGCATTCCGGCGCTCCTATGTCCTCCGGTGTCCCCTTTTACCTCTTTCGTGTGCGGGTGTTAAACATTCTCAGATTGGACCGAGACTTGCCAAGCGGCCTTGGTTTACTACCGGTAGACCGCCTGTCAAGTTTCATGCCATTTGGATTTCGTTTGATACTCCAATGGTTAACCGAGGAACCGTAAAGGCCTCGTGTGTGTTGCAGCCCAACACCTCTCCAAAGTGGCCCAAAACCCACCAAAACCCCCTCCATCATCTCGGTCGTTCGATCATGATCGCGTGGCCGAAAACCACACCTCATTTGGAGTCTCCTAGCTCCCTCTACCTATAAATGTGTGCCCTTCCCATCCATTTCGCGGTCCAAACCCTAGATCCATTCCCGCCGCCGCCGAACACATCCACCGCCGGCCGGACGCGTCCGCCACTGCCCGCGTCCAATCAGAATTTGACACGTGTCCCCCACCGGCTCTCTCTCTCCTCCGGCCCGCCGGGCCCATCACGGACCCGCCCGGCCCGGTCGCCGCCGCCGCTCGCCCGAGGCGAGGCCGCCTCACCGCGCCGCCCGCCGGCCTCCCCTCGCGCCGCCGCCGCCACCCGGCTCTTCCGCCGCCGCCGGCTGGACTCTGCCACCGCTCGCCGCCCCGTCGCCTCGTCTTCCGCGCCGCCCCGAGCCCACGCGCCTCACCCGAGCTCCTCTCCGTGCCGCGCCCCGCTCCTCGTGACCCCGCCGCCGGAATCGACCCTCCGCCGCCGTCTCCCACGCCTCCGACCACCTCGCCGTCGCCGGACCCGGCCCGCTCCAGATCCGGTCTGGGTGGACCAAATCTACCAGGCCCATGATCCAAACGCCTCCACTCGTCCCCGCACGTCTCCGTCTCGGAACCCCGAGATGCAGTTTCTGCGAGGGTAAAAATCTGCTAAGTCCTGAAATTTGCATATTATCTTGCCCTGTTCATTATGCCATAACTCATCATCCGTAGCTCCGTTTTGGGCGTGTAGCATATCAAATTGTTCGTCTCGATGTGTACTTCATTTCATTCCATTGCACCATGTTCATTTGAGTTCATCTTGATGCCCTAAATGCTGTTGCAAGAGTGCTATGTAATGTTAGTTTCAGTTTCTTAGCAGAGATTGGACATTTGTCATTTTTGCCATGTTTAATGTGTGCCTCCTATGAACTTGAGCCCTACATGTGTTTTGAAGTATGCCATGCCATCTTTATAGGGGTGTATGCCATGTATTTTTGTGATCTATGTGGTGACTAGCACAAGCATGCAAAGTAGCTCTCGTAATGTTGCTGATTTCAGGGACTTCGAATTCTTCTAAGTCTTTTCCCTGATAATATTTTTATGCCATGTATTCTTGTTGCTACAGAGTGATCCACGCCTCTTTTGAGCATGTTCAGTAAGGATGCTTTTGAGATATTTTTATGCTCTATCCATCCATGTATTTGTTTGCAATTATGGAGCACCCTAGCATCACTCAATCTTGCTCTAGTTTTGCTATAATATGTTCCTGGCAGATTGTTTACATGGTAATCAATTTTGCCGAGGTTGATGTAGTTGATCTATGCATTCTATGAGAGTGTTCTTTCCATGGCTAGCTTATTTATCATGTCTACTTGTTGGGTGTATGCTTAGTTTGTCATGCAATGCTTTGTGGTGAGTGCATCGAGCTCGTAAACATGCCTACGTGAATCTGTTTTGCCATGTTCCAGTTTTCTGCTAAGTCTGAATCTGTTAACCAAACTTTCTATGTTTACATGGTTGCCATTGTATTTTGTGATCCCTTTTGGCTTATGGTCAGTAAGGGACTTTTGTTGTATGCTTTGAGTAGCTTCATGCCATGCTTTGCTTTGCCATGATATGTTCCTGTAGCATGTTGTTATCTTGCTCTAAACTTTGCTTCCCGATGTTAATTCCTGACATGCTAATTTCACTAAGTCTGTGAACCTGATATCTTTTGCACTTTTGCCATGTTTGTTTGAACCTGCTTGTAAGTGCATCTAGTGCCACCCCTAGTTGGTTTTGGAGTATTGACGACAAACCTAGTTGAGGGACTAATGTGTCTGTGAGAATTGCAGGATAACACAGGTAGAAGTCCCTCATTGATTCAGTTTTCCTACCAGAGATGACCCCTAAAAATGTGTGAAGACATTGAAGTCAAAGGTGGTATATGAAGATATTCACATTGAAGACTATGACAAGAGATGGCACCACATGAAGCCTATGGAGCTCGAAGACTTAGATCTTTCATAGTTCTTTTTCTTTTGTGTTGAGTCATAGGAACCACCGTACTGTTAAGTGGGGTCCAAGAGAACCAGTCAGACTGACTGAAGTGATGCCTAACCAAAAACCTATGTCTTCGAGTGAAGACTATGAGAGCGAATCTTGTCCAGAGTCGGACAAGTCAGCTTTGCTTGTAGCCCAGGTAAAGTTGCCGTGTGAGTTTGAAATCTGACCGTTGGAACACGTGTCAGTTCCTTAGTGACCCAGGGTCATTTCGGACAAATCAGGTCAGGTTGCCAAGTGGCTATAAATAGCCCACCCCCCACAACCATAAACGGTAGGCTGCTCAGATTGAGAGTACGGCTTTTGTCGTTTGAGAGCAACCCACCTTGAAGCCTTTGAGAGGAATTCCTTGCGAGGATAAAGCCCTAACCACCCAGAGCCAGAGAGAATTGGGCATCACTTAAGTCTTCTTGTCTGTGTGATCTGAAGACTTATTACACTTGAGGACTGTGCATCCTCCAGCCGGTTAGGCGTCGCGTTCTGAGCATCCAAGAGACATTGTGGATTGCCGGTGAACGAAGTCTGTGAAGGTTTGGGAGTCTACCTTGAAGACTTACCAGAGTGATTGGGCGAGGTCTGTGTGACCTTAGCTCAAGGGGAATACGGTGAGGACTGGGTGTCCTGAGCTGCGCGTTCAGGACTGGGTGTCCGGGACTGTGTGTCCTAAGGTTTAAATACCTAGCCGCCCCGACCAGACGTACAATTGTCACAGCAACTGGAACTGGTCCAACAAATCATTGTCTTCAACGAGTCACTGGTTTCATCTTCCCTTCCTTTTACTTACTGTTGCTCCTTGTGAAGTCATTGTATGTTTGCACTATCTTTTGTCTTCACTGAGTGACTGCATGCTCTGTATGGCTTCATAATATCTTCCTACCTGATCCTTACTACATTGCTGCTATTAAGTCATTGTGCTTTCACTTCATTGAACACTTGACTATGGCTTGCCTAGTGTAGTCTACCTTCCGCTGCATGGTAATAGGTTTATTTCTATCGTTTGTCTTCATAACTTCCATGTTTTGAAGACTTTCATAAAAATCGCCTATTCACCCCCCTCTAGTCGATATAACGCACTTTCAATTGGTATCAGATCAAGGTGCTCCCTTGTTCTGTGTGATTCAGTTTAACCACCTGGAGTTTTAGCTATGTCGACTGCAGGGATAATTAAAGTCTCCGCTGCGTGCCCCGTCTTCGATGGAACTGAATATCCCTACTGGAAGAATAAGATGTGCATGCATCTTGAAGCCATTGATGTCGACCTATGGTATGTCGTCGAAAACGGCATTCCCAAGGCTGGAGAAGGTGTCACTGCTGCTGACGTCAAGAAATTTGTTCAACTGGACTCTACTGCCAAGAATATCATCTGTGGTCACCTGACCAAAGGACAGTATGGCCGTGTGAGTGCTTTGAAGACATCTAAGCTGGTCTGGGACTGGCTCTCCAAGGTCAATGAAGGCATCTCAACCCAGAGATATCAGAGAATCAGTGTCCTTCGCAACCTCTTCAACCGCTTCAAGCGAAATGACAATGAGAATGCCCAACACACTTTTGACCGACTCACTGACATCACAAATGAGCTTCAAGCCCTCGGCGCTACTGAGATCACCAAACATGAAGTCGTCAAGACACTACTGAGATCACTTGATAGTTCGTTTGACATCCTAGCCCCGATGATTCAAGAACGTCCTGATTTCAAGACACTCGATCCATCTGACATACTTGAGAGGCTCAACACACATGAGTTTCAGCTTTCTGAGAAAAGAGATATCTATGGTCCAAACTATGGGCGAACTCGTGCCTTGAAGGCAAAAGCTGTCTCCTCATCTGAAGAAGAATCTGACAGCAGTTCTGATGATCCTGAAGACATTGGAAGAGAACTTGCTATGCTTGTGAAGAAGTTCCAAAAATTCACCAAGAAGAAAGGCTTCAGAAAGTCTTCCCGATCAAGCTCAAGGAATGATGAAGCTTCTGCTCACGACTACAAGAAGAAAACATGTCACAAGTGCAAGAAACCTGGCCACTTCATCTCTGAGTGACCACAGTGGGACAATGAGAACAAAAGGAAGAAGAAGAGCAAGGAATATGACTTTGACGACAAGAAGAAGAAGAAATACTCAAAGTCTTCGTCCAAGTCTTCCTCAAAGTCTTCATCACACAAGAAGAGCTCATCTGGCAAGGCACGTGCGTTTGTTGGCAAGGAAATGGACTCGGAGGAGGAGTCTGCTTCTGAGGAGGCGGAGGTGGAGTCTGAGGAGGAGTCCGATTCAGGCGTCGCAAGTCTGGCTACAGCATACGTTGCCAAGTCCATCTTCAATATTGAAGACAATGACCTCGTCACCGACACCGATGCAATTGACAAGGACTACTCCGCTTCTACCTACTGCTTCATGGCACGCGGTGCCAAGGTAAACACACGCACTACTCACTATCAAACATCTAGTGACGATGACTCTGATTGTGATTCAAAACCCAGCTACAAAACACTTGCTAAAATTGCAACTGAACAGCAGAAAGCTATGGAACATATTCAAAAACTGTTAGACAGAAGCGATGATCTATTAGGTGCTGAAATGACTCGATCTGAATCCTTAATTGAAGACATAAAAAATCTTCACGTTAAGTATCAGGAACTTGAAAGTCGTCATGAAACTCTCTCAACAACTCATGAAAAGCTTTCCTATGATTATCTTCAAAGGAAGCAAGATCTTGAGAAATTGAGAGCGGTTCATGAAGATCTTGAAAAGGAAAACGAGTCACTTCACTCCAAACAGATCACTCCCGCTCAGGAAGGATTTGAACCACCATGTCTTAAATGCATTGAGCGTGATAATGCTACTTATGTTGCTGAATGTTCTACTGCTACTACTGTTGCAATATCTTCAACTTTTGATGTGGTAACTAACCCCTCTGCTGAGGATACCACTGCTATTGCTGATGAGAATGCAAGGTTGAAGACATTGCTTGAAACAGGGATGTACAAAAGTCTTAAAGGGCATCAGACACTATGTGATGTCCTCAAAAAGCAGATTCTGAACCGAAACCCGAGGAAGAGGGTGTTGGGTTCGTAAGGAAAATGAATGCTGATGGCTCTTACTGGAAACCTGAGCAGTACCCCAAAACCATGTGGGTTGCTGCAAAGGAACCTTCAGCAGACCCATCCAATCTATCTGGCTTCACTTGTGCTAACCCCATTATCATTGATGAATCCTTTGACGCAAACTATATACTGTTTAAGAATCAGAATGGTGAAGTGTTTGCCAGGTACATTGGTACTAACTGCAGGAATGGACCGCCTATGAATAAGATCTAGGTTCCGAAAAGGTGTCTGGAGAATCTTCCTGTGAATGTCATCATGACACCTCACGTGAAGAAGAAAAACCTCAGACCAAAGGCTTCATACGGTCCAAAGGCTTCATACAGACAGAGGACTCACCTGAGTCGCACTAACGCAAATGTTTTGCAGGGAAACCATACTCAGGCATATGAATATGAGAGCGGTTCGTCAAACCGCCATGTTCATAAGACCAAGAACTATTCTGCTTATTCTTATGAGTACTATTGTCCGCCTGCAAGACTGTTTGCTAGGGCTCCAAAGCCAAAATTCTCAGATGCTGCACTTAGACCTATTGCTTCTCAGCCACCCTTGAAGATGTGGGTGGCTAAGAAAGCTTAACTCTCTTTTGCAGGGAAAGGTCTCCAGCAGAAAACCAAAATCGTCTGACGCCATTGTTGGGGACCTTAAACATCTTGTAGGGTGCAAGATCATATGCCCGAATGGTCTTACTATGTACTTCGTTCCTTAATCGCTTGCTACTCTCCCTATTAGTCCTAATCTGGATCTTGGCTTTCATAACCCATTGGTTCGTCAAATGTTTTTGCTTCACAATGCTCTTGGTGAAGCCTATCCCCCTAACTGCACTGTAGGGTACGACACCGACGTCTTCAGAATGGATTATTGATAGTGGGTGTACAAATCACATGACTGGCAAAAGAAGTCTTCTTATGGACTCAACCTTACGTCCGTCCGACAAGAGCCACATCACATTTGCTGACACTGGTAAAGTAAGGTATTGGGTCTAGGTAGAGTTGCAATCTCAAGGGATCAACACATGGACAAAGTCATGTTTGTTGAATCCCTTGGCTTCAACTTAATGTCTATCTCAATGCTTTGTGATTTGAACATGATCGTAATATTTGGAAAATATCGTTGCCTTGTACTAATGGAATCTGACAAGTCTCTAGTGTTTGAAGGGTATCGAAAAGATGATCTGTACGTAGTAGATTTCTCAGCAGGACCACAGCTTGCCGTATGTCTTCTAGCAAAATCTTCAGAATGCTGGCTCTGGCATCGGAGGCTTGGGCATGCTGGCATGAGGAACCTTCACACCCTTGAGAAGAAGAAGCATGTCATAGGCATCGAGGGCGTCAAGTTCAAGAAAGACCACTTATGCGGTGCCTGTGAAGCAGGGAAGATGACGAGGGCCAAACATCCTTCGAAGACAATCATGACCACTACTCGACCCTTCGAACTGCTTCACATGGATCTTTTCGGTCCCACTCATTACTCAACTCTTACTACTACTGCATGCCTCTATGGCTTCGTTACTGTTGATGATTACTCTAGATACACTTGGGTGCACATAATCCTTTACAAGACTGAAGTGCAGGATGTCTTCAGACGCTTCGCCAATCGAGCTATGAACAATTATGGCGCCAAGATAAAGCACATCAGAAGTGACAATGGCACTGAATTCAAGAACACTGGCCTTGATACATATCTTGATACCTTGGGCATCACACATGAATTCTCAGCCCCGTACACGCCACAACAGAATGGGGTCGTCGAACGCAAGAACAGAACACTCATTGAGATGGCCAGAACGATGCTAGATGAATACAAGACCCCAAGAAAATTCTGGCCTGAAGCCATTGATACTGCATGCCATACAATCAATCGTTTTTATCTTCACAAGCTTCTGAACAAGACATCCTATGAGCTCCTTACTGGCAAGAAGCCAAATGTCAGTTACTTCAGAGTATTTGGCGCAAGGTGCTGGATCAAGGACCCACATCACACCTCAAAGTTTGCACCAAAAGCACATGAGGGTTTTATGCTTGGATATGGAAAGGATTCGCACTCCTACAGAGTCTTCAATCTCTTTCATTACAAAGTGGTTGAAACAGTGGATGTGTGGTTCGATGAGACCAATGGTTCACAAAGAGAGCAACTGCCAAATGTGCTAGATGAAGTTCCATCCAGTGAATCAATCAAGCTAATGGGAACTGGAGAAATTATACCTTCTAAAGCTCATCCTGAAGAAGAACTTATCATCTCAGCACCTGATCAACATGAAGACAATGCTCAGCCTGAAGACATTCCTTCTAACAACGACAATGATCAGCAAGAGCAAAGTCTTCGCCCTGTACATCCTCGCGTTGCCAATGAAGTGCAGATTGAAAGAATAATTGATAGCATCAATGCACCCGGTCCACTCACTCATTCAAGAGCAGCTCAGCTAGCAAATTTCTGTGGGCACTTTGCATTCGTCTCACTAATAGAACCCAAGAAAGTTGAAGAAGCCTTCATGGAACCTGAATGGATTCAAGCTATGCAAGAAGAGCTTCAACAGTTCGAGCTGAATAATGTATGGGAACTAGTTAAGCATCCTGATCCACGGAAGCACAATATAATAGGCACCAAATGGATATACCGCAACAAGCAAGATGAGCATGGTCAAGTTGTCAGAAACAAAGCTCGTCTCGTTGCTCAAGGATATACTCAAGTGGAAGGCATTGACTTCGATGAAACATTTGCTCCTATGGCTAGACTTGAAGCCATACGCATACTGCTGGCCTATGCAAATCATCACAACATACTTCTATATCAAATGGATGTGAAGAGTGCTTTTCTCAATGGCAAGATTGAAGAAGAAGTGTATGTTGCACAACCGCCTGGCTTTAAAGATCCAAAACATCCTGACATGGTATACAAGCTCAACAAGGCACTGTATGGCCTCAAACAAGCCCCTCGGGCCTGGTATGACACACTCAAATACTTCCTGAAGAGCAAAGGCTTCATACCTGGTTCCCTAGACCCCACTCTCTTCACGTAGACATATGATGGTGAACTATTTGTGTGTCAAATATATGTGGATGACATTATCTTCGGCTGCACCAATCAGAAGTACAGTGAAGAGTTTGGATATATGATGCAAGAGCAATATCAGATGTCCATGATGGGAGAGCTGAAGTTCTTCCTCGGTCTTCAAATACGACAACAACGCAACGGCATCTTCATATCTCAAGAGAAGTATCTCAAAGATTGCCTGAAGAAGTTCGGTATGCAAGACTGCAAAGGCTTCACAACACCAATGCCAGCCAAACATCATCTAGGTCCCAACGACAATGGTAAAGAGTTCGATCAAAAGGTATACCGCTCCATGATTGGTTCTTTACTTTATCTATGTGCATCTAGGCCAGATATTATGCTTAGTGTTTGCATGTGTGCTCGATTTCAAGCGGCACCAAAGGAGTCGCATCACTTAGCTGTGAAGCGAATTCTTCGATATTTGGCTCACACCCCAACTCTAGGATTATGGTATCCAAAGGGCTCAGAGTTTGATCTGGTTGGATTCTCGGATGCTGACTATGCTGGTGACAAAGTTGATCGCAAGTCTACATCAGGCACATGTCACTTTCTGGGACGATCACTTGTATGTTGGTCTTCAAAGAAGCAGAACTGTGTATCCCTCTCCACTGCTGAATCTGAATACATTGCTGCTGGATCTTGCTGCGCTTAGCTTCTGTGGATGAAGCAAACACTCAAGGACTATGGCATTCATCTGAAGCAAGTGCCACTTTACTGCGACAATGAAAGCGCCATCAAGATCGCCAACAACCCAGTTCAGCACTCGAAGACAAAGCACATTTAAATTCGTCATCACTTTCTCAGAGATCATGTTGTGAAGGAAGATATTGATATCATACACGTCAACACTGAAGAGCAATTGGCAGATATCTTCACCAAGCCCTTGGATGAGAAGAGATTTTGCAAGTTACGGTGTGAGCTAAATATCCTGGAATCCTCAAATGTCCTGTGATCAGGCACACATCCTAACCCTTATGCATATTGATGACTTAGATGTGCAACACACGAAGTAAAGTATATCTTCAATCAATGAAGACATACATTCTAAGTGTGAATACATTAATGTGGAATTTGACTTCGGAGCGCCACGATAATTGTGCGCCGTGTCTGGGTCTAATACTTCCTATACGGTGGGTAACGCCACCACCAAATGTTCTATTTTGAAGTGTTTCACTCATGGCGTTACCTTGCAATGTCTTCACATTTGGTTTGGCTTCGATCTCAACATATCTTCATGATTATCTTCACTATGTTGATTATATATATATATATATTAGTGTTCTGTCCTCTACAGCATTCACTTATAGCTATGTCTTCATTGTTGAATCTTTTGAACTAAGTGAATGTGATCGGACACTAACCTCTCTATGCTTTCTATCTCAAATTCTATCTCTCCAAATCATATGCATTCTATTGAAACTATCGAATGTCTTCTCTGCGTCCTTGTTAGCAGAAGATACAAAGACAACCATTAAGTCCGTTTTCAATGCTCATTCCTCCACATGAAGTAGGAACGGCCACCCGACAATCAAGGCGTGTGTGGGACGTGGAACAAACCCCAAAATTCCGCATAATGGCCACGTGTTCCTCAGATGCGAATCGCCAGGGGCACCTGT
Source organism: Triticum urartu (assembly GCF_003073215.2). NCBI lineage: Eukaryota > Viridiplantae > Streptophyta > Magnoliopsida > Poales > Poaceae > Triticum > Triticum urartu. The sequence goes on along the minus strand of NC_053024.1, from coordinate 336,884,682 downwards.
GTAATAGCGCAGTGCCGCCCATGTACCTATAAATACACACTTCACAGCGGTCATTATCTCTTCTTCCACTCTCGCACGAACCCTAGCGCCACCGCTAGCCCTCGACGACGCCGGCGACGAAGCGCTTCGCTGCCGCAACCTCTCCGACGCCGTCTTCAAGCCGACCGCGGACATCGTCCTCTCCGCTGTCGCCGTAGGTGTCCTCCGTCGCCAAGTTAGGGCACGGAAGATCGAACTGCTCGGCCTCATCTTCCACTTCGTCTAGCAGTTCTTAGTGTGGTAAATAAAACTTCCTTTTTACAGCACCGTTGATCCTATGGATTTGTCACTTCCTACCAAAAGCAGTTTCTATTCACACAAGTTAGATCTCTCTCATACTGCATCTCATAACATGCCTAGTATATTCACTTATGCTTCACAAAGTAGTTAGATTCCTCACTTGTACTGATCTGTGGATTCGTACAAATCTGGAACCAACTCCTTATCTATGAGTGAATGTCTTCGCAAAATGAGGTCAATGTCTTCTAAACTGATTTATCTTCAAAATCTTCTGAGAATGCATATGACCTCTTCCCCTTCCCTCGCACCTTAATGCTGTCACAGGTACATGTCCGTGGGAGAATCCTTTGGTTCTCATAGTTTGCATTCATTTGCAGAATTCTTACAGCATCACATTAATTCTCCCGAAGCCAGTTCCTGTTGGTCCAGCAAGCGAAAACCTTTGAAGCCTTTGAACGTGTTGAAGCCTTTCAAGTTAAAGTTTATGGCTTCAGAGAAAGCAGCAAGGAAGGGTGGCAGAAAGCGTTGTGGAGAAACATCAAGAGATCTGCCAGATGAACTCTCAGAACCGTACAAGACAGATCCTGAAGAGGATTACAATCAGCGCAAGACCCGAATCCAATGGATTCGAAGATATTGGGCAGAACAATGGTTCAAATACCGATTTGTAACCCAAGAATATGCTGAGAAAAATGCCATCAAGAGACCGTGGGGAGACATCCAATACAAGAATCTTCTACCCAGGTCCAGAGATGAAGCCATTGCTGAAGGCTTCTATCCCTGCATGGTCCGTGGGCCATAGCCAGCTGATGCACACCCATCATCACTACTATGGTGTCGTGACGACAATCTGTTCAAGCGCAACTTCCAGTTTGCCCAGAACTCAGCGAAGCAGAACAAGAAGACTTTGGGGTTAGACTTCAACCCTGGTCCCTCAGCACCAAGGGCAGATGGCACACGAGATGCAGAACCCAATGTCATCGGTCCTTTCCACAACCTTGAAGGCCTCATCACCCGCATCTTAGTTCAAGGGACTGTAGTGAATGAGCCTGCAGCTGACGCTGAATCAGAAGAAGCTCCTGCAGCGCCGAAGACAAAGAAGATGAAGAAGCCTAAAGCTTCAAAGCCTGCCCCCTCACCAAAAATCTCAAGGGTGAAGCCACTGGCAACTGCACCTCCTAAAGACAGTGTGCAGTCCGAAGACTTATCTCGCATCTCCAAGCCCCAGAAAGTCAAGATGCCTCTGCCTCACACCGGACAAGAGCTAACTGCCGCTGCCATTCTGCACAATGACAACATTGATCTGTCAAGTGATGAAGATCTAGCAGATGACGCTCTTGAGCAACTCATCAAGAGCAAAGAAGAAGCAGAAATCTTCAATGATCTGCCTCTCTTTGATGTGACCATCATCCACAACTTCATTGACGAGTGGTTTGACACGCCAAACATCAGCTTTGAAGATCTAAAGCTACCAATTGGCCTCAGTGTCGCCTTCCAAGGCGCCATTGCTTCAGAACTCGCTATTGCCCAGCGCATTGTTGAACTGAAGCAAAAGATTGACTATGAAAAGGCTCAGTTCAAGAAGCATATGGCCAAGCTCAGCGTGCAGGAAGTGAAGAACTTCAAGAGTATGATGCACGAGCTCAAGGAAGCCTTTGTAAAGAAACGTGCAGAAGCTCAGGGTTCGCGTGAGCGCATGAAGACTCTGGCTGACAGATGTGTGCAAGCCTATAATGAGGCTGAGAAGCGCAAGGCCCTTGGGCGTCCTGGCATCGACCCCAGGATGGCCGCAAAGAAGAAGAAGAAGCCTGCTACGGCTGAACCTGACGCACCAAGGCAGGAAGCAGTTCCTATTGTCTTCCCAACTAAAATGACTGGCTCGAAGCCAAAAATCCGGTCAACAGCTTCAGAGCTCAAGAAGACAAGGACTGCTGAGGCTGAAGCTAGGAAGAGGAAACATTCTGAAGCCTCTCCAACTGCCCCCTCCAAGAAGAAGAGGAAGACCAAGAAAGATCGGGTAGCTCCCACAGAGCCCTTGATAGTTGAACCCATTTCTATGGTCTATCCTGAAGCTGAACACCATGAACGCCAACTGACTATCCATGAGCCTGCTTCCACAGAGGCTCATGAAGCTGAAGACTTTCTAGCAGCTGATCCCATCGCTGCTGAAGACATTGGTCAACATGACAATGTAGAAGACGGTGCAGTCCTTCCTCAGAATAGCGAACTCATCAGCATTGGTCGTCCACTGACACCAATTGCACAGGATGCTTCATGGGCAGATCGCCCACAAGAGGAAGATGACTATGAGGCCCAACCCACTCCAACTCCACAGGCGTCGCCCGCGTTGCGTAGGCTTCGCAAAGGTCCAAGGTCTCAAGTCTCTGCTGAAGACAATCCGGCTGCATCAGCCGCGGAAGATGAAGTCCCACAAGTTGCCACTCCACTGTCCCACCAAGAAGCAGTTCTCAAGGAGAACGTGCTTGAAAATCTTGCGGCTGCCACAACCACCAATGAAGCTAATGCGGAGCCCTCCCCAATGGAGAAAGAAGACAGTGAAGCCACTGATCCTGTCACTTCTGTTCCTGAGTCTGCTGCCGGTCCACAGTTCGACTATCATGTTGAGCACAGGCCTCAGGTACAGAAGCCAATCCCAAGATTGCCAAGGTTCCCAGGTCCTGCATCAGCACCTGGCTCCTTCAATATCAATGGCTTCAGGGCAGACAACACATTCTTCGATAGCTCCAGGAACCCCTACTCAAGGGAAAGGATATCATCTGATCGGTTCTGGAGCTATCCTCAGCGAAGCTATTACTCATGCATTCTTTACAACCAAGGTCGCATCTTCCCACACAAGCGCCTTGACATTGAAGCCATAGCTGGTCTGCCTTGTCTGGAAGAAGCTTTGGATTGCTTCAAGGAAGTTGGACTGCTGCCGTTCGTTACTGACCAAGAGCATTGGAATGAAGAGCTGCTGCTCCAATTCTATGCCACACTTCACATCCGCGGGTACAGCAGAGATCCGAAGACTTGGGTCCTGGAGTGGATGACCGAAAATGTTCATCACGAAGCTAATGCATTTGACATCATTGAGCTCACTGGTTTGCCCACTCCTGGCGATCTCTACGAGCATGGCTGTCAGCTACATAGTGAAGCTATTGAGAGCATCTTTAAGAGGCCGGAACCTGATATGAGTCAGATGCTCAGCATGATGAAGCCATTGCCCCAAGATGCTGCTTATCCAACAGAGTTCTTCGTTGAAGACCTTGAGTATCTGCCACGAACCATCTATCACATCATCAGGCGAACTCTCCGGCCCATCAAAGGGCACTCTCCAAATGCCACGCTTGAGGGTGCAATGAAGACTTTGGTCTTCTATATTCTTCATGGAAAATGCTTCAATGCACAGGACTTATTCATCCGCCAACTTGCTGCATCGGGCTCTGATCTGTTTCGCTTGAAGTTCTACACCCCATGGGTAATGCGGCTAATTAAACTTCACTCCGATATCTCATATCAGCCATCTTCTCGCAATCATAGGATTTTTCTGCCTGATGTGGATATCTCTACTGAAGCCATCTATCCTGATCTTGCAAAGGAACCTCTAAGTCTTCAGAATGCAGAGCATCAGAGTTTCTCACAGAACACTGAAGGAGTTGAAGCAGTCACTCGGGTGTATCCTTTGGCTGGCACTACACGTGCACCACACCCTGCGTCTACTGAAGCCACTGATAGTACAACTGCTCCAAGACCCAAGAAGCGCACTCGTGTTCTCAATGACCGAGAGCTTCTTGTGGCTCTTCATCAGAAACAGGATAGACATCATGACTGGCTGAAGCGTCAGATGAAAAGCCTCTTGGTGGAAGTTAATTGCATTCGCAATCTTGCCACCAAGAATGCTTTCGTTGCCCATGAAACCTGTCGCCGTACATGGAAAGGGCTAACGATGATGTGTTCTGAAGATGATCTCCAAGAGGATGGCTTCACAGAGCGATTCAAGTTTGACTCCACACCTCCTCGAAGAGCTGTGCTGCTAGGAACTCCACCCCTTGAAGACTCTGAGTTCTCTTCATCTGCTGCAACAGTGACTGCCAGAGTTATCAAGGATGAAGATGATGCTACTTCACCACCACCTCCTTCAGCACGCGTCAACTCTGCTCCAAGCTCTTCAGCACCGCCAAACACCACCAACGACCCTGCTACTTCACCTACTCCATATGGGAACGAGTAGATGCTCTATGTCTTCAAACCTTTTTGGTCCTTACTGACAAAAGGGGGAGAAGCATATGAGGTTGATAGTCTTCAAGCGGGTCCATATGGGCGGGTGCTTTATATTTTGCTTCATGCTTACAACTCTCGTTTTGCTACATTTGGTTCTTTGAGTTGTAACACTTAAACTCGATGGTCGTCTGCTACTTATCTGCCACTTTGTTTTGCGATGATAAATTACGCATGTGCGACGATAAATTCCGCACTTAGATCATTCTACAGACGTCCATTTTCCATTATGCATGTCATTATCTTCATATACTTTCACATGCATAGTGGATTGTCATCATAAGTTGAAGTGGATCTACACAAGTACAACCTGCCATGTGCATTTGCATTCCAAAAGCAAATTACCTATATGCACATCTTTAAGGGGAGCCCTTGCAACTTATGAAGACAATTCCTTATCCTTTACAATTTCACAGATTATATTCCCCGTTGAAAACTTCAACTAGTTTGTCATCAATCACCAAAAAGGGGGAGATTGTAAGTGCATCTAGTGCCACCCCTAGTTGGTTTTGGAGTATTGACGACAAACCTAGTTGAGGGACTAATGTGTCTGTGAGAATTGCAGGATAACACAGGTAGAAGTCCCTCATTGATTCGGTTTTCCTACCAGAGATGACCCCTAAAAATGTATGAAGACATTGAAGTCAAAGGTGGTATATGAAGATATTCACATTGAAGACTATGACAAGAGAAGACACCACATGAAGCCTATGGAGATCGAAGACTTAGATCTTTCGTAGTTCTTTTTCTTTTGTGTTGAGTCATAGGAACCACTGTACTGTTAAGTGGGGTCCAAGAGAACCAGTCAGACTGACTGAAGTGATGCCTAACCAAAAACCTATGTCTTCGAGTGAAGACTATGAGAGCGAATCTTGTCCAGAGTCGGACAAGTCAGCTTTGCTTGTAGCCCAAGTAAAGTTGCCGTGTGAGTTTGAAATCTGACTGTTGGAACACGTGTCAGTTCCTTAGTGACCCAGGGTCATTTCGGACAAATCAGGTCGGGTTGCCAAGTGGCTATAAATAGCCCACCCCCACAACCATAAACGATTGGCTGCTCAGATTGAGAGTACGGCTTTTGTCGTTTGAGAGCAACCCACCTCGAAGCCTTTGAGAGAGAATTCCTTGCGAGGATAAAGCCCTAACCACCCAGAGCCAGAGAGAATTGGGCATCACTTAAGTCTTCTTGTCTGTGTGATCTGAAGACTTATTACACTTGAGGACTATGCATCCTCCAGCCGGTTAGGCGTCGCGTTCTGAGCATCCAAGAGACATTGTGGATTGCCGGTGAACGAAGTCTGTGAAGGTTTGGGAGTCTACCTTGAAGACTTACCAGAGTGATTGGGCGAGGTCTATGTGACCTTAGCTCAAGGGGAATACGGTGAGGACTGGGTGTCCTGAGCTACGTGTTCAGGACTGGGTGCCCGGGACTGTGTGTCCTCAGGTTTAAATACCTAGCCGCCCCAACCAGACGTACAATTGTCACAGCAACTGGAACTGGTCCAACAAATCATTGTCTTCAACGAGTCACTGGTTTCATCTTCCCTTCCCTTTACTTACTATTGCTCCTTGTGAAGTCATTGTATGTTTGCACTATCTTTTGTCTTCACTGAGTGACTGCATGCTCTGTATGGCTTCATAATATCTTCCTACCTGATCCTTACTACATTGCTGCTATTAAGTCATTGTGCTTTCACTTCATTGAACACTTGACTATGGCTTGCCTAGTGTAGTCTACCTTCCGCTGCATGGTAATAGGTTTATTTCTATCGTTTGTCTTCATAACTTCCACGTTTTGAAGACTTTCATAAAAATCGCCTATTCACCCCCCTCTAGTCGATATAACGCACTTTCACTGCTATTGAGTGAATTAGCCATAGCTCAGTGTTCATCTTTTGTCAAGCATCTTGAGTGGGTAACTGCCATGTGATTTGTTGCTATGTTAGAGTGCAGTAGCTTATTGTTCTTGATGCATTTAGATGGCCTCGTGCTGTTAATCGCAGCTTCGTGCCATTATTGTTTTGCTTGCCATTTGCAAACCGTGCATCCGATTCTGGTGATCTTTATATTGATTTCGACCGAAATCAACTCATCTTTCCAGCGGCACTCTTGGTTTTCCAAGTTGAGGCTAGGCTCAATCTTTTCTGTCCAAAACATGCATATGCATTGCATATCACGTCCCGCATATCATGCCATGTTTTGCATCATGTTGCTTGTGCATTGCACTGTGGTTGATTGTGTCCCCCTTTGCTTGTGTTCTTGCTTTGGGTAGAGCCGGGAGACGAGTACGTGATTGAGGAACCCGTTGAGAACGTTTATGAGGATCAAGCTTACGTCAACTCGGAGAACTTTGCAGGCAAGATGACCACACTCTCGAAATCACTTCTATCTTTGCTTGCTAGTTGCTCGCTCTATTGCTATGCCTATGCTACGATACCTACCACCTGCTTATCATGCCTCCCATATTGCCATGTCAAACCTCTAACCCACCTTGTCCTAGCAAACCGTTGTTTGGCTATGTTACCGCTTTGCTCAGCCCCTCTTATAGCGTTGCTAGTTGCAGGTGAAGATTGGAGTTTGTTCCTTGTTGGAACATGTTTATTGTTGGGATATCATTATTATATCTTGTCTACTTTAATGCATCTATGTACTTGGTAAAGGATGGAAGGCTCGGCCTTATGCCTGGTGTTTTGTTCCACTCTTGCCGCCTTAGTTTCCGTCATACCGGTGATATGTTCCTTGATTTTGCGTTCCTTACACGGTTGGGTTATGATGGGAACCCCTTGACAGTTTGCCTTGAATAAAACTCCTCCAGCAAGGCCCAACCTTGGTTTTAGCATTCGCCACCTAGCCTCGTTTTCCCTTGGGTTCCGCGGACTCAAGGGTCATCTTTATTTTAAACCCCCAGACCAGTGCTCCTCTGAGTGTTGGTCCAAACTAGAGCCCTTTGCAGCGCCCCCTCGGGGAAACTCGAGGTTTGGTTTTAGTTGTACGGAGCGCTCATCTAGCATGCCCTGAGAACGAGATATGTGCAGCTCCTATTAGGATTTGTCGGCACATTCGGGCGGCTTTGCTGGTTTAGTTTTACCATTGTCGAGATGTCTTGTGACCGGGATTCCGAGTCTGATCGGGTTGTCTTGGGAGAAGGAATATCCTTTGTTGACCATGAGAGCTTGTGATGGGCTAAGTTGGGACACCCCTGCAGGGATTTGAACTTCCGAAAGCCGTGCCCGCGGTTATGGGCAGATGGGATTTTGTTAATGTCCGGTTGCAGAAAGCCTGAAACTTAACTTCATTAAAATGGATCAATAGCGTGTGTGGCTGTGATGGTTTCTTTTGGGCGGAGTCCGGGAAGAGAACACGGTCTCGTGTTATGCTTGAACGTAGGTTGTTCTAGGATCACTTCTTGATCATAGATTCTCGACCGTGCCTTGCCTTTCTCTTCTCGCTCTCATTTGCGTATGTTAGCCACCATATATGCTAGTGCTTGCTGCAGCTCCACCTCATACCTTTTCCCTACCTATAAGCTTAAATAGTCTTGATCGCGAGGGTGTGAGATTGCTAAGTCCCCATGACTCACAGATTACTTCAAAACCAGATGCAGGGACTGATGATACCGTTCCAGGAGAGGCGACTGAGCTCAAGTGGGAGTTCGATGAGGACTCAGGATGATACTACGTTTCCTTTCCAAACGATCAGTAGTGGATCCCAGTTGGGGCGATCGGGGACATTATGCATTTGGGGTTGTCTTTATTTTGGTCCCGTAGTCATACCTTGATTGTATCTGGATGATTGTAATGCTATATTTATGTATTGTTTGAAGTGGCGATTGTAAGCCAACTATGTACCTCTTTTCTTATTCAATACATGGGATGTGTAAAGATTACCCCTCTTGCGACATTGCCTAAAATGCGGTTATGCCTCTAAGTCATGCTCCGACACGTGGGAGATATAGCCGCATCGTGGGCGTTACAAGTTGGTAATCAGAGCCTTCCCCGACTTAGGAGCCCCCTTCTTGATCGAATCGTTGGCGTTGTTGAGTCTGGAAAAATGTTTTGAGTCTTTTAGGATTTATATATATCGGAGAGTAGGATTCTTTTTACTCCTCAGCCCTTCGTCGCTCTGGTGAGGCATCCTGACGTAGAGTTTTGACTCTTCTCTTCTCAAATTTCACAATTTTTTTAGGATCACGCGGGTATCTTGGAATCGTTCCGATGGTTTTGTGACGAGAACATTGTTCTTGGTGCCTCCTGACATTTAGAGGTTGTGGTAGTGTCCTGGGGAGTTGAGCTCCGAGGTGTTGTCATCACAATTTTATCGTTGCAGTTCTGGAATACCCGAGTTTCGCCGACATCGAAAATCTCTTTTATGCAGTTGTTGGTGAGATAACCTCGACGCCACCCAGTACTGGGGCGGGAGTTCGGGAGTATTTCCATAACTTGTATAACGGATGCTTTTTCGAAGGTTGAGGTAAATGATCTCCGAAGGTTTCTTGGTTATGTGTTGAAGGATGGATATAGCTAGATGTAGGATTTGCTAGCTTTGGGTGAGATATTATGCTTCCCCTGTATCCCCAACACCTGATTGCATAACCGGGAAAAGTTCAGGAGTTTCATAGGTGGGAATTCTTGTAGCTCTAGTTTTTCTTCCACGGATATTTGGTTTGTGATTGGGTAATCCTAACCAAGTATATGTTCATGTCCGTACCTTGTTGTTTTATTCATCTATCTCTATCTAAGTGGCTTCTCAATTTATGGAAGTGTGACCATTTAATTTGGAATGCATTTGTTCGTTCTTGTTCAGATGTTAAGACTATATGTTGCAATTTTGATCCATTTGATTCAACTTGAATATATGTCTGTCAAGATGCTAACGGATGTCACCCTCTTCAGGATGGCTCCTCCAACGCGTCAGAATCCTGAACCGCCGCCACCACCTCCACCTCCGGAGGCATGGCAAGCTGTGATGGCCTCTACCAATGCCAACACGCAGATGCTTATGCAACTCTTGCAAGAGCGCAACCAAGGAAATCAAGGCCATGGCAACAATCAGAATCAGTTTGCTACACTCAACTAGCTCCTCGCAAACCAGCCAAAGACCTTCAGTAACTGTGTCGAGGCAACAGACGCTGATGATTGGCTCGTGGATATCTGCAAGCATTTCGAGTGCAGCAACGTCAGGCCTGAGGACTTTGTCAAGTTTGCTTCATTCCAACTCAAAGACCAACCTGCAGAGTGGTATCAGCAATACAAAGATTCCAGAGGAGGTCGTGTGATTACCTGGGATGAATTCCGCCAAGACTTCAGAGCTCACCACATTCCTCAGAGTGTTGTTGAGAGCAAGCGTGAGGAGTTCCGCAATCTAAAGCAAGGCAGCTTGTCTGTTTACCAGTATAACATCATGTTCCAGAAGCTCGCTCATTTCGCTAAGCAAGACGTCCCTGACGAGAAGAGCATGATTTATCAGTTCAGAGGTGGCCTCAGATAAGATCTACAACTAGCCCTTGTGCTTTTTGAGACGAAGAAGTACGATGAGTTCTACAACATGGTACTGAAACAAGAGACTGCTCAGCTCAAGTGCGATGCTTTCAAGAAGCGAGTCAGGGATGCAACTCCTTCTTCCTCAACTCAAGTGGCAACTAAGCAGCAAAAATATTGGTTGCCTCCTCCTCCTCCGTTCCGTCAGCCTTATCAGCAGAAGAGCAAAGGTGGCAATGGATCTTTCCCCCCCCCCCAACCCAGGCTTTCAGAACAAGACTTCGTCTCATGCTCCAAGATCAAGTGCTCCGTATCACCGTCCGCTTTCAGAGGTCACGTGCAACAAGTGTCAGAAGAAGGGTCACTATGCCAACAAATGCTTCAACCAGAGGCGTCTTCCTCCTCCTCCTCCTCCTGTGAGATCTGCTAGCACCGCAGTGATCAAGCATAATCCCAAGCATGCCAAGGTCAACTTGATGAACGCAGCTCAGGCAGATGACTCGTTAGAAGTTATCATGGGTAACCTTCCTGTTAATGATGTTCCTGCAAAATTTCTTTTTGACACTGGTGCATCGCATTGTTTCATTTCTAAACCTTTTGCATCAAAGTATGAGTGTGATTATCAACATTTGCCAAGATCTTTATCAATTGTGTCCCCGGGCAAGCAAATGACAGCTAATATCTGCATCCCGGATGTTACTATCACGTTGGGCGACTACAAATTTCTAGCTTCTCCTATTGTTCTTGGTGACTCGGATATTGATCTTATTCTTGGAATGGACTGGCTTTCTAAGCACAAGGCTCAGCTTGATTGTGCTGCCAGGCAGATTCAATTGACACATTCGTCTGAGGATGTAATCGTCTTTGCCGCTCATGATGATACCATTCGACTGTTTTCTCTCAATGAGAAGGGCGAGCTGGATGCCATCTCTCAGATTCCAGTCGTTTGTGAATATCAAGACGTCTTTCCAGAAGAGCCTCCAGGAATGCCTCCTCACCGGCCAGTTGAATTCGTCATCGATCTTGAGCCTGGCACGGAACCTGTTTGCAAACGTCCTTACAAGTTTGGACCTGAAGAGTTGAAGGAGCTGAAGAAACAACTCGATATTCAAGAGCGTATGGGTATCATCCGACCAAGTTCTTCTCCATGGGGTTGTGGTGTTCTTTTTGTCAAGAAGAAGGATGGAACGGACCGACTTTGTGTCGACTGCCATCCATTGAACAAGAAGACCATAAAGAACAATTACCCACTTCCCAACATCAATGAGCTTTTCGAACAACTCAAAGGTGCTCAAGTATTATCCAAGCTTGACCTCCGTATGGGATATCATCAGATTCACATTCGTGAAGAAGATATCCCCAAGACAGCATTCAGAACAAGCTATGGTTCATATGAATACACTGTCATGTCTTTCGGCCTTGTCAATGCTCCTCCAACATTCTCTTGCATGATGAACTTCAGCTTCAACCCCTACACAAATGACTTCGTTTTGGTCTATCTTGATGACATTTTGGTCTTTTCCAAGAACAAGGAGGATCATGCCAAGCACTTGAGATTGGTTCTGGACAAACTTAGAGAACATCAGTTCTATGCGAAATTTGCAAAGTGCGAGTTTTGGCTCGATGAGGTTCTCTACCTTGGGCATATCATCTCCGCCAAGGGCATAGCTATGAATCCTGAGAAGGTGTCTGCAATTGTTAATTGGGAACCGCCTCAGAATGTGAAGCAACTCTGTAGCTTCCTTGGACTCGCAAGCTATTGTCGAAGGTTCGTTGAGAATTTCTCTAAGATCGCGAAGGCTCTTTCCAACCTCCTCCAGAAGCATGTGAAGTATGTTTGGTCGCCTGAATGTGACATCGCTTTCAACACCCTCAAAGAGAAGTTAGTCACAGCTCCAGTTCTGACTCCTCCTGATGAATCCAAACCGTTCGAGGTCTTTTGTGATGCTTCCCTTCAAGGTCTCGGTGCAGTGTTGATGCAAGAGAATAAAGTTGTGGCCTATACCTCTTGCCAGTTGAAGCCCAATGAAAAGAACTACCCCACTCACGACCTTGAGCTGGCGGCAGTTGTCCATGCTCTTTTAACATGGAGACATCTCTTATTGGGAAGAAAAGTGGACATCTTCACTGATCATAAGAGTCTCAAGTACATCTTCACTCAGCCCAACCTCGACCTCAGGCAGACTCGTTGGGTCAAAATGATTCAAGAGTATAATCCAAGTATCGAATATACTCCAGGCAAGGCCAATGTAATTGCTGACGCATTGAGCAGGAAGGCTTACTGCAACAGTTTGATTATCCACAAACTTAATCTCCAAATTGTTCCTCAAGGATTCCTTGCCAACCTCGAAGTCTCTCCTACTTTGGAAGATCAGATTCGTGAGGCTCAGCTTCTTGATGCTATGGTGAATAAGGTGAAGATTGGGATTGCCAAGAGTCAACCCAAGTACAAGTGCTATCGCCTTGATGACAAGGATACTCTATTCTTCGAGGATCGCATTGTTGTTCCTAAGGGTGACCTTCGTAAAGTCATTATGAATGAGGCTCACAATTCACTCCTCTCTATTCAAACTGGAAGTACAAAGATGTACCATGACCTCAAGCAGTCGTATTGGTGGCTCAAATGAAGCACGAGATTGCTCAGTTCGTGAATGAATGTGATGTCTGCAGAAGAGTGAAAGCAGAACACCAACAACCAGCTGGTCTCCTCCAACCTCTTGCCATTCCAGAATGGAAGTTTGACCATATTGAGATGGACTTCATGACTGGATTTCCCAAGTCCAAGTGTGGCAATGATGCTATCTTTGTTGTCATCGACAAGCTCCCTAAAGTGGCTCATTTTCTTCCTATCAAAGAATCTATCACAACAGCTCAGTTGGCAGAGCTATATACCTCCAGGATTGTCTCTCTGCACGGCATTCCGCAGTTGATATCTTCAGACCGTGGAAGCATTTTCACTTCTAAGTTTTGGGATTCTTTTCAGAAGGCCATGGGCACCAACATTCGCTTCAGCACAACTTTTCATCCTCAAACCAGTGGCCAAGTCAAGCGAGTCAATCAAATTCTTGAAGATATGCTCAGGGCTTGTGTCATTTTTTTCGGCATGAAGTGGGAAGATTGTCTTCCATATGCCGAGTTCTCCTACAACAACAGCTTCCAAGCGAGTTCGGGCAAGGCCCCATTCGAGATTCTCTATGGCAGGAAGTGCCGTACTCCTCTTAACTGGTCAGAGACTTGTGAACGCCAACTTCTTGGCAATCACTTGATCACAGAGGCTGAAGAAATGTGCAAAGTCATTCGTGAAAATCTCAAAGCCGCGCAATCGCGCCAGAAGAGTTACTATGATAGCAAGCATCGTGACTTGGCTTTCGAGATCGGAGACCATGTCTACCTCCGCATCTCTCCAATGAAAGGTACTCATCGCTTCGGTATCAAAGGGAAGCTTGCCCCTAGATACGTGGGTCCTTTCAAGATCATTGGCAAAAGAGGCGATCTCGCCTATCAACTTGAGTTTCCATCCAACTTTGCAAACGTGCACGACATGTTTCACGTGTCTCAGCTCCGCAAGTGTTTCAAGACTCCTGTCCGCACCATCAACTTCGAAGAGATTGATCTCCAAGAAGACTTGTCTTATCATGAGCATCCCGTTGCTATTCTCGAGGAAACTGAGCGTAAGACTCGCAACAAGTCTATCAAATTCCTGAAAGTGAAGTGGTCACATCATTCCGACCGTGAAGCCACCTGCGAACGCGAGGACCACCTCCGTTCCGAATACCCGGAGTTTTTCCAGTCCTAGATCTCGGACGAGATCCTTTCGTAGTGGTGGAGTGTTGTAACGCCCCATATGTAACCTGCCATATTTGTATCCCAACTCTTGCCATTTTCGGCATTAAGTTCTGATATTCCTCGTTGTTGGGTTTTGTCTTCGTTTTGTTTTTGTCTTCGTCATGCATCTCTTATCATGTCATCATGTGCATCGCATTTGCATACGTGTTCGTCTCATGCATCCGAGCATTTTCCCCGTTGTCCGTTTTGCATTCCGGCGCTCCTATGTCCTTCCGTGTCCCCTTTTACCTCTTTTCATGTGCGGGTGTTAAACGTTCTCGGATTGGACCGAGACTTGCCAAGCGACCTCGGTTTACTACCGGTAGACTGCCTGTCAAGTTTCGTGCCATTTGGACTTTGTTTGATACTCCAACGGTTAACCGAGGAACCGTAAAGGCCTCGTGTGTGTTGCAGCCCTACACCTCTCCAAAGTGGCCCAAAACCCACCTAAACCCCCTCCATCATCTCGGTCGTTCGATCACGATCGCGTGACCGAAAACCGCACCTCATTTGGAGTCTCCTAGCTCCCTCTACCTATAAATATGTGCCCTTCCCGTCCATTTCGCGGTCCAAAACCCTAGATCCATCCCCGCCGCCGCCGGACACGTCCACCGCCGGCCGGACGCATTCGCCACCGCCCGCGTCCAATCAGAATTTGACACGTGTCCCCCGCCAGCTCTCTCTCTCCTATGGCCCGCCGGGCCCATCGCGGACCCGCCCGGCCCGGTCGCCGCCGCCGCTAGCCCGAGGCGAGGCCGCCTCACCGCGCCGCCCGCCGGCCTCCCCTCGCGCCGCCGCCGCCACCCGGCTCTTCCGCCGCCGTCGGCCGGACTCTGCCACCGCTCGCCGCCCCGTCGCCTCGGCTTCCGCGCCGCCCCGAGCCCACGTGCCACGCCCGAGGTCCTCTCCGTCCCGCGCCCCGCTCCCCGTGACCCCGCTGCCGAAATCGGCCCTCCGTCGCCGTCTCCCACTCCTCCGGCCACCTCGCCGTCGCCGGACCCGGTACGCTCCAGATCCGGTCTGGGTGGACCAGATCTACCAGGCCCACGATCCAAACGCCTCCGCTCGTCCCCGCACGTCTCCGTCCCGGAACCCCGAGATCTAGTTTCTGCGAGGGTAAAAATCTGCTAAGTCCTGAGATTTGCATATTATGTTGCCCTGTTCATCATGCCATAACTCATCATCCGTAGCTACGTTTTGGGCGTGTAGCATATCAAATTGTTCGTCTCGATATGTAATTCATTTCATTCCATTGCACCATGTTCATTTGAGTTCATATTGATGCCCTAAATGATGTTGCAAGAGTGTTATGTAATGTTAGTTTCAGTTTCTTAGCAGAGATTGGACATTTGTCATTTTTGCCATGTTTAATGTGTTCCTCCTATGAACTTGAGCCCTACATGTGTTTTGAAGTATGCCATGCCATCTTTACAGGGGTGTATGCCATGTATTTTTGTGATCTATGTGGTGACTAGCACAAGCATGCAAAGTAGCTCTCGTAATGTTGCTGATTTCAGGGAATTAGAATTCTTCTAAGTCTTTTCCTTGATAATATTTTTATGCCATGTATTCTTGTTGCTACAGAGTGATCCATGCCTCTTTTGAGCATGTTCCATAAGGATGTTTTTCAGATATTGTTATGCTCTATCCATCCATGTCTTTGTTTGCAATTATGGTGCAACCTAGCATGATTCAATCTTGCTCTACTTTTGCTATAATATGTTCCTGGCAGATTGTTTACATGTTAATCAATTTTGCCGAGGTTGTTGTAGTTGATCTATGCATGCTATGAGAGTGTTCTTGCCATGGTTAGCTTATTTATAATGTCTACTTGCTGGGTGTATGATTAGTTTGTCATGCAATGCTTTGTGGTGAGTGCATCGAGCTCGTAAACATGCCTACGTGAATCTGTTTTGCCATGTTCCAGTTTTCTGCTAAGTCTGAATCTGTTAACGAAACTTGCTATGTTTACATGGTTGCCATTGTATTTTATGATCCCTTTTGGCTTATGGTTAGTAAGGGACTTTTGTTGTATGCTTTGAGTAGCTTCATGCCATGCTTTGCTTTGCCATGATATGTTCCTGTAGCATGTTGTTATCTTGCTCTAAACTTTGCTTCTTGATGTTAATTCCTGACATGTTAATTTCACCAAGTCTGTGAGCCTGATATCTTTTGCACTTTTGCCATGTTTGTTTGAACCTACTATTGAGTGAATTAGCCATAGCTCAGTGTTCATCTTTTGTCAAGCATCTTGAGTGGGTCACTGCCATGTGATTTGTTGCTATGTTAGAGTGCAGTAGCTTATTGTTCTTGATGCATTTAGATGGCCTCGTGCTGTTAATCACAGCTTCGTGCCATTATTGTTTTGCTTGCCATTTGCAAACCGTGCATCCGATTCCGGTGATCTTTATATCGGTTTCGACCGAAATCAACTCATCTTTCCAGCGGTGCTCTTTTTTTTCCAAGTTGAGGCCTGACTCAATCTTTCCTTTCCAAAACATGCATATGCATTGCATATCACGTCCCGCATATCATGCCATGTTTTGCATCATGTTGCTTGTGCATTGCACCGTGGTTGATTGTGTCTCCCTTTGCTTGTGTTCTTGCTTTGGGTAGAGCCAGGAGAAGAGTACATGATCGAGGAACCCGCTGAGAACATTTACGAGGATCAAGCTTACGTCAACTCGGAGAACTTTTCAGGCAAGATGACCATACCCTCGAAATCACTTCTATCTTTTCTTGCTAGTTGCTCGCTCTATTGCTATACCTATGCTACGATACCTACCACTTGCTTATCATGCCTCCCATATTGCCATGTCAAACCTCTAACCCACCTTGTCCTAGCAAACCATTGTTTGGCTATGTTACCGCTTTGCTCAGCCCCTCTTATAGCGTTGCTAGTTGCAGGTGAAGATTGGAGTTTGTTCTTTGTTGGAACATGTTTATTGTTGGGATATCATTATTATATCTTGTCTACTTTAATGCATCTATATACTTGGTAAAGGGTGGAAGGCTCGGCCTTATGCCTGGTGTTTTGTTCCACTCTTGCCGCCTTAGTTTCCGTCATACCGGTGTTATGTTTCTTGATTTTGCGTTCCTTACACAGTTGGGTTATAATGGGAACCCCTTGACAGTTCGCCTTGAATAAAACTCCTCCAGCAAGGCCCAACCTTGGTTTTACCATTCGCCACCTAGCCTCTTTTTCCCTTGGGTCCCGCGGACTCAAGGGTCATCTTTATTTTAAACCCCCAGGCCAGTGCTCCTCTGAGTGTTGGTCCAAACTAGAGCCCTTTGCAGCGCCCCCTCGGGGAAAATTGAGGTTTGGTTTTAGTTGTACGGAGCGCTCATCCGGTGTGCCCTGAGAACGAGATATGTGCAGCTCCTATCGGGATTTGTTGGCACATTCGGGCGGCTTTGCTGGTTTAGTTTTACCATTGTCGAGATGTCTTTTAACCGGGATTCCGAGTCTGATCGGGTTGTCTTGGGAGAAGGAATATCCTTCGTTGACCGTGAGAGCTTGTGATGGGCTAAGTTGGGACACCCCTGCAGGGATTTGAACTTTCGAAAGCCGTGCCCGCGGTTATGGGCAGATGGGATTTTGTTAATGTCCGGTTGTAGAAAACTTGAAACTTAACTTAATTAAAATGGATCAACAGTGTGTGTGGCCGTGATGGTTTCTTTTCGGCTTAGTCCGGGAAGAGAACATGGTCTCGTGTTATGCTTGAACGTAGGTTGTTCTAGGATCACTTCTTGATCGTAGATTCTCGACCGTGCCTTGCCTTTCTCTTCTCGCTCTCATTTGCGTATGTTAGCCACCATATATGCTAGTGCTTGCTGCAGCTCCACCTCATACCTTTTCCCTACCTATAAGCTTAAATAGTCTTGATCACGAGGGTGTGAGATTGCTGAGTCCCCGTGACTCACAGATTACTTCAAAACCAGTTGCAGGGACCGATGATACCGTTCCAGGAGAGGCGACTGAGCTCAAGTGGGAGTTCGATGAGGACTCAGGATGATACTACATTTCCTTTCCAGACGATCAGTAGTGGAGCCCAGTTGGGGCGATCGAGGACATTATGCATTTGGGGTTGTCTTTATTTTGGTTCAGTAGTCGGACCTTGATTGTATCTGGATGATTGTAATGCTATATTTATGTATTGTTTGAAGTGGCGATGTTAAGCCAACTATGTACCTCTTTTCTTATTCAGTACATGGGATGTGTAAAGATTACCCCTCTTGTGACATTGCCTACAATGCGGTTATGCCTCTAAGTCGTGCTCCGACACGTGGGAGATATAGCTGCATCGTGGGCGTTACAGTCGTGCCCCGACACGTGGGAGATATAGCCGCATTTTGGGCGTTACATTACAACTCGATACCTATGACAAAGTATGACTCTATATGAATGCCTCTGGCATGTACCAGGATGCGCAATGATCTAGCGTAACATGTACGAAAAATGATGAACGATGGCTGAGCCACAACTACTATGTCAGCTATATGATCATGCAGAGCAATATGACAATGAATGCTCAAGTCATCAAACGGAAGCAGTGGAAGTTGCATGGCATCTATGGTCTTAAGGACCGCAGCTGGCCTGATTTTATTTGTCACTTCCATCTCTTCCGTGGTGAGCTTTCTGTTGTGAATCATTCGGATATAAGCTGGCATGTAGACGATCATCTTCCTGAGGTAAGGCCGATCGCTATACGATCTAAATGGCTTCGAGAGCAGCAGCTTATGGTTAACTCTCATTCTACGAAGTTGCCGGCGGCGAGTGTGTCTACCTCATCGGCCGGGGCGAGTATCCCATTTGGCAAGTTCAATTTTCCGATTTTTTCGGATCATGATTCGCATATTCGATTGGGGGATTTTGTTCTCAATCAGAAAGATTTATTGCATAGTGCTCGCACTTCTTTTCATGGCCCCCACTTCAAGGAATCATATTGGCAGTCTCTCTCGGATGAAAAGTTATTTCATATTATGGATGGTTGGCAAGCTGGATATTCGGATAATGAGGTTAAAGCTATAGTGCAAATCAAAGATGTGCCTACTCAGGACTATATTGATGCCAGGCTGCTGAAATGTTTGAATTGCTCTCGACATGGTCATTTGGTTGGAGATTGCCCAGGTAAATTTTGTCAAAGATGCATCAAACGGATCCATGGGTGCACCTGCCATATGACACGTTCGATGGAGGCTACATGCATGATGGGTCGTAACCCTGCGTGCACTGCATGCCGCAGAAATGACCACCAAGTTAACCAATGCCCTGGTCTTATTCGATGTAATTCATGTGGCTCTTTGGGTCACAAAGCCCATGGGCAGCAGCACCAGCAACATTGGCCCAAGTTCAAATGGCAGCCCATACCCGCCTCGGGTAGTTTTGGGATTAATGATATGGATGGGAGTTTTCCGATTTGTGCCCAAAAACAAAATCATGGAAATCGAAACGCTTTGGAAAATAATCGGAGTTCAGTTTGGCAAGTGAAATAGAAAATCCCACCACGTGTTGATGTGGCAACTTCTCATTGCATGCCGATACGCCTCCCCCCTGCTTCAGTTGTCAACTCCACCGCCCGGGGGACCCAATCCTGTCCAGTCTCCTCTGTTTCCAAAACCACCTCTGCCTCCTCCAAACTCGCTCCTCCATCGCCATCCAAGAACTCTGCTGCGCCGACGACCAACTCCGGCAACAAGATGGCGAACTTTCCAGTCAGGCTGTTCGCGTTCGCTCCGCTCGGTGCCAACATTGAGAAGGGGCCAGATCATCGGCTGCAGAGGAGTGTCATGGTGGTGGATGACCCGCCATTAAACCATGACAGGTATGCTATCATCTCGATTCAGCCTCCTCCTCCCGATCATCAGAAGAGATTTTGGTTAGAAGAGATTTGCCGCATCATTAGGGAGGATCTGGAGTATCAGATTTCAGATGAGTTTATTTATCCGTTTGGCATTGGTTGCGTTGCTTTTGAAGATATGCAAAGCAGAGATGAGGCCATTAGAGAAGGTCCTCATGCTATAGATGATGATTCTTATTTCACCCTCACTCCCCATGATGAAGGCATCAATATGCAGATGCCCGCTTTTCAGTATGAAGTTTGGGTCATGATGCTAGCTTTTCCGATGGATTACATGACAGAGCACTACATGCACAAGGCTGTATCTAAGTTTGGAAAGTTAATAGTTTGGCCGAGGCCCAATGAGAACAAAGCCAAGGTCTTAGTTAAGTGCCACATTAAGGATACTGCGCAGGTACCACACAGTCTGGTAGTGTCTAGAGTTGGCATGCTCCCAGGATTGGGCTGATCTTGGTCAGTACCAGTTTATGTTATGAATGGCAGAGATACCGTGCCTGGGTTGGTCGACAATGAGGATGTTCCACCCCTCCTCAATGCCTCCCCCCACCCTTATCAACTCCCTTATTATACTCTGATGCAGCAAGCCAGGATAAATGATATGGAGGCCCAGTAGGCGGCCAATGAGCATATGTGGAATGCTGCTGGACACGTGCAAGAAGAAGTTCAGGAAAATGGTTGGGCTGCTTGGCCGGTAGTCCCACCTCCTTACACTGGATTCAGTTTCAGGACGTTCTTTGAGTATGATGGTCCCTCCCTCATGGATGGAGTGCACCAAGAGCATAAAATTGTGGACAATCTGTCAGATGTTTGGTCTGAATTCTCTCAGGTTGAAGAACTGGCTGACAATTTTATTAATGGGGTCCCTTCGGCACAGTTTGCTTTTGTCAGGGCTGGGGGTGAATCTGTCTCTTTCCTGATAACTGCAGACGTTGAACTATTGTGGTGGATTGGAGGCATGCTTAAAAGGATTTACACAAAGTCGCTACTTCCTGCTGTCCACCCTGAAGGAGCTTATTTGCCACTCAATCCTTTTACTTTCTTGCAGCAGCAGCTACATGTGATTTCCAGTGCTCTGATGGACTCGATTTCTCCTGAAGTTGATGTGCTTGGCCGCTTCTTCAGCTCTTCATTTGAGGGTATCATCATTGATAAATGATGTAGTGACATTGTGGATGTTTCTGTTTCTGTTGAAGCTTCTTCTGCTGACGAGCAGAACATGCAAAGATCTTGTTCTGTTGCTGATCACATTAGCTCTTTGCTGTCTAATGAGCCTGCACATGTGGACACTGTTCTGTTGCGCCGGAGTGCGCGCTCTAACAAGTATGATGGGTTTAAAGTGCCGCTAATGTCTGACAGGAAACTGGTGCAGTCCAAAGTGAAGCCACGGAAAGTTCCTCAAGTGCAATGCTCTTCTTCTGCTACAGTGCCATGTGTTTCAGATAAGAATGACAAGGTACATAGTGAGATCCCCCCTCCCACACCTATTTATACCATACAATCTATTGGTACTAATATGTGTGGCTTGCGCCCAAATCAGTTAAGCAAGCAGAAACTGCTCGCGTCCATGGCGGCGCAGGAGCGTGACGATCTCAAGGCTGATGCTTAAGGCGTGGAAGGTGTTGTGCTGGAACATGCGGGGGATCAACTCCGACCAGAAACTTTTGGCGTTGCGCAATGCAATTGATAGTAGTGGTTGTTCTGTTATCTGTCTTCAAGAAACTAAGCATGCCTCTTTTGATAAGTCTTTTGTAAGAACTTTCTGTCCAAAACGGTTTGATAAATTTCAGGTTGTGCCCTCTCAAGGGGCCTCTGGGGTCTGATCACTTTATGGGATAGTTCGATCTTTATTGGAGATCTTATCTGCTCTGAATCTGTTGCTTTGGGCATTAAGTTTACTTCATTGCAAACTGCCAAATCGTGGAACTTGTTTAATGTATATGGCCCATGCGATGGTCCTGTTAGGACAACCTTTACCTCCTGGCTGTTTGATCTTGATATTCCAGACAATGAGGACTGGTTGTTATGTGGAGATTTCAACTATATCAGGGCCCCGGATAATCGCAACAAGCCAGGCGGGAAGGTTAATGACATGTTAACTTTCAATGATTTCATCCAATCACAAGCCCTAGTGGAACTGCCGATTAAAGGGAGGAGGTTTACGTGGAGTAACATGCAGACAGATCCACTCCTAGAGAAACTTGATTGGTTCTTCACCTCGGCTAATTGGACCTCTAGTTACCCCAACACGACAGTTGCACCTCTCCCAAAACCGGTCTCGGATCATGTGCCGTGTGTGATCTCAATTGAGACTTCTGTCCCTAAATCTAAAATCTTTCATTTTGAAAACTTCTGGATATCACACCCTGGGTTCTTTGAAGTTGTGCAGTCCACTTGGGACAAAAGTTGTTTTGCACATAATTCGGCTGCTAGGTTGTGCAAAAAATTTAAACACCTGAGATATGCACTGAAGAAGTGGAGCAAGAACATCTCCAGATTGAATCTGTGTATTGATAACTCCAATTGGGCTTTTCTGGAATTGGACGGGATTGAGGATTTGAGGCCTCTCACAATCCCGGAGAAGAACTTCCGTGTTATCCTTAAGGAACATTTGGTTGTTCTCCTTGGTTATAAATGAGAATATTGGAGGAAGAGGTGCACGGTTAGATGGTTCCAGTGTGGGGGGGACAACACTAAGTTCTTTCACTCCGCAGTGAGTGAGCGTTTCAGCAGAAACTCGATCGCCTCTTTGAAACTATCTGATGGATCGATTGTTTCTGATCATGCAGGGAAAGCGCTTGAGCTTTATCAGACATACAGAAACAGGTTGGGCAGGGCGGAACCACATGACATGAAGTTTGATCTGACTCGGCTTATTAGAAAGGTGGAGGGGCTCGATGAACTGACAAAACCCTTTACACATGAGGAGATCGATAAAGTGGTCCAAGAAATGCCACCAGATCGTGCGCCTGGGCCGGATGGTTTTAATGGGCGTTTTTTAAAATCCTGCTGGCACATCATAAAACATGACTTCTACACCCCTTGTGCTGATTTCTATGATGGAAAGTTGGATCTGCAGAGCCTAAACTCGGGGTTTAGCACCTTGATCCTGAAATCCTAATCGCCTGAGACTGCAAATGACTACAGGCCCATCACCCTCCTGAACTGTTGTTTGAAGTTGATAACCAAACTCCTGGCTAATCAGCTACAGAAGGTAATTCTCAAAATCATCCATAAAAACCAGTATGGTTTTCTTAAAGGGAGATCGATACAGGACTGCCTAGCTTGGGCTTTCGAATACATTCACCAGTGTCAAGCTTCGGGCCGTGCTTGTTGTCTGCTCAAGTTAGACTTTGCCAAAGCTTTTCACACAATACAGCATGAACCTATGATCGAGATCATGAGGCATATGGGCTTTGATGAGAGGTGGATTGGATGGATCAGAAGTATTTTCTCCACGGGTACTTCCTCTGTGTTGCTCAACGGTACCCCGGGGAAGCAATTCTCCTGTCTGTGTGGAGTGAGACAAGGAGATCCACTCTTGCCTCTAATCTTCGTTCTCGCTGCAGACCTCTTGCAAGCGGCGATTAACGAGGCCTGCAGAGCTGGGCAACTACAACTGCCGATTCCATCACACGATAACAACTACCCAGTTATTCAGTATGCCGACGACACGATCCTGGTGTTCCCAGCTTGCCCGAATCAAGCCCGAGTCCTCAAAAAAATACTGTTGGACTACGCGACGTCTGTTGTTCTGAAAATCAATTTCCACAAATCAACAATTGTCCCAATCAACCTAGAGCCAGCGGCGACGACTGAATTGGCAGAGATTTTTGGGTGCGTCGTGGGACAAATGCCATTCATGTATCTAGGGTTGCCTATGGGGACAACCCGTCCCACAGTTATGGATCTGTTGCCCGTGGTCACCGCAGTGCAGAGAAAAATTCCAACAGTGGTTTCCTTGCTCGATTATGGCTCCAAGCTGACTCTTCTGAACTCAGTTGTGACCTCGCTTGCGATATACGCAATGTGTTCCATCAAGTTAAACCCCAGGATCATTGAACACCTAGACAAACTCCGAAGATCCTGTCTATGGCTGAGGAAAACTGAGGATGGCACCAAAGGCAACTCCCTCGCAGCGTGGGACATGGTCTGCAGGCCAAAAAACAAGGGAGGCTTAAGGGTCATAAACCTCAAAATACAGAATCAGGGTTTGTTATTGAAACAACTTCATAAATTCTATAACAAGCAAGATATTCCATGGGTCCAGCTTGTCTGGAACTCGTATTACAACCATCAAACCCCACATGCAATGGACCCTTGTGGCTCGTTCTGGTGGAAAGATCTCATGCAGCTATCTGATATCTACAGAGGGGTTACCAAGGCGTCTGTTGGGTCAGGTGGCTCGATCCTCTTCTCGAAGGATGAGTGGAAAGATGGTCTACTCCAAGACGCATTCCTGAGAGCTTTTTCTTTTGCCAGGGATCCAGATATGTCAGTCCAGTCCCTAATTTCCTCGGTCAGGTTATGTGATGTATTCCACCTCCCCCTCTCAATGGAAGCTCAGCTTGAGGTGACCAATTTGCAACTGGCCACGATGGATATGTCTCTGACTGTCAGGGATGATACATGGAATTGTGTGTGGGGAGGAAGTGATTTCAAAGCCACTAAATTTTATGAACATTGCTTCAGGAATATGCAAGTGGATGAGGCCTTTTGTTGGATCTGGAAGACCAAATGTACCATGCAATGGAAAATGTTCGCGTGGCTGCTGCTGGCCGATCGTTTGAACACCAGAAATATGCTGAGAAGGAGGAACTATAAAATACAGAATGATGATTATACCTGCCTGCTCTGTCAAAACTCACCTGAAGAGGACGTTACTCACCTCTTCTTTAACTGTCCCTTCAGTAAAAGATGTTGGGACAGTATTGGGATTCATTGGCCAGTTGGGGACTGTCGGCTCACATTATTGCACACAGGTAAAAACTCTTGGAATGGACACATGTTCATGGAGGTGTTCACGGTGGTGGCCTGGGGGATCTGGAAGGAAAGGAATGATAAACACTTTAGAGGGATCCAGCCGCCCTTTACATCCTGGAAGAACAGATTCAAGCATGATTTTGCTCTGCTGGTCCATAGGGCCAAGCAGGAGTTTGCTCCTTATATCCTGTCACTAGTAGCTGCTTTGTAATTAGGGGGATATCACCTTATGTAAATCTTCTTCTCCCCCCTCTTTCATGTAGTAGTGACTTGTGTAGTAGGATTGTAGGCTAACTGGACTAGACTGTTTGGACGGTACTAACCCTTTAACACTTTAATATAAAGTCAGTGGGACCCTCCCCCCTGTCATCAGTTCTCAAAAAAAAGTTGCATGGCAATATATCTCGGAATGGCCATGGAAAAGCCATAATAGGTAGGTATGGTGGCTATTTTGAGGAAGATGTAATAAGGCTTATGTGTGATAGAGCATATCATATCACAGGGTTTGGATGCACCTGCGAAGTTTGCACCACGTCTCGATGTGAGAAAGGGCAATGCACAGTACCATAGAGGCTAGTAAATTGCAGAAAGGTAAGAGTGCGTATAATCCATGGACTCACATTAATCATAAAGAACTCATATACTTATTGCAAAAGTTTATTAGCCCTCGAAGCAAAGTGTCGGATTTCGGGTTCCGGCATACCCTTGAGGTTCGAACACTGGGGTGCGCGCGGAGATTTCGCCTTCTACCTACCTGCACCCCTCCGCCTCGCTAAGATCTAAGCTATGGAAAGAACAGCACAAGAGACACAGGGTTTATACTGGTTCGGGCCACCGTTATGGTGTAATACCCTAGTCCAGTGTGTGGTGTGGTGGATTGCCTCTTGGGCTGATGATGATGAGCAATACAAGGAAGAACAGCCTCACGAGGGTCTGTTCTTGGCTGAGGGGATGAATTGCTGGGAGGAGTTCAGTCACCCTTCTCTCTCTCTCTGATTTCGATTTGATCCGATCTCTTTATCCCCCCTACCCTATGGGTGGCTAGTCCTATTTATAGGCAAAGGCCCTGGGCCTCTTCCCAAATATTGAGCGGGAAGGGCGCCAACAATTGGCCATTTTGAAGGGGAACATCTGGTACACTTATCCTGACTAAAGTTGGTCCTCGCCTGCCAAAGGCTCTGGTGGTGACGCTGGCTTGGGCTCCACAATGACTTCCTCTCTGCCGTTGGACTGGTCTTGGTCTCGTTGCACCGAAACGGGTGCCTTTGCTTGATGCTCTCGCCCGCGCTTGCTCCCTTTGCACCAAAGAGGAAAGGAGGACACTGCGCGGCTGGCGCCCGCCTGGCGCCTTTGGTCGTCATGGCTTGCGTCACGGGCACCTCGTGAGGTACCCCGCCTTGATCTCTCCGCCTCCTCGCGAGCCAGCCTGATGAGGCCGTGCCTGAGGAAGCTGCGTGTCGTCCGCCCCGCGAGGCTTGGCCCCTCGCGAGGGTCTTGGGTCTGTGTTGATGAAGACGGGCCGCGCTGGGCCCCCTTTTGAGCCACGCCACAGGCCGCAGGCAGGCAAGTCTAGGGACCCCCGTTCCCAGAATGCCGACAGTAGCCCCCGGGCCCAAGGCGCGCCCGGACTTGGCCGTGCAGGGAGGCGAAAGGGCAAGTGCGAAGCGCCGCGGGCCCTAACAGCCTGCGGCCTTGGGCGCCGCGTGGCGGTTGATTGGACATGGGCGTCTCCACTTCCCCATGGCGCCTCGGCAACTGCACGGATTGGACAAGTCCCTGCATGCAAAGCGGGTCATGATTACCTGCAATCGTGGAGGTCGGCGGTTGGCCTTGGCCGGCCATAAGTACGGAACATCGCGCGCCCTTCCAGTCCATCCCTTCTTGCTTCTCCTTCTTCCCGGTCCTTGCTCCGTCTTACTGCGATGGCTCCGATCCGCTGGTTCTCGACGGCAGAGAAGGGAAAGGCTCCCCGAGAGGAACCAGACCCGCTCCCGCCGAAGAAACGGCTCGCCCTCCGCGGTCGGGACGAGGGGGCCCATCAGGTGGTGTCGAGGCCCTGGTGTGAGCCGCCACCGCCGGGGTTCCCGCTTCCCTTGTACGCCCACATAGAGGGCTCTGAAGGAGTCGATGTCGATCGCCACGGGCGGCGCCGCCGTCGGCGCCGACGGGTCACGAAGGTGTGGCTCGTCCCCCCTGGGGTTCACACCGAGGGCTCCTCCCGAGAGTTCATGCTCCACGCCGCCATGCCTCCTCAGTCTTGGATTCGCCTTCCTCCCTTCTTCGCCTCCATCATCCCGCTGGGAGAACTCCTGGAGCTTTGGCTGTAGCACGCCGGCTGCAGCACCCTCGCGACCGAGGCAGAGGTCGCGGTCGTTGCCCCGGGCGAGGTCTTCATGACTCGAGGCTGGAGCGAAATCGCCCGGGTTTGCAGGACAAGAGGCGCCCTCGCGATCCACTTGGAGTACGACGGTGCTTCGGTGATGTTCTTCAAGGTCTTCGATGCTAACGGGTGCCGGCTGGAGTGCTGCCCCGGGAGAGGTGGTCGGGACCCTGCTACGGCGAGGACTGGGCCCGCCGACCGCTCCCTTGGCGGCGCCTCAGGCGGCGGAGGCGTCGGAGGTTCTAGTGACTCCGGCAAGCTCTTCGCGACTCCGGAGACGAGCGACGACAGCTACGAGCCCCCGAGCCGGCGCCGCTCCTGGAGCAAGGCGGGCTCGTCAGGCCGTCGCCGACTCTGATCTAGATGGGGTTGGCGCCGGTGCTTGACGGCCCACTATTGATGATGGCGTCTTTTGCAGGGGCGCGCGTAGTTAGCGTCCTTTTAGGGTGTGTTTGGTACAGGGAATGAAGTGGAATGTAACGGGTCGGACCTGCACCTGGGAGCGATTCCTGTGTTTAGTTGAAAAAGGGAACGGAATGCACTGATTCCGTGGAGAGGAATATTCCCTCTATATGCCGAACCGGGTGGTTCCTCCAAATTGGCCGGACCACGCGGAACGCGTCTCTCTCGCGTCGTCCCCCACTCACCAACGAGGAAGGCGTCCTGCGCGGTGCCCCGCTCCCTCTCCCTCGATGGGCATGGCGGCGGCCATACACCCCCCTCCTCTACGGCACCCCCTCGCCGCGGTTGGATATGCAGCCTTGTCGGCGTCTCCTTCCCCTCACCGGAGATGCAGCTTCGCCGCGTCTCCTGCCCCTCGACCAAGGATCTAGGAAAGGACGGGGCGGCTCCCTCTCGATTCGGCCTCTCCCTCGGCTCGCCCTCTGGAACGACGGCTCCTCCCCCATCTTTCTCTCGTCAAGCAGCAGCTGATTGCTCCCTCCTCCCGTTCCTCTCACCCAGTAGGCAGCAACGATGGCAGGTCAGATGCAGCCTATTTGTTGGGAAGCAGAGCAGATAAGCAGCGGTCGGCTCGGCCCATTTCCTTCCCGGCAGCTAGCCGGCCGGTGGCATCCAGACACCTGGGCGGTAGCAGCAAGAGAAGCATCAGCGACGGCAAGAGCAAGCTCCTTCGATTGACTCTTTCTAGCTTGGCATTCTCCGTCCAAAAATCAGTAGTACTCAACTTGATTAGTGCTAGCTTTGTGTGCTCTGTGTTGAGACTGGTAGTAATAATTTTTGTTGTCATTAATACTTTATGATCTAGATTTTGTGCTTCATGAACATTTGTTATTTATTTTCTGAAAAGTTGCTTTGACTACCATTTTTATATATAAACAATCAAATAGCAGGTTATATATTTCAGTGATAAATCATTGTGAAATTAAAATGTTGTTCAAAACTATTTGTACTTGCGAGTGGAGTTATAAATTATTGTGAGTGGAATCAAATTCATTCGATTCAATCTCTCCAACCAAACACGAAATGTAACCATTCCATTCCATCTACTGTGCTCAAGCAAACACAGAGACGGAACCGACCCATTCTAGTGGAATGGAACCATGACATTCCATTCCACTTCGTTCCGCAACCAAACACACCCTTAGGATCTGTTCCCTGCGAGGAATCAAAGACGCGTCCCGTGGGGGCTTGTAAGGTGCCTGTGATCCTGTTTTGTTAATATAACCCTTGTCGTAGAACTGTGCGAGTTGCTCATTCCGTCTTAGCTCAGTTCTCCCTTTCGAACCTCACGAGGGCTTGGTGCTCTGCGCCGA
Organism: Triticum urartu; assembly: GCF_003073215.2. Lineage (NCBI taxonomy): Eukaryota > Viridiplantae > Streptophyta > Magnoliopsida > Poales > Poaceae > Triticum > Triticum urartu. Next base: position 336,855,830 of record NC_053024.1, on the reverse strand, counting down.
TAGGTCCCAGTCCCAAGGCGGCTTCAGCCGTCGCTGGTATGCCAGGTCGCGATGCCGTGGTCAAGGCCAGGAGGTGAGCGACCCGGGGTCCGGTAAGAGCCCCTGAGTCGCAATGCTCAGGAGGTCCCCTTTGGCGCTCAAGCAACCGTCGTTCGGTGAGAAAGGAGAGCGGCGTCGCTAACACGGGATTGCATTAGGTGCGGGGATGGTGCCACGGTAGCTGGTGCTTCCGGGTGGTGACTTATCTCGAGAATCAGGGGCCGCTCTCTGGTGTGTCGCCGGGTCCGTGCATCGGCAGGCGTGAGGTTGCTCGGCGAGGTCCTTGTGTGTCCCTACCCTCTCGCCTTTGCTCCCCTTTCTGCTCTACGTCCTCGGGTCCCGACCCTCGAGCGAGTCTCAGCCGTCGCTGGTATGCCAGGTCGCGATGCCGTGGACAAGGCCAGAGGGTGAGGGCCAGAGAGCCAGTAGGAGCCCTGAGTCGTGATGCTCAGGCACCCCCCCTTTAACGTGCAAGCGGTTCGCGCGGATGAGAGTGAAGGAGACACCGCAAGGGCCTCGCCTGACGCAGCTCCTTTAGGAGATCTTGTAGACCCATCATAGAAAGAACGAGGGGTTGCCATGACAATTGACAGTCAGCCATTGGTTGCTTCCAAGGGGCGATGAGGCACTGAAGGCTTGACAAGGTGGCGCCATGCGGGGCTGCCGTGGCCAGAGCTCAGCCATTCAGGTTTGTCGGCGTTGTAGGGACGGACCCATGCGCAAGCGTTGTGCCGTTTGGGAGCAGTTCCGTCAGTTGGCGTCAGTTGAGCGGGCAACTAGGTCAAACACATTAGCCGCGAAGGAGTGGATTCATTCAAATAGGTGCTGGGAAGGCGGGCATCACTGGGTCAGGCCCGAGCGACTTGGGGATGATGCAGCCCGTGGGGCGCCCCCAACAAGGTAAGCTAACAACATGAAATAAAAGGGATACAGGCCGCAGGGACGGACCCACGCGGCCTGGGAATAATGCAGCCTTGGGGGGCGCTCCCAGCTAGAAATGAAACTTGAAAGATGTCACCTGATGATGTTGAGGACGAAGGAGTGTTGGTGTAGCAGACTCGATGGGCTGCGGAAGCCGATCCTCACGAGCCCCCAGGCCCAGGGGCCTCGGGAGGCTCCGGAGGCGCTGGTGGCTCCTCGCGGACCATCTCCATCTCCGCCAGGGCTACGGAATGCCTGGCCTCTTGAGCCTCCATGATGCCCCTCATGAGGCGCTGGTACGTGGCAGCCGCGTTCAGCAAGCCGTAAGGCATGCGAACGTAGCTATGGGGTGGACCTTCGCAGCGCCCCACTCGCGAGGGCCAGAGGCGCTCCAGAGAGGTGACTCGATTGAGCCCTGGTATGTCGATGCAGACGTGCAGCCCACCATCCTCGCCTGGATGGGGAGCCACAGCTGGTAGGCGGCGACCGCCTTTCATGACTCTTGACTCCTGTAGCTCCTGAATGGCCTTGCTGACGAACTCCTGAGGGTCTGGCCCTCCTTGCCTTACTCCTTCTTGAGGGAAACGTGCTTCGAAACACGCCCCCATGTGGTGCCCAAGCGCCTCCCTCGTGACCTTAGCCAGGTCGGTGGCCCTCCAGGGGAGAGCCCCCGAGCCCTGCCTGAGGAGGGCGCCGGGCGCGCTTTCCAATGCGATGGAAGGAGGTTCCCCCTAGGCAGGCACGGGCCCTGAGGGGCCTGCCTCCTGAGGGGCTGGGCCGGACGATGTCTTCTTCTTCTTGGGGGCGGTCTCGGGAAGCCTCCTGCTTCCGCGATCCGGGTCTTCCAGTGATGCGGCCTGAAAGGCTCGTTCCAGGGAACACACCGCGTCCTTCTCTTCACAGGGCACCGTGATGACCCCGCCACTTCCTGGCATCTTGAGGACGTTGTAGCCGTGGTGAGTTACGGCCATGAACTTGGCCAACGCTGGGTACCCAAGGATGGCGTTGTACGGCAGGAGAATGTGAGCGACGTCGAAGTCGATGAGCTCGGTGCGGTAGTTGTCGCGTGCCCCGAAGGTGACAGGGAGGCGGACCTGCCCAATCGGGACCGTGGAGCCGTCGGTGACTCCGGAGAAAGGCTTGGTTGGCTGAAGCTGGTTGTAGGGCACTTGGAGATTGTTGAATGTTTCCACGGACAGGACGTTGAGCCCTGCCCCGCCATCGATGAGGGTCCTGGTGACCACCACGTTGCTGATGATTGGGGAACAAAGCATCGGGAGGACTCCGGCTGTGGCCGCACACTTGAGCTAATCTGCTAAGCTGAACGTGATGGCGCACGCCGACCACCTGAGAGGGTGCGTGGCTTCGAGCTTGGGGAGGACTGCATTCACTTCGCGGGCGAACTGCTTGAAGATGCGTTGAGAGGCTGGGGCTTGAGCCCCACCCAGGATGTAGGCGATCGTGTACGGCTCCTGGAAGCCCCCAGCCCCCTCGTCCTGATGGCAGTCCTCGTTTCTCCTTGGCTGCGGCGGCAGCGGAGGGAGGCCTGCGTTGCCTTGCGGGCGATCCTCGCGAGGCTGATCCCTCCAGTCTCCCTCGCGAGGTGGGTCTTGCCAGCGATCCTCGCGAGGTCGATCGCGCCACCCTTGGCGCGGGCAGCGGTCTTCCCAGCGTCCTGCGTTCCTTCCTCCTCCTCGACCGTAGCCCCGGTCACCGTGGTCGGGGCGATGGCCGATCCTTCCTTCTCGCACGGCTCGGAGCTCTTGACATTCGTTGGTGTTGTGGGTGTGGAGGTCGTGGTACACACAGTACCGACTGCCCTTGGAAGGTTCGGGCTGATCTCTGCCCCGCTTGGTGTCTGGTTCTGCCGCGAGCACGGCAGCCCCCTTGTGCTTCACATCCTTGGCCTTGGGCTTCTTCTCTTCTCGGTCTGCGGCAGGCAGCTCAAGGAGGGAGAGTCGCCCTTCCTCAGCCCTGGCGCACTTGGTTGCCAAGTTGAACAACTCCAAGGAAGTGCACAGGTCTTCATGCATCGCCAGCTCCTCCTTCATCTTGACATCGCGCACGCCGTCGGAGAAGGCTGAGATGATGGCCTCGTCGGTCACCTTGGGAATCTTGAGGCGTGCGTTGTTGAAGCGCTGGATGTACTTCTGCAGGGTCTCTCCGGGTTGTTGCTTGATGCGGCGCATGTCGCTCACGGCAGGTGGCCAGTCGCGAGTACCTTGGAAGTTGGCGATGAAGCGGGTGCGCATCTCGTCCCAGGAGGAGATCGTGCCTGGAGCCAGGTTCAGGAGCCAGGTGCGGGCCCCGTCCTTGAGCGCCATGGGAAACCAGTTCGCCATGACCTTCTCGTCTCCATTGGCAGCTTCGATGCCCAGCTCGTAGAGCTGGAGGAACTCCGCAGGGTCGGCCGTGCCGTCGTAATGAGGAGGCAGGTCTGGCTTGAACTTGCCGGGCCACGCGACGCTGCGTAGCTCGGTGTTGAAGGCACGGCAGCCTGCTGTGGCCATGGGAGGCCTTGGGTGACGGAGAGCTTGGTCTTGCATGTCCCCACGCACTGCAGCTGGGAGCAGCGCGGGGTCTTGACGTGCGGGAGCAGGAGCGTGGTCACGACGTGCTGGAGCAGGGAGCGCCCGGGCAGCTTCTTGCGGGCGAGGGACTTCTTGGCAGCTCTGCTCTTGCCGCGCTGGCACCTGACAGAGCGGGTTCCGCCTAGTGGCCACATGCCTTGGAGCCATGGCGCCTTCTTGAGGAGGAGGCGGCCGGGGCGCCGCCGGAGCTTCGTCGCCCGCGCGGGGCGGGGTGCGGTGCAGCGGAACGGACGGCGCAAGAGAGCCCCCTGCGGCGCGGACGAGCTCGGCGACGCGGTCGAGCCATTCTTCGTAGACGTCATCGACGGGACGGTAGCGCAGGAGCTCGTTTGCCGCAATGAGCGCAGCTCGAGCCTCCATGGGTGCGCGGAGCACGCGGGACGAAGAACCAGCTGGGGTGAGCGAGGGAGTAGCGGTGCGGCCGTCTTGCCGCACGGACGGATGCTGAGATGACGCTTGCTGCTCGTCCCCTGTCGGCCCGGTGGCGGCGTTGACGGCAGGTGACGAGGAACGGCGAGGGCGCCCGCCGACAGGAGCTGTCTGGGCGATGCGGGAAGCGAGCGCGGCCCGGCGCTCAGCGCGGGCCCGACGAGCGTCAGACATGGACGCGATGGTCGGAGGAGAACGGGGTGGTGGAAGACGAATTCCGGTGCACCCCTACCTGGCATGCCAAATGTCGGATTTCGGGTTCCGGCAGACCCTTGAGGTTCGAACACTGGGGTGCGCGCGGAGATTTCGCTTTCTACCTACCTGCACCCCTCCACCTCGCTAAGATCTAAGCTATGGAAAGAACAGCACAAGAGACAAAGGGTTTATACTGGTTCAGGCCACTGTTGTGGTGTAATACCCTACTCCAATGTGTGGTGTGGTGGATTGCCTCTTGGGCTGATGATGATGAGCAATACAAGGAAGAACAGCCTCGCGAGGGTCTGATCTTGGCTGAGGGGATGAACTGCTAGGAGGAGTTCAGTCACCCTTCCCTCTCTCTCTGATTTCGATTTGATCCGATCTCTTTATCCCCCCCTACCCTATGGGTGGCTAGTCCTATTTATAGGCAAATGCCCTGGGCCTCTTCCCAAATATTGAGCGGGAAGGGCGCCAACAATTGGCCATTTTGAAGGGGAACATCTGGTACACTTATCCTGACTAAAGTTGGTCCTCGCCTGCCAAAGGCTCTGGTGGTGACGCTGGCTTGGGCTCCACAATGACTTCCTCTCTGCCGTTGGACTGGTCTTGGTCTCGTTGCACCGAAACGGATGCCTTTGCTTGATGCTCTCGCCCGCGCTTGCTCCCTTTGCACTAAAGAGGAAAGGAGGACACTGCGCGGCTGGCGCCCGCCTGGCGCCTTTGGTCGTCATGGCTTGCGTCACGGGCACCTCGTGAGGTACCCCACCTTGATCTCTCCGCCTCCTCGCGAGCCAACCTAATGAGGTCGTGCCTGAGGAAGCTCCGTGTCGTCCGCCCCGTGAGGCTTGGCCCCTCGCGAGGGTCTTGGGTCTGTGTTGATGAAGACGGGCCGCGCTGGGCCCCCTTTTGAGCCACGCCGCAGGCCGCAGGCAGGCAAGTCTGGGGACCCCCATTCCCAGAACGCCGACACAAAGTACTACTATGCATGCCCCTAGGGGGATAGATTGGTAGGAAAAGACCATCGCTCATCCCCGACCGCCACTCATAAGGAAGCCAATCAATAATAAATCATGCTCCAACATCATAGCATAACGAGAGACTATACGTGCATGCTTCGGGAATCACAAATCTTAGCACCAATATTCTTACTAAACACAACCATTTACTAGTACCTCCCACATATTCCATCTCTATATCGCAGAACTATTGCAAGGAATCAAACATATCATATTCAGTGATCCATAAGTTTTATGTAGGATTTTATGACTAACCATGCAATTGACCAATTCCTGTTGACTCTCTAAATAGATATAAGTGAAGCATGAGAGTTTAATTCTTTGTACAAAAGACCATGATCTAATAAATATAAGTGAATCAAAAGAGCATTCTTCAAACAACGGTTTTCTATGTGAAGGGAAACATGCAATCCAAACTTCAAATGATATAAGTGAAGCACATGAAGCATTCTACAAAGCCATACTCAAAAGATATAAGTGAAGTGCAATGAGCATTCTATAAATCAACCATGGACTATCTCATACAAGCATGGTTCATAAAAGTAAAGTGAAAACTAAATGCAAAAGATGCTCCAAGATTTGCACATATCGCATGAACGAAACGAATCTGAAAACATACCGATACTTGTTGAAGAAAGGTGGGATGCCTTCCGGGGCATCCCCAAGATTAGAGCTTGAGTCTCCTTGAATATTTACTTGGGGTTCCTTTGGCATCCCCAAGCTTGATTCTTGCCTCTCCTCCTTCTCCTCACATCGAGACCTCCTCGATCTTCGAACACTTCATCCACACAAAACTTAACCAAACTTTTAGTGGCGGGGTTAGTGAATATGGCAATGAAATCCCATCATGTACTGCTGTAACATTATTTTATAATTATAAACAAACATTACCCACTGTATTCTATCACAATTCTATGGCCCCAAGTCAAGGAGGCTTCAACAAGAATTCAAACATACGCAAATAATGAAGCTATAACAGCAATATGTGAAAACAGGACAATCTGTAAAGATTCGGATTACCACCATACTTCTGTAACTCAAAAAATTATTACAAATTAGGAAAAAATAAACATTTTGTATAGAAAGACATTGCAAAAAGTTTCAGAACCATTTGACATTCCAGTAAAAAATGTAAAATCGAGCACTACAGCCAAAGTTTCTGTTTTGCACCGCACAAACCAACAAGCAATTTAATCATCCTAAAGGCAAACCTTGGCACATTATTTTTATAATATAATGGAATTGTACAAGGGGATAATTATTTTTGCTGAAAAGTTTCTGTAATTTAAGATTCACAAAGTTTCCGTGAGCATGACAAAGTTCAAGGAGCTCCCCCACTTCAACAATGCTTGTCTCTCTCACTTTCACTTTCCTTTTTGAAAAGTTTTGTGTTCCCCTCTATATTTTTTGTTTTTGAACTTTATAAAAGAACTCAACATAAATAAATGACTCTGTAAAACTTCAGGGTTGTCTCCTTGGCAGCGTTTTCTTTAAAGCCATTAAGCTAGGCATAAAGTGCTCAAGTAATGGATCCACCCGGATCCCAAGGTATATCAAAGCCAATTTTAATTAGCAATGATCTGGCATTTAGTAGTGAGCACAAAGCAACATATATCAAGAAATGAAGAAGTCTAACTCTCTTCCTATGCATCGGCATGTCATACAAGAACAATTCATGCACATCAAGTAAAGGCCAATACATAACATAAGCAGTTTCTTGCAATTTTATCGTGTTGGAAACATAGAGAGGTGGAGATATAGTTCCTCTCTCATAGTAATTGCAAGTAGGAGCATCAAGCATGTGCATATTATATTCATCAAAATCATCATGTGCAACAGTAAAAGGCAACCCATCAATATAATCCTTAACAAGAGCAAACTTCTCTGATATAGTGTAGTTGGGAGAATTCAAAAAGATAATAGGACTATCATGTGTGGGTGCAATAGCAACAATGTAATTCTTAACATAAGGAACTATAGCAAGTTCATCTCTATAGGCATAATTTATATTGGCATCTTGGCCACAAGCATAACAAGCATCAAGTTCATCAAAAAGGGATATTTCAAATGAATCAACAGGATCATAACAATTATCATAGCATTCATCCTTCGGTAAGAACAAAGGGGCATTAAATAATGTATGAGTTGAATAGTTACTCTCATTAGAAGGTGGGCACAGGTAGCTAATTGTCTCTTCCTCCGTTTGTTCTTCGCTCCCCTCCTCATTCTTTTCATCCAATGAGCTCACAGTTTCAACATTTTCTTCTTCCATAGACTCCTGCAAAATGTTAGTCTCTTCTTGGACAGTGGAGATATTCTCAATAAATGCATCAATATAGCAATTGTATTTATAATTATAATAGAAATATTTAAGAATATCAAGATTTTCAGGTCTATAGCTAGCATCATCATCATCTTCATACTTTAAAACAGAGATTCAATTTCAGAAGAACCCTTAAAAGCAACAAATTCTTCTATTCGTTCGACATCATAGTAATCATATATACCATTAGCATAAGAAGCTAAGGTTTCATTATCATTAAATTTGCATGAAAAGGGAAGATGTGGAGCATTCATCCTAGAGCAACAAGTATAATCATATCTCAAGCACATATTCCAAGCATACCATATCAACATATGAATTTGATCCCATAACAATTTCCCTTTATGAGTCAAGCGATAATCCCTAAAGTATTCACGTTGATCCAACGTTACTCCCATTATATAGTTGAATGGGGTTTTCTCAGGATTATCAAAGTAGTGCATAATATCTTTCACATAACGAGCATCGAGGGTTTTAGGAGGTTCCCCATCTCCATGAGTAGCAGGTACAACTAATTTTTTGGTGTTTCGTGTTCCATATCCATAACTAAAGATAGAGAACAACTTAGAACATGAAATAAAAACTACTTGGTGATAAAGCAAACAAGCACACACGAGAATATTCACCCCACGCTATAACTCACCGGCAACGGCGCCAGAAAAAGGTCTTGATAACCCACAAGTATAGGGGATTGTTTGTAGCCTTTTTCGATAATAAGAGTGTAGAACCCAACGAGGAGCTAAAGGTAGAACAAATATTCCCTCAAGTTCTATTTACCACCGATACAACTCTACGCACACTTGACGTTTTCTTTACCGAAAACAAGTATGAAACTATTTTGTAGGTGTGATGCTAGAACTACTTTGCATGAATAAAACTAGAAGTACTTTGCAAGATAATAAAAGTTAGGTGTTTAGTAAAAGGGTTTGTGTCAACAAGAAAGTTATTTGTCCCTAGGCAATTGATAATAAGTACCGATAATCATTCTTGCAATTCTATATGAGGGAGAGGCATGAGCTAACATACTTTCTCTACTTGGATCATATGCACTTATGATTGGAACTCCAGCAAGAATCCGCAACTACTAAAGATCATTAAGGTCATGAAACCCAACCATAGCATTAAGTGTCAAGTCCTCTTTATCCCATACGCCATAGCCCACCTACTCGGGTTTAAGCTTCTGTCACTCTCGCAACCCACCATAAGTGAACCATGAACATATTTCAACACCCTACAGAGAGGGCCCCTCACGTTTGCGCAAGAATGTAGGGCACTGTAGGACAGCACCATAAATAAAATATACAATCATACCAACCAAGATCACGATTAACCCACAGGACAAAACGGATCTACTCAAACACCATAGGATAACCATAGATCATTGGGAAATAATATATGGAGTTGAGCACCATATTTAAGTAGAGATTACAGTAGGGAGAAGAGGTGTTACACCGCTACATAGAGGGGGGGAGAGTTGGTGTTGACGGTAGTGAGATTGTTGATGTAGATCGCCGTCCCGATCGTTGCCCCGACTCCACCGGAAGCGAGGGGAAGAGAGCCCCCCTCCTTCTTCTTCTTCTTCTTCCTTGGCCTCCCCCTAGATTGGAGGAGAGTTCCCCCTCTGGTCCATGGCCTCCATGGCGGCGGAGGGGCGGGAGCCCCTCCGTGATTGGATCTCCCTCTCTGTTCTCTTCTGTTTCACGCTCCCCAGATCTGGCCCTTCATGGTTTCTTAAATTCTCGGAGATCCATAACTCCGATTGTGCTGAAATTTTTACACGATTTTTTCCATAAATTATCTTTATTGCGCCAGAAGAAGGGCCCGAACCGACCTTCGAGGAGGGCACAAGAGACCTGTGCGCGCCAGGGGGTGCCTGGCATGCCCTGGTGGGTTGTGGGCTCTGTTTGTCCCCGTTTGTGTTGATTCCACCTCCTAAAAATCACATATATTCCAAAATAATTTTCTGTAAATTTTTATCGCGTTTGGACTTCATTTGATATGGATTTTCTGCAAAACAAAAACATGCAACAAACAGGGACTGGCACTGGTCACTGGATAAGTAAGTTAGTCCAAATAAATCATATAAAAAGTTGCGAAAAGTATGTAAAAGTTGAATAATATTGGCATGAAACAATCAAAAATTGTATATACAACGGAGACATATCAGGCCACAAGGGTGCCTCGTGGATCTTCTGACTTGATCTTCTAGTCTCTGGGGTGTCTTCTGGTCCAAGAAAAATCATCGCGAAGGTTTTATTCTGTTTGGTATTCCTTTTCCGTGAAGCTAAAAAGACAGGAAAAACAGAAACTAGCACTGGGCCCTAGTTTAATAGGTTAGTCCCAAAAATAATATAAAATAGCACATTAATGCATATAAAACATCCAAAATAGATAACATAATAGTATGGAACAATCAAAAATTATATATACATTGGAGAAGTATCACTCATCGCCCCACATCCTAGCCAGATTTGCGTGAGTAAGGTAGAAGATGAACACGGCAGTTTACCCAAGTTCGGGCCACCTTGTGGTGTAAGATCCTACTCCTGCTTTGTGGTGGATTGGCCTCACGAGGAGGTGAGGATCAACTGGTACAAGAGATGAACAACATCACGAGGTTGAGGGGTGAGGAATGATTCAACCAGGATCGGATCAGGATCTCCCTCTCTACGGTGGTGGCTAACCTATATTTATTGTGGCCTCGGTCCTCTTCCCCTAAACGTAGGCGGGAAGATATCACACAGTGGCCAATTTGAAAGGGGACAAGTAGTACATCTTATCCTAACGAAAGGTGGTCTTCGCCTGCAAAGCTTATGGACTACATGAAAGTTTTTATTAAATAGTAAACTTCCATATTATAACTTCAATATCATTGATCATACGCATTGCCATTCAATGATCTACATGTAAGTTTTTATTGTACAACTCTTGTATACCTATCATTTTTGGTCTAAACATATAACTGATGCAAATTAACACTACCTACTCTACTCTCAAAAGATATAAGTGAAGCATGAGATTGCAATCAATTTCTTTAAAATATAAGTTTTGTCATGATCTAAAGATATAAGTGAAGCACATGAGCAAATTGCCTTAAGTCAAAAGGTATAAGTGAAGCATAATGAGCATTCTAATAAATTGTGGTCAATGTATCTCTATCATAATAGGTGTGGTCATCAAACAATGATTGTGGAAGCAAGCAAACAAAATAAAACTATAGCACACAATGCTCCAAGCGAAACACATATCATGTGATGAATAAAAATATAGCTTCGAGTAATATTACCTATAGATTGGAGACAAAAGAGGGGATGCCTTCAAGGGCATCCCCAAGCTTAGATGCTTGGATCTTCCTTGGATATTACCTTGGGGTGCCTTGGGCATCCCCAATCTTAGGGTCTTGCCGCTCCTTATTCTTTCATCCATCGTCATCTCACACAAAACTTGAAAACTTCAATCACACAAAACTCAACAAAACCTCATGAGATCCATTAGATAATAAATCAATCATCCACTTGGGTACTGTTATAAATAGATTCATAATTGCTCTTGAATACTACTTACTATATTCTGACTTCTCCATGGCTTATACCTCCTGATACATTCCAGAGCATCATCAAAACAAGTACACTATGCAATTAAACAGAATCTGTCTAAAAAAGAACAATACATAATGACAGAATTTTTCTCCATACTTCTATAACTATAAAACTTTTCAAAAACTAGGAAATTTTAACCAATTTGTAACCCAGTACTATGTAAATTTGAGCAATTGATCATGTTGCATCATAGAATTAAAATTCAAATACTGGGTGCAAAATTTCTGTTTATGCACATGATCAAATTAACTATCATCCATGGTCGTTGAGGATGTGGGGATGTTACAGATCAGTTGAACAGAATACGTGGGGATATGGGTTCGATGTCAGTCCCCACAGCCATCCATGGTATCTCAAGCGCGAAGGTGTGCTGACGAGGCACATAGAGCGCGACGAAGACGAGCATGTCATGGGGCACGCATCCTTATTTGCAGCGAACGCAAGGGGGCTCCCATGGTGGGGATCGGGCTCGGAACCGTTCAGCCTTTACGACGGGCTGATACTTCAGCCCGTTGGCGATGGCTTGGTCTTCGGCTGCCAGGGTAGTCGTGTGTTCCTCTGTCCGGAGTTAGCTCTCCATGTTGCCATTGATTCTTATGATGCCCGAGGGACTGGGCATCTTTAGCTTGAGTTAGGCGTAATGCGGGACGACGTTAAATTTGGCGAACGCCGTTCGGCCGAGGAGGGCATGGTAGCCACTACGGAATGGAGCAATAGCGAAGATCAAATCTTCGCTTTAGAAATTATCCGGTGAGCTGAACACCACTTCAAGAGTTACCATGACTGAGCATCGGGCTTCTATGACCGGAATAACCCCCTTAAAAGAGGTGTTGCTGGGTTTCATCCTTGATGGATTGATCCCCATTTTTGTCACTATGTATGCATAGATTTGATTTAGGCTGCTCCACCCGTCCATTAGGACTCTCGTGAAGTGGTACCCGTCGATAATGGGGTCCAGTACCAGGGCCGCCGACCCTCCGTGATGGATACTGGTCGGATGGTCTCTACGGTCAAAGGTGATTGGGGAAGCCGATCGCGGGTTGAATTTCGGCGCTACGGGTTCGATGGCATATATGTCCCGCAGCGCATGCTTCCTCTCCTTCCTTGGTATGTGAGTGGCATAGATCATGTTCACCATCTTGACCTCAGAAGGGAACGGTTTTTGGCCTCCACTGTTTAGCCTACGGGGCTCTTTGTCGTCCTTGCTTTGTGGGCTTTTACTCGAGTCTTCGGCTTGAAGCTTGTTGGCCTATTTTATCACACAAAAATTGTGGTTGGAGTGGTTGGTGGGATTCTCCGTGGTGCCATGGATCTGGCAGGGTCTGTCCAGGATTGCGTCCAGCTTGGTTGGGCCATCCTGGTTGCCATTAGAGGGCCCTTTCTATGACCCGGACTTTTGATTACGGAATCTGACATTTACTGTCATTTCCTCAGCTTCACCGTCGTTATGGAGGCGCTTGTTCTTGTTCCTACGGGGCTTCCCGTTCTCGTCCCGAACTTTTGAGGTGCCGGGGGTATCAGGATTGGTGCCTCCACGGGCCAACTAGCTATCCTCTCTGGCGTAGAAGCGGGTCATCAGGGAGGTAAGTGCGGCCATCGTTCTTTCCTTGTCTTGGCCGAACTACCATGCTAGCCATTCATCCCGAATACTGTGCTTAAATGTGGCTATTGCTTTGGAGTCCGGGCAGTCAACGATTTGGTTTTTCTTGGTCAAAAACCAGTTCCAAAATTGGCGAGCTGACTCGCTGGGCTGCTGGATTACATGGCTCAGGTCATCGGCGTCCCAGGGCCGAACATAAGTGCCCTGAAAGTTGGCTTGAAAGGCCTCCTCGAGTTCTTCCAAACACCCTATTGAGTCTTCGGGAAGGCTGTTTAGCAAATGTCTGGCCGGACCCTTGAGCTTTGATGGTAGGTACTTGATGGCATGGAGGTCGTCTCCTCGTGCCATGTGGATGTGCAATAGAAAATATTCGATCCATACTGTAGGGCTCAATGTTCACAGGTTTGAAACCTTCTGGGAATTCATCTTTCATCACTTTATCTGTGAAGCAAAGGGGGTGAGCGGCACCCCTTACTCAGGCTACATCACGCTAGAGGTCATCTGCCATCCGGGCTCGTTGCAGTTCCCAAGCTCTGTCATTTTGGTCTAACCCGGATTTGTATCTGTCCCGTCTAGCAAGAGGATCTCTTTTGGGCCCGTAAATGGACCTTATCCGGTCTACCCAAGCATCTAGGTCCCAGCAAAGGTCGTACTCATAGCCTGACCGTAATGGTTCCTTGCCTTGACGACAAGGGTGGGTGGTAGGTTTTTCGGCTTTATCAACTGTCTGATCCCGTCCTCGTGGGGGCATCTGGTTGGTCTGCTTGAGTGTACCTTGGAGGTGCTGGCTCTATGGCCTCGTCGTCGAAAAGTGGCAGTAGCTTTCTCTCCGGGTAGCTTTTTGTCTGTTGCTTGTGGCCGTACTCCTCTTCGGCGCCCTGGACTTTAGTCCACATCTCATTGAGCGTGTCCTGTTCAGCCTTTATTTTCTGCCGCTGTTTCTTCAGGCTGCACGCGGTGGCGATAAGCTTCCGCTTGAACTGCTCTTGATCCAGCAGGTCTTTAGGGATGATGAAATCTTCGTCGCCCAGGCTCACCTCCTCTTTTGAGAGAGGGAGGTAATTGTCTTCTTCGGAGTGATCGAGATGTTATGGATTGAGTGGATCCTCATGCTCCTCATGCCCCTCATGGTAGATTTGTGGTTGTTTGTCGGAGCCGGGGTCAAGGTTGTCCGCATTGTCCAGGGTGGCATTTTCTCCGGCGTCCATGTTGCTCGTGTGGCTTCGATGCGCCTTGGAGCGGTGGCGCTGTCTGCGACGCTTTGGCAGCTCCTCGCTGGGCATGCCGTTATCCTTCCTGGGGGTGCTGTCGTCTCCCTTCTGGGTGTCTACCATGTAGACGTCATAGGTGGACGTGGCCGTCAAACGACCGGTAATGGGGGGAGTGGCATCAATGTTAGCCGTGGCACTACTGTCCTCATCCATGTATTCGGCATTTTCTAAGGTGTAATCCAGCATGTCGGTTAAATCTTCGACAGTGGCTACTAAGTGGGTGGTCGGTGGGGCGCAAAATTCCCCGAGATATGCCTCGAAGGGTTGTTGAACGTGAGCTAAGGGCAGGTCCTCCCGAATAGCCATCTTCTGGATTCGGTCTAGTGCCTCGTTTAATAGGGCGAGGGTCGCTGAGCTTGCGGGCGGCGGGAGTTTCGGGCCGAACTCTAGCATAGCGGGGCGATGGGTAATCTATGCCCTAACTGGGTTTTGGTTTTCAAGGACCGAGTTGAGCTCGGAGCTCGGGACCGGACCATCATTGGAGACTGAAGGCGGACCCTAGTCCTTGAGTGTTGTTTTCGCACCGAGGCTCGAGGCTGAGTTGATTTGGGCCCGGGGTAATTCCTGGCTGCCGATCGTCAACTCGTCGCAAGGGCTCAAGGCCGGAGGCGTGTCGTGAAGAGGGGGTTCGGCCGAGAGTGACTCTCGGCGTCCGAACCTTGCTTCTGCATCGAGGCCCGAAGGAGGGTCTTCGGCGGGTATTGTGAGCGTGGCTGAAGGGGATTCCTGGCCTCCGCCCGAAGTGGAGTCATCCAGACTCAAGGGTGGCTGAAGGACCAGTGCCGATCCGTTGAACAGATCGGTAAGAGGCCCCAGAGCAGGCACGGCGAGGCCCATGGGGGTGCGGGGAGAGGTTGTGAATCCGGTAAATACCAGATCAGCTCGCACGTCCGCAACATACTCCAAATTGCCGAATCGAATCTGGTGCTCAGGGGCGAAGTTGTCGATTTGGTCTAGATGACCAGTTGGGTTGGTGTGCAACACAATGTTGCCGAACATGAAGAGTTGGCCGGGGACTAAGAGGTCCCCGGAGCTGACGCCGTCTCCGATGATCAGGTGTGCCATTGATCCATGGGCGACCCAATAGCGGAACTCTCAATGAAAGTACCAATGTCGGTGTCAAAACCAGTGGATCTCGGGTAGGGGGTCCCGAGCTATGGATCTAGGATCAATGGGGAACAAGGGACGATGAACACGGTGTTTACCCAGGTTGGGCCCTCTCGGAGAGGTAATACCCTACGTCTTGCATGATTGTATTGGATGTATAATATGGTTATAGAGTAGATCTACCTTGATATTAGGCGAGCTAACCCTAAGGTGATGAGGTGATGAATGTGGCTCTAGCCCTAACGACTAAAACCCTCCAGTTTATATAGGCACTGGTAGGGTTAGGGTTACATGCGATCGGTTACAAAGAAGGGAAGATCCTGCCTAATCTTGGCTTGGAGGGCACACCACGACTCCGAAGACTCCTTATCTAGGCATGGATCCATACTCCAGCTTGGCCCCATAGTAGCCCATCAATCGGTTGGAAATATGACCTAGAGGCAATAATAAAGTGGTTATTATTATATTTCCTTGTTCATGGTAATTTTCTATTGTTCATGCTATAATTGTATTGACCGAAAACCGTAATACATGTGTGAATACATAGATCATAATATGTCCCTAGTAAGCCTCTAGTTCACTAGCTCGTCGATCAATAGATGGTCATGGTTTCCTGACCATGTACATTGGATGTCGTTGATAACGGGATCACATCATTAGGAGAATGATGTGATGGACAAGACCCAATCCTAAGCATAGCACAAGATCATGTAGTTCGTTTGCTAGAGATTTTCTAATGTCAAGTATCGTTTCCTTAGACCATGAGATTGTGCAACTCCCAGATACTGTAGGAGTGCTTTGGGTGTACCAAACATCACAACGTAACTGGGTGGCTATAAAGGTGCACTACAGGTATCTCCGAAAGTATCTGTTGGGCTGGCACGAATCGAGACTGGGATTTGTCACTCCGTATGACGGAGAGGTATCTCTGAGCCCACTCGGTAATGCATCATCATAATGAGCTCAATGTTACTAAGGAGTTAGACACGGGATCATGCGTTATGGAACTATAGAGACTTTCCGGTAACGAGATTGTACGAGGTATAGAGATACCGACGATCGAATCTCGGGCAAGTATCATACCGATGGACAAAGGGAATTGTATACGAGATTAATTGAATCCCCGACATTGTGGTTCATCCGATGAGATCATCGTGGAACATGTGGGTGCCAACATGGGTATCCAGATCCCGCTATTGGTCATTGGCCAGAGAGATGTCTCGGTCATGTATGCGTGGTTCCCGAACCCGTAGGGTCTACACACTTAAGGTTCGGTGATGCTAGAGTTGTTATGTGAAATAGTATGTGGTTACTGAAGGTTGTTCGGAGTCCCTAATGAGATACCGGACGTCACGAGGAGTTCCGGAATGGTCCGGAGGTGAAGATTTATATATGGGAAGTCCAATTTCAGTCGCCGGAATGGTTTCAGGGGTTATCGGTATTGTACCGGGACCACCGAAAGGTGTCCGGGGGTCCACCGGGTGGGGCCACCTGCCCCGATGGGACAAGTGGGTTGAACAAGGGTGGGAACCAGCCCCTGGGGGCTAGTGTGCCCCCAAGGGCCCAAGGCGTCTATGGTTGAAAACCCTAGGAGGTGGGGGCGCCTCCCACCAAACTTGGGGGGGGGGGAGTTCCCCCCTTGTCCACCGCCCCCCTCTAGATGGGATCTAAGGGGGTCGGCCCCCTCTCCCCTTCACCCTATAAATAGAGGGGTGGTGGGAGGGCAGCAACACCCCTTCCCTGGCGGATCCCTCCCCCTCTCCAACACCTCCTCCTCCTCCGTAGTGCTTGGCGAAGCCCTGCCGGAGAACTGCAAGCTCCAGCACCACACCATCGTGCTACCGGAGCTCTCCCTCAACTTCTCCCCCCTTGCTGGATCAAGAAGGAGGAGACGTCCCCGGGCTGTATGTGTGTTGTACACGGAGGCGCCGTCCGTTCGGAGCTAGATCGGATCTTCCGCGATTTGAATCGCCGCGAGTACGACTCCATCATCCGTGTTCCTTGTAACGCTTCCGCTTAGCGATCTTCAAGGGTATTAAGATGCACACACACACACACACACTCTCTCTCTCTCATTGCTAGCATCTCCTAGATTGATCTTGGTGACATGTAGGAATTTTTTTGAATTATCGCTATGTTCCCCAACAGTGGCATCATGAGTTAGGTCTATGCGTAGATTCTATGCACGAGTAGAACACAAAGTAGTTGTGGGTAATGATTTGTTCAATTTTCTTACCATTACTAGTCTTATCTTGTTTTGGTGGCATTGTGGGATGAAGCATCCTGGACCGACCTTACACGTACGCTTACATGAGACTGGTTCCACCGACTGACATGCACTTGATGCATAAGGTGGCTAGCGGGTGTCTGTCTCTCCCACTTTAGTCGGATTGGATTCGATGAAAAGGGTCCTTATGAAGGGTAAATAGCATTTGGCATATCACCGTTGTGGCTTTTGCGTAGGTAAGAAACGTTCTTGCTAGAAACCCATAACATGCAATAACAATTAGAGGACGGCTAACTTGTTTTTGCAGGGTATGCTATGTCATGTGATATGGCCAAAAGGATGTGATGAATGATATATGTGATGTATGAGATCTATCATGTTCTTGTAATAGGAATGATGACTTGCATGTCGATGAGTATGAAAACTGGCAGGAGCCATAGGAGTTGTCTTAATTTATTGTATGACCTGCGTGTCAATGAAAACGCCATACAATTACTTTACGTTATTGCTTACCATTAGCTATAGTAGTAGAAGTAATAGTTGGCGAGACAACTTCATGAAAACACGATGATGGAGATCATGGTGTCATGCCGGTGACGATGGTGATCATGTCGCGCCTCAAAGATGGAGATCAAAGGCGCAAGATGATATTGGCCATATCATGCCACTTTATGATTTGCATGTGATGTTTGTCATGTGTACATCTTATTTGCTTAGAATGACGGTAGCATAAATAAGATGATCCCTCACTAAAATTTCAAGAAAAGTGTTCCCCCTAACTGTGCACCATTGCAAAGGTTTGTTGTTTCAAAGCACCATGTGATGATCGGATGTGATAGATTCTAACGTTCGCATACAACGGGTGTAAGCCAGATTTACACATGCAAAACACTTAGGTTCACTTGACGAGCCTAGCATGTACAAACATGGCCTTGGAACACGAGAGACCAAAAGGTCGAACATGAGTCATATAGTAGATGCGATCAACATGGAGATGTTCATCGTTGATGACTAGTCCGTCTCACGTGATCATCGGACATGGCCTAGTCGATTCGGATCATGTATCACTTAGATGACTGAGGGATGTCTATCTAAGTGGGAGTTCATTAAATAATTTGATTAGATGAACTTAATTATCATGAACTTAGTCTAAAATGTCTTTGCAATATGTCTTGTAGACCATATGTCCCATGCTAATGTTGCTCTCAACTTCAACGCATTCCTAGAGAAAACCAAGCTGAAAGACGATGGTAGCAACTATACGGATTGGGTCCGTAACTCGATGATCATCCTCATAGCTGCCAACAAAGCATATGTCCTTGAAGCACCGCTAGGTGACGCACCCATTTTCCTAGCAACTCAAGACGTTATGAACACCTGGCAATCGCGTAGTGATGATTACTCCCTGGTTCAGTGCGGCATGCTTTACAGCTTAGAACCGGGGCTCCAAAAGTGTTTTGAGCAGCACAGAGCATATGAGATGTTCCAAGAGCTGAAAATGGTTTTCCAAGCTCATGCCCAAGTCGAGAGATATGAAGTCTCCGACAAGTTCTATAGTTGTAAGATGGAGGAAAACAGTTCTGTCAGCGAGCATATACTCAAAATGTCTGGGTTGCACAACCTCTTGTCTCAGCTGAGAGTTAATCTTCCAGATGACTCGGTCATTGACAGGATCCTCCAGTCGCTTCCACCTAGCTACAAGAGCTTTGTGATGAACTACAATATGCAAGGGATGGAGAAGTCCATTCCTGATTTATATTCAATGTTGAAATCAGCAGAGGTGGAAATCAAAAAGGAACATCAAGTGTTGACGGTGAATAAAACCACTAGTTCCAAGAAAGGCAAGGGTAAGAAGAACTTCAAGAAGGATGGCAAGGGAGTTTGTAACATCCTAAATTTTCAATTTGGAATGTTATACATAGATCATTCATGCATATCATATTTTATTGCATTTTGTTTCGTGAATCCTCGAAATCCTATGCAACTCAAGGACCCTCGGATAGAGTTGGGGATTTCCCTGTTTTCATATTTGACTTTTATCAAATATTGAAACGAGGATTTTGGTTTTGATTATTTTTCTATCCGAAAATATTTCATATTAAAATATATGAGAGGAGATAATACGACTTCTCCAAAATAAATGAAATATTGGTGGAAAAATATTAAAATCAAATATTTGATTTTATTTGGAGTTTATTGCTATTTTATTTGAATTAGAAAAATTGCACGTTTTTCAAAATTGCATTTTAGGGCCAAGAAAATGTTCATCTTGTTCTAAATATTTTATTTAGACGGTGAAAATTTGTTTTGGCATTTTTAGATTTTTATTTTATTTTCTAGGATTTATTTTAGTTCCGACGAAATTATTAAAAAAAAACTCCCGCCGGACCGCACTTGGCCGAGGCCCAGCCGGCCCAGCCGCGCGCCTCCCCGCACCGGCTCGGGAGAGGACTCCCTAGTGCGCCGCCGCTGCCGCCGTGTCTGTCCCGGACACGCTGCGCCTCGCCCCCTTCCCCAAGCCGCCGCACCCCCCTCCTCTTATAAGCCGCCGCCTCGCCCCCCTTGGAGCCCCGAGCCGCCCCATGCCGCCACCGCAAGCTGCCTGCCCCACCGCCTTGTCGCTGCTTGCCACCGCTACCGCTTGCCACTGCTGCTGCCCCGCGCCGCCCTGCCCCACTCGCCGGAGCCGCCCCGTCGCGCCGGACCTCGCCGGAGGTATAAGCGCCGTTCGTTTTTTTAAAACCGGTTCGGTTTTTGTTAGAAAACCCTAGTTTTTTTGGATAGATCGGTTCGCCGATTTTTCTTGGTTTAGTTACTTTGCGGACATTCGTCCATACGTTCGTTTTAACGAATGGTGTTCACTCGATAGCCGCAGACAACGAACGTTCGTTCGTTAGCCTGTTCGTCAGTTTTTTTTTTCGGATTTTTCCGCGATTATTTCCGATCGCGATTTCTGATCCGATTTTCGTTTCAGTTTATCTTGTCGCTCGTTTGTCGGAATCAGGCGATTCAAGCGCCTAGATCTTCGTCTTGAAACCCTCTTTCCGTTTAACTAACTTGAACAAGCTTTTGCTACTGTAAAATTTGACCTTAGTCTAGATTAGTAAACGAAGCTTATTTCTTTCACAGTTTGAGTTTCGTTGCTCCGTTTGATTTGATTCTTTTTGCAAACCGGAGTTCTTAAGTTGAACTTTCTGGTTAGATCTTCTTATTTGAGATTTACCCATGTTTATTTTCTTGATTGCTTATGTATGCTTTTGTTTGTTTGCGATAGAACACCCTGAGTGCGAAGCGTGCTACTACGAGTCCCTAGGTTTTGCGGATCATCAGCAAGGCAAGTAACACTTTGATCATACCCCTTTATCACCCAGTTTTTATGCATTAGTTCCAATCCTCAAACATTGCATGGTTAGGATGTGATTAACATGTGGGTTGGGAAGTAGTTGATGAGGTAGAACCTATTGCCCTGTTATATTCAAACCCTTGGGAGTTACTTCTACGTATTGCTTATATTGCTATGCTATGCTCGTAGACGTGGTTGGGTGAGTGAAATCCATGACAGATGTGAGTTTGTTAATTAATGGTTCAACTTAAGGTGGCAACTTGAATACACATTTGGGTGGATTGCTTGTTGGGCACCTGGGGAATCCAGTGTTGTCCTAGGATATCCCGGAGTACCCATGTGATAATCCTATGGTCCGCCACCCAGGATCAAAGGGAACTGAGATATTTTCATGCTAGAAACTTCCGTGTGCAGCCAGAAGCTATTATGGGCTCTAGCATAGTTGAGTAAGTTGCATGAAGCTCCCGAAGAGGTGGATCAGCAGGTAGTGGGATGTAGGTTGGTATGGTCTGCCCGGAGTAAGGGGTTAATGCTTCTGAAAGACTGTGTCTCGGTCATCCGTTTCTCAAACATGTAGTGCGAGAAATCCAACGGAGGAGATTGGGTCTTATGGGGAAAAGTGCGCAAACCTCTGCAGAGTGTATAAACTAATCATGGTTAGCCGTGTCCCCGGTTATGGACATCTTGAGTATCTAGTACTTGGAGTATCATAAGTATCTCATCACTCTAAACTAATATTGTTGAGTTGTTAATTACTTTATTTGGGATTGAGTTGGAGGAACCTTCTCAATGATGTTTAAACTACCATGATAGTTAAATAAAATCTATTCCTTTGTTGTAGGGAAAAATTGGCTTTTCGCAAAAACTATAACCATAGATCTTTCCACCAGCCAAATATGCATGTAGTGATAGTATTATTCTGTTCTTGCTCTACTTTGTTACTTTGCCAGCATATTCCATGTGCTGACCCGTTTTCGGGCTGCAACGTATTATGTTGCAGACTTTTCAGACGAGGAGTAAGGTTCGTTATGTCATTGCCGTGCAGCTCAGCTATGCCGTTGGAGTTGATGGACTCACTTTATCTTCCAAGCCTTCCGCTGTTATCGTATTAGATGGCCTTAAGCCATATTTATTGTAATAAGTTCTCTTTTGAGACATTCGATGTAATAAGTATGTGATTGCTACTCTATTATAAATCCTCGAGTATTGTGTGTGTCAGCATTACCGATCCAGGGATGACACTGAAGCACAGAGACTTGACTGTTTGAGGTCAGGTCGCTACAGAGTTGCCACTCCCGGTAAATCAGTTGCCGGGAAGAAGCCAAAGAATGGACCCAAGCCCGAGACTCAGTGCTTTTATATCAAGGGAAATGGTCAATGGAAGCGGAACTGCCCCAAGTACTTAGCGGATAAGAAGGCCGGCAACGCCAAAGGTATATGTGATATACATGTTATTGATGTGTACCTTACCAGCGCTCATAGTAGCTCCTGGGTATTTGATACTGGTGCGGTTGCTCATATTTGTAACTCAAAATAGGAGCTGTGGAATAAGCGGAGACTGGCGAAGGACGAGGTGACGATGCGCGTCGGGAATGGTTCCAAGGTCGATGTGATCGCCGTCGGCATGCTACCTCTACATCTACCTACGGGATTAGTTTTAAACCTCAATAATTGTTATTTAGTGCCAACTTTGAGCATGAACATTGTATCTGGATCTCGTTTAATGCGAGATGGCTACTCATTTAAATCCAAGAATAATGGTTGTTCCATTTATATGAGAGATATGCTTTATGGTCATGCCGCACTGGTCAATGGTTTATTTTCGTTTAATCTCAAACGTGATGTTACACATATTCATAGTGTGAATGCCAAAAGATGTAAGGTTGATAATGATAGTCCCACATACTTGTGGCATTGCCACCTTGGTCACATTGGTGTCAAACGCATGAAGAAACTCCATGCAGATGGACTTTTGGAGTCTCTTGATTATGAATCATTTGACACATGCGAACCATGCCTCATGGGCAAAATGACCAAGACTCCATTCTCCGCAACAATGGAGCGAGCAACCAACTTATTGGAAATCATACATACTGATGTGTGAGGTCCAATGAGCGCTGAGGCTCGCGGTGGCTATCGTTATGTTCTCACCCTCACTGATGACTTAAGTAGATGTGGGTATGTCTACTTAATGAAACACAAGTCTGAGACCTTTGAAAAGTTCAAGGAATTTCGGAGTGAGGTAGAGAATCAACGTGACAGAAGAATAAAGTTCTTACGATCAGATCTTTGAGGAGAATACTTGAGTCACGAGTTTGGCACGCACCTAAGGAAATGTGGAATTGTTTCACAACTCACGCCGCCTGGAACACCTCAGCAAAATGGTGTGTCCGAACATCGTAATGGCACTTTACTGGATATGGTGCGATTTATGATGTCTCTAATTGATCAACCGCTATCATTTTGGGGTTATGCTTTAGAGACTGCCACATTCACTTTAAATAGGGCTCCGTCGAAATCCGTTGAGACGACACTGTATGAATTATGGTTTGGAAAGAAACCTAAGCTGTCGTTTATGAAAGTTTGGGGATGCGATGCTTATGTCAAGAAACTTCAACCTGAAAAGCTCGAACCCAAGTCGGAAAAATGCGTCTTCATAGGATACCCTAAGGAAACTATTGGGTATACCTTCTACCTTAGATCTGAAGGCAAGGTCTTTGTTGCCAAGAATGGATCCTTTCTGGAGAAAGAGTTTCTCTCGAAAGAAGTAAGTGGGAGGAAAGTAGAACTTGATGAGGTACTGCCTCTTGAATCGGAGAGTAGCGCAGCTCAGGAAGATGTTTCTGTGGTGCCTGCACTGACTAGAGAAGAAGTTAATGATGATGATCATGAAACTTTGGATCAAGTTGCTACTGAACTTAGTAGGTCCACAAGAACACGTTCCGCACCAGAGTGGTATGGCAACCCTGTCCTGGAAATCATGTTGCTAGACAACGGTGAACCTTCGAACTATGAAGAAGCGACAGCGGGCCCAGATTCCAACAAATGGCTTGAAGCCATGAAATCTGAGATAGGATCCATGTATGAAAATGAAGTATGGACTTTGACAGACTTCCTGATGATCGGCAAGCCATAGAGAATAAATGGATTTTTAAGAAGAAGACTGACACAGATGGTAATGTGACCATCTATAAGGCTCGGCTTGTCTCTAAGGGTTATCGACAAGTTCAAGGGGTTGACTACGATGAGATCTTCTCACCCGTAGCGAAGCTGAAGTCAGTCCGAGAGATGTTAGAAATTGCAGCATTCTATGATTATGAGATATGGCAAATGGACGTCAAAACGACATTCCTTAATGGTTTCCTTAAAGAAGAACTGTATATGATGCAGCCAAAAGGTTTTGTCAATCCTAAGAATGCTGACAAGGTATGCAAGCTCCAGTGATCCATCTATGGGCTGGTGCAAGCATCTCGGAGTTGGAACATTCTCTTTGATGAAATGATCAAAGCGTTTGGGTTTATGCAGACTTATGCAGAAGCATGTGTTTACAAGAAAGTGAGTGGGAGCTCTGTAGCATTTCTCATATTATATGTGGATGACATACTATTGATGGGAAATGATATAGAACTTTTGGAAAGCATAAAGGCCTACTTGAATAAGTGTTTTTCAATGAAGGACCTTGGAGAAGCTGCTTACATATTAGGCATCAAGATCTATAGAGATAGATCAAGACGCCTCATTGGTCTTTCGCAAAGCACATACCTTGACAAGATATTGAAGAAGTCCAATATGGATCAGTCGAAGAAGGGGTTCTTGCCTGTATTGCAAGGTGTGAAATTGAGCACGGCTCAATGCCCGACCTCGACAGAAGATAGAGAAAAGATGAGTGTCATCCCCCATGCCTCAGCCATAGGTTCTATTATGTATGCCATGCTATGTACCAGACCTGATGTGAACCTTGTCGTAAGTTTGTGTGACGCCCCGAGACCGTTGCTCCAGGTGTCTTCCAGTTATTCGTTGTCATTGCTGTGTCATTCGCTTGCGTGTTGCATCTTGCCATGTCATCATGTGCATTGCATCATCATGTTTTCAAAACTTGCATTAGCCCGGGTTCTCCCAGTTCCGTCCGTTGTCCGTTCTGAGCCCAGACACACTTGCACGTGCCCGCGGCATGTCCGAAATAGTATTTTATAAGTGGCCGGAAAATGTTCTCGGAATGGGATGAGAGTTGACATGTGGTCTTATTATAGTGTAGATAGACCGCCTGTCAAGTTTCATCGCATTCGGAGATCGTTTGATGCCCCAACGGATAACTAGAGCGGCATATAGTCGGTCAAACGTCGGACGTTTTCGGTCTCCGAAAACAGTCGCTGGGCCTCTCTCTCTCTTCTCTTCTCTCAGCTCGAGCCCTTCTGCACAGCCCACAAGTTCCAACCGACCCCTCGCGCGCGCGTCCGAAAATTGTCCCGGACCTGACCCGAGGAGTCGTCACCGTTGGATCCGGATCATCCCCAAACGTCTACAAAACGTCTCCGTTTTGTTAATTGGGCTTCCTAACATAAGTATTCGCAACCGTCCAATTACGATCGAAGGGACCGGATAGCCCCTATTTAACCCACCTGCTATTTATACTCAGATGAAACCCTAAAATTTAGGAGCCTTGTCCCATCGAGCCGCCGCCAGCCAGTTCCCCTCGGGATCCATTCCCCACCTACCAACAGCCAGATGCCCGATCCAAAATCCATCTACCGATCCCCACCAACCACCGCTCCTCCTCAGTTTCCATGCCCGACCAATCAGCCTCTTTCTGCCCGATTCCCAGATCGAGCTCGGCTCGATCCCGAGCTCCTCAACGTCGCCGTCCGGCGAGTCACCAGGCCAGTTCCCGACGGAGTTGCCCCGTCCCGCGTCTCCCTTCTCTTCTGCTCCTCCTCCCATTTTCCTTCTTCCCCTGCCTCTCTGTGTAACCTCCCTCTCCCGTCGTTTTCACAGGAGAAGCCCCGTCCCCGCCATGGATTTGACCACCGCCGCTGGAGCGCAACTCCATGGCCTTCCTCGTCACGTCCGCTGCCTGCAGCTGCTGAATCAGGTCCGTCCCCAGCAGATCCGCCTCAAGTTCACCGCAGCTCCTCCCCGTCATCCTTGCGCTGTCTCCAGGACCAACCGGAGCCCCGCCGTCTTCGACT
This sequence comes from Triticum urartu, assembly GCF_003073215.2. NCBI lineage: Eukaryota > Viridiplantae > Streptophyta > Magnoliopsida > Poales > Poaceae > Triticum > Triticum urartu. The sequence goes on along the minus strand of NC_053024.1, from coordinate 336,829,980 downwards.
CGAGGCCTCCTGCCTCCCTGATGCGCGTCGCCCCGAGCCTAGTGCTCCAAGGCCGGTCCATCTGCAGCGCCCCAGCGCCTCCTCCCCGTCCTTTCTTCTCCAGCTCTCTCTCTCTCATACATCGCTCTTGCTCTCTCTCTCTCACAGAAGCTTTTTATCGTCAGCCATGGGCGCCATGTTCGCAAGCAGTAGTCGCCGCCGTCTTCCCCTGCCTCACCTCGGATCCTACTTGGGACGCCGTCTAGCGCCCGGATCCGTGCCGCTCCGCGGCCCCGTCTCCGGCCCTGCTCGCCGGAGCCGCACCTCCTTGTGCCCACATCCGCAGCCGGCGCTCCTTGCTGCCTCGTTTTGTCAGGGAGACGACGAGCACATGGCTCGTCAACACACCACCCGTTGACCCCGCGCCAGAAACGACTCCCCTCGCCTCTGCCTTTGGGCGTGGCCCATCATCGCCTCTGCCGGCCTCTTCCTCTGCACCAGCGGGCCGTGGCCCAAGTAAGCATCACCCTTTGTTTTTTTCCTCCTGTTGGGTCCAGCCAGTTTTGGCCCATGCTGTATTTTTTTCCCTGAACGATTTTCCTTTTTTCCAGAGAACCCAGTTTTACAGGAAACCCCCTAAACTTCATGCATTTAATAACTCTAAACTGTGCATCCAAATTAAACAAACTTAATATGAAAGTTGCTTAGAATTTTGTGTAGTTTCATAATATGTATTTTTCATCCATGTATAAAATGTTTAAAATGATGTTTGTGTAAATTTGCTTAAATAACTTGTTTAAATGCTTTAATTCATAACTAAATAACCGTAACTCCGAATTTAATAAATTATATATGTAAATGGGGTAGAATTTTGCATAGTTTATCATGGTGGCATCACTTTGCATGTTTAACAACTCTAAAATTGTGTTTAGGGCAGATCAGTACCAAATCCTTAAATTTCACATGGGGATTTTTTCGGACTTGTTGTTTGTTGTTCCGGCCTCATTTAAACTTGCCTAGATAGGTAGTTTTCTTTTTGCTTCACCTCTTGCCATGCTAACCAACATTTAATATTGTTGAGTACCTAAACGAGAGAGAACTAAATAAGTCATGTGGTGTTTTCTTCAATATGCAAATCCGTGGCATAATGAGCTCCACTTAATTTGTAGGATTGTTTGTGCACTTTACCATGCCATGCCCTCTTTAAACCGGACATGCATCATACTTGTTTGCGCATCATGCCATGCCTATGTGGTGGTTGTTTAATAGGTTGTTTGCTCTTTTCTGGTGTTGCTTCTTCGGGTTGGTTCCGATAACGTCGCGTTTGTGAGGAACCGTTCGACTACGTCCGTTTGTCTTCTTCATGGACTCGCTCTTCTTCCTTGCGGGATTTCAGGCAAGATGATCATACTCTCGAAATCACTTCTATCTTTGCTTGCTAGATGCTCGCTCTTTTGCTATGCCTATCCTATGATACCTACCACTTGCTTATCATGCCTCCCATATTGTTGAACCAAGCCTCTAACCCACCTTGTCCTAGCAAACCATTGTTTGGCTATGTTACCGCTTTGCTCAGCCCCTCTTATAGCGTTGTTAGTTGCAGGTGAAGATTGAAGTTTGTACCTTGTTGGTACATGGAGATGTTGTTCTTTGTTGGAACATGTTTACTTGTTGGGATATCACAATATCTCTTATCTAATTAATGCATCTATATACTTGGTAAAGGGTGGAAGGCTCGGCCGTATGCCTGGTGTTTTGTTCCACTCTTGCCCCCCTAGTTTCTGTCATATCGGTGTTATGTTCCCGGATTTTGGTTCCTTACGCGGTTGGGCTATTATGGGAACCCCTTGACAGTTCGCCTTGAATAAAACTCCTCCAGCAATGCCCAACATTGGTTTTACCATTTGCCACCTAGCCTTTTCTTTTCCCTTGGGAGTCGCGCTCCTGAGGGTCATCATTATTTTATCCCCCCGGGCCAGTGCTCCTCTGAGTGTTGGTCCAAACTAGAGTCCTGTGCAGAGCCCCCTCGGGGAAACTCGAGGTTTGGTTTTAGTTGTATGGAGAGCTCATCTGAGTGTGCCCGGAGAACGAGATATGTGCAGCTCCTATCGGGATTTGTCGGCACATTCAGGCGGTGTTGCTAGTTTAGTTTTGCCATTGTCGAAATGTCTTGTAACCGGGATTCCGAGTCTGATCGGGTCTTCCCGCTAGAAGGAATATCCTTCGTTGACCGTGAGAGCTTGTGATGGGCTAAGTTGGGACACCCCTACAGGGTTTTGAACTTTCGAAAGCCGTGCCTGTGGTTATGGGCAGATGGGAATTTGTTAATGTCCGGTTGTAGAAAACCTGAAGTTGACCTTATTTAAAATACATCAACCGCGTGTGTTACCGTGATGGTCTCTTTCCGGCGGTGTCCGAGAAGTGAACATAGTGTTGGAGTTATGTTTGACGTAGGTTGTTCTAGGATCACTTCTTGATCATAGTTCTTCGTTCGTGCTTTGCCTTCTCTTCTCGCTCTCTTTCGCGAATATGTTAGCCACCATATATGCTAGTCGCTTGCTGCAGCTCCACCTCATACCTTTGCCTTACCTTTAAGCTTAAATAGTCTTGATTGCGAGGGTGTGAGATTGCTGAGTCCCCGTGACTCACAGATACTTCCAAAACCAGCTTGCAGGTGTTGATGAGTCCGTGCAGATGACGCAACCCAGCTCAGGAGGAGCTCGATGAAGATCTTGTCCTTTATGTTGTTTCGTTCTAGTTGATCAGTAGCGGAGCCCAGTTGGGGTCGATCGGGGACCTTGTCGCATTTGGGGTTCTTCTTTTATTTTGGTTCCGTAGTCGGACCTTGATTGTATTTGGATGTTGTAATGCTTTATTCATGTATTTGTGTGAAGTGGCGATTGTAAGCCAACTATGTATCTTTTCCCCTATGTATTACATGGATTGTGTGAAGATTACCTCACTTGCGACATTGCTTTCAATGCGGTTATGCCTCTAAGTCGTGCTTCGACACGTGGGAGATATAGCCGCATCGAGGGCGTTACAAGTTGGTAATCAGAGCCTTCCCCGACCTTAGGAGCCCCCACTGCTTGATTGTTTTTAGCAGCCATTAGGAATTATATATCAAAGAGTTTAGGAATTCTTTTTACTCCCCGGTCTCCTCATCGCTCTGGCAAGGCATCTTGACGTAGAGTTTTGACTCTTCTCTTCTCAAATTTCACTAAAAAATTTTTTAGGATCACGCGGGTATCTTGTAATCGTTCCGATGGTTTTGTGACGAGAACATTGTCTTGGTGCCTCCTGTCAGGGGTTTTGTGGCAGTGTCCTGGGGAGTTGAGCTCCGAGGTGTTGTCGTCACAATTTTATCGTTGCAGTTCTGGAATACCTGAGTTTAGTACGCCGACATCGAAAATCTCTTTTATGCAGTTCGTTGGTGAGATAACCTCGACGCCACCTAGTACTGGGGCAGGAGTTCGGGAGTATTGCCATAACTCGTATAACGGATGCTTTTCAAAGGTTGAGGTAGACGATTTCCGAAGGTTTCTTGGTTATGTGTTGAAGGATGGATACAACTGGATGTAGGATTTGTTAGTTTTGGGTGAGATATTATGCTTCCCCTGTATCCCCAACACCCGATTGCATAACCGGAAAGGTTCGGGAGTTTCATAGGTGGGAATTCAAGTAGCTCTTAGGATGTCTTTCCGATAGATGTATGATGTGAAATTGGGGTTCGACGTCTAGTGGTCCGCCTATTCACGGTTGGTTTTATAGTGGTCTCGTTGTGTCTTAAAGAGTCCTTGGCTATGCCGACTCGGGGACGCTTCGTATGTCATGCGCACTGCCTTGTACATGATGGTGATGTACGATCGAGCCCGTGTAGGCCCCACCACGAAAACTTCGGATGAAATCTCTATCATATGTTTGTTCCGGCTTATTCTGCAAGCCAATCCTTGTTTTGTTTTGAGATGTGGTATTCGAGTTGCTTCGAAGTCAAATGTTGATTCCATACCTTTCCCAAGTGGTGTTCTCATACTCCGATGTGAATACTAATCCGTCTTGATCATCGAGATTGTGTTGTCAATCCTTTTCAACCGGCGTGTTTTCTCTCAAAGTGGTTCTGATCATTTCAACATCAGCAAGGTCAATTATCATTTCTTCTCAACGATGTTTGTTTCATCCGTCTTCAAGTTGCCTTTGTTTTTTTCCCGCCCACCGACCCTGTTTCTTCAAGGACCCAGATTTCTTATTCAAGTATCCATTTTATTGATGGGAAGCCTCTCCATTCCTTTTCCGTCAATCTTCTTATCCGGTGATGCTCATGAAGATACTAATGGAGCTTCAAGTTCTTCAACCTTCACTCATTTTTCTTCCCCGGTGGGTTAAATTCAAGCGTTATTGATCATATCTTTCTCCTCGTTTCAAATACCTTCTCATGCCGGTGCACCTCATATTCATTCACTTCTCGCTATTTAATTGTTCCGGAGTGCTCAAGAAATCTCAAAAGATTTGTGTTTCCACTCTGCTTTCGTAATCCTTTCAAGCTCTTTCGAGATTGTTATCTTATTCTAGCCATTTAATTCAACCAGTGCAACCTCTCTTTTAAATCTTTTCAACGGTGTATCTTTTGAGTGGGCCCTAACCCACAGGTTTTTTCCCAGGATCTTACCTGACTCTTCTTATTTCCCGGAGCTATCCTCAAAATTTCCTTTCAAAGTTTGACGTAAGAATGAATTATCATCAGTCAAATGTAATTCTCCAAGATCTTTCAAATTCTTTTCATCGTTGACTCAATCTCTTCGCTTTTGATTCTTCCGGAGTGCCTAAACGATTCTTGATGGTGTTTATCATCGTCATTCTCGGGTTTGAAGACCGAAGAAGAGTTTTTCCTCCATATCTTGCTCCATTCTCTTCAGAATTCGTGATTCTAGCTTGTTGCCATCCTCTCATAATTATTTTTCGATTGTGAGAATTCTTTTCACCCATCCGGAGCATTTCATGAGTTGTTTTCCATTTCTTTTCCCCGAAGCCCATCATTTAAGAAGAATTATTCATTCTCAGCTTTCAGTTGTCATTCTCCAATCTTACCGGTGCATCAAGTGATCCTCTAATCAGCTCGTGATCTCTTCGTTCTCATGTATCTAAATCCTCTCAAGCATCTTCATTCATTTTATAATTCTTCCCGGTGTTTACTTATCTTCTCTCCGTTCATTTCCAATTCTTACGGTGATTCGTTCAAGATTCTTTTTCCTTCGTTTATCTTATCAATTCATTCGTCGTTTCAATCCTACCGGTGTTTCGTTGAAGACCATTCCAAGTTGACTCTATATCTATCTTAATTCTTTCTACGAGAATAAGTAGTATGCCAAAGCCATTGATTGTCATCAATTTAATTGGTGAGGGATACGCATAATGTAATTCTTATTCTTGTTTCATCCAAGTGATTAATTCCTAATTCCGGAGACACATCAAATTCCTGATTAAATTGTTTCATCTTCTCTTTGTCCCGAGTTCCAAGCCCTTTTTTCAAAAAAAATTCCCGTCATGGAGATCCATCTAAATCATTACAAGGTTTCACCTTGTGTTTTCAACTTCTTTTTCTTTTCGTTATCTTTTGTTTACCGGAGTTCTTCATGAAGGTTCTACATGATGGTTCATCAAGGATTTATATTCCTTCTCGAAACGTTCATCAACTTTCTTTTCAGAGGAGCTCAAGCTTCCTTCATATTGTAATCCGGAGTCCAATTCTTTCTACCATATCATTTGAGGTGGTATTATGTCATTCTTGATAATTTGAGTTCATGTTTCATGATTCACATGTTGTTAAGAATGAGATATTTTAAATCCATTAATCTCGTCATTGGAGTTATCTTGGGTTATATTTCACCTTAAACCTTCCCTAAGGATTGTTGCTATTTATGGTGCTTATAAAGGATCCAAGTTCTTCATTTATCCCTTTTCCGGTGCGATATACTTTCTCGTCAATTTGTTCATACCAATCCAATTCTTTTTCCCGTGAGTGGCAGGTTGTCACCTCATAATTTGAGATGTACTACATAAGATCTTATCAAGCTTATTCTTTTCGTTGTTGGTTTGCCAACAACTCCGTTCTAGCATTTGTTGTAACCGTGCTCTCTCAAGATCTTGTTTCCCTGCGTTACGGAGGCATTGTGATGTTGCTCTCTGCAACCCATCTTCTTGTTTTGTCAGGATCGTGTTCTTTTCATCCTTATCCTTTTAACCAGAGTGTCGTGCCCGCTTTTCGAGTTCTTCCCATCCTGTCAAGTTTTTGCCTCCCTTCTCAACCGGAGTGCCGCCTGAAACCGTTCTTACCCATTGTGCCATTCTTTCAATAGTTCTGGAGGCAGTGTATTGTTGTTTTCATCAAGTATCCCCTCATCTTGTCAAATTCATGTTCAATTCCTTCCGTTTACAGTCGGAGTGTTGTCCAAATTATATCATTCTTAATCCTTCTCTATCTTGTTTTAACCGGAGTGGTTTCAATATATATCTTGCCCTTCAACCTCAAGGTTTTTTTCGCTATGTTCTTTGTCCCTCTTTTCTAACGGAGTGTTTTCGACTTTGTTCACCTTCGTTGTATTCTTTTCTCGAATTTGTTCAACCTCGCAAGGTTCTTTGGTTTCACTCGTTTGTCAGAGAAGCAACATAGTTTCACCTCACCTCTTCTTTTTCTCTCCCATTTTCCCTCCGGTGCCATCCTAGATCTCGGGACGAGATCCTCTCGTAGTGGTGGAGTGTTGTGACGCCCCGAGACCGTTGTGCCAGGTGTCTTCCAGTTATTCGTTGTCGTTGCCGTGTCATTCGCTTGTGTGTTGCATCTTGCCATGTCATCATGTGCATTGCATCATCATGTTTTCAAAACTTGCATTAGCCCGGGTTCTCCCAGTTCCGTCCGTTGTCCGTTCTGAGCCCAGACACACTTGCACGCGCCCGCGGCATGTCCGAAATAGTATTTTATAAGTGGCCGGAAAATGTTCTCGGAATGGGATGAGAGTTGCCATGTGGTCTTATTATAGCGTAGATAGACCACCTGTCAAGCTTCATCGCATTCGGAGATCGTTTGATGCCTCAACGGATAACTATAGCGGCATATAGTCGGTCAAACGTCGGACGTTTTCGGTCTCCGAAAACAGTCGCCGGGCCTATCTCTCTTCTCTTCTCTCAGCTCGAGCCCTTCTGCACAGCCCACAAGTTCCAACCGACCCCTCGCGCGCGCGTCCGAAAATTGTCCCGGACCCGACCCGAGTAGTCGTCACCGTTGGATCCAGATCATCCCCAAACGTCTACAAAACGTCTCCGTTTTGTTAATTGGGCTTCCTAACATAAGTATTCACGACATTCCAATTATGATCGAAGGGATCGGATAGCCCCTATTTAACCCACCTGCTATTTATACTCAGATGAAACCCTAAAATTTAGGAGCCTTGTCCCATCGAGCCGCCGCCAGCCAGTTCCCCTCGGGATCCATTCCCCACCTACCAACAGCCAGATGCCCGATCCAAAATCCATCTACCGATCCCCACCAACCCCCGCTCCTCCTCAGTTTCCATGCCCGACCAATCAGCCTCTTTCTGCCCGATTCCCAGATCGAGCTCGGCTCGATCCCGAGCTCCTCAACATCGCCGTCCGGCGAGTCACTAGGCCAGTTCCCGACGGAGTTGCCCCGTCCCGCGTCTCCCTTCTCTTTTGCTCCTCCTCCCGTTTTCCTTCTTCCCCTGCCTCTATGTGTAACCTCCCTCTCCCGTCGTTTTCATAGGAGAAGCCCCGTCCCCGCCATGGATTTGACCACCGCCGCCAGAGCGCAACTCCATGGCCTTCCTCGTCACGTCCGCTGCCTGCAGCTGCTGAATCAGGTCCGTCCCCAGCAGATCCGCCTCAAGTTCGCCGCAGCTCCTCCCCGTCATCCTTGCGCTGTCTCCAGGACCAACCGGAGCCCCGCCGTCTTCGACTCGAGGCCTCCTGCCTCCCTGATGCGCGTCGCCCCGAGCCCAGTGCTCCAAGGCCGGTCCGTCTGTAGCGCCCCAGCGCCTCCTCCCCGTCCTTTCTTCTCCAGCTCTCTCTCTCTCATACATCGCTCTCTCTCTCTCACAGAAGCTTTTTCTTGTCAGACATGGGCGCCATGTTCGCAAGCAGCAGTCGCCGCCGTCTTCCCCTGCCTCGCCTCGGATCCTACTTGGGACGCCGTCTAGCGCCCGGATCCGCGCCGCTTCGCGTCCCCGTCTTCGGCCCTGCTCGCCGGAGCCGCACCTCCCTGTGCCCACATCCGCCGCCGGCGCTCCTTGCTGCCTCGTTTTGTCAGGGAGACGACGAGCACATGGCTCTTCAACACACCACCCGTTGACCCCGCGCTAGAAACGACTCCCCTCGCCTCTGCCTTTGGGCGTGGCCCATCATCGCCTCTGCCGGCCTCTTCCTCTGCACCAGCGGGCCGTGGCCCAAGTGAGCAGCACCCTTTTTTTTCCTCCTGTTGGGTCCAGCCAGTTTTGGCCCATGCTGTATTTTTTTCCCTGAACGATTTTCCTTTTTTCCAGAGAAACCAATTTTACAGGAAACCCCCTAAACTTCATGCATTTAATAACTCTCAAACTGTGCATCCAAATTAAACAAACTTAATATGAAAGTTGCTTAGAATTTTGTGTAGTTTCATAATATGTATTTTTCATCCATGTATAAAATGTTTAAAATGATGTTTGTGTAAATTTGCTTAAATAACTTGTTTAAATGCTTTAATTCATAACTAAATAACCGTAACTCCGAATTTAATAAATTATATATGTAAATGGGGTAGAATTTTGCATAGTTTATCATGGTGGCATCACTTTGCATGTTTAACAACTCTAAAATTGTGTTTAGGGCAGATCAGTACCAAATCCTTAAATTTCACATGGGGATTTTTTCGGACTTGTTGTTTGTTGTTCCGGCCTCATTTAAACTTGCCTAGATAGGTAGTTTTCTTTTTGCTTCACCTCTTGCCATGCTAACCAACATTTAATATTGTTGAGTACCTAAACGAGAGAGAACTAAATAAGTCATGTGGTGTTTTCTTCAATATGCAAATCCGTGGCATAATGAGCTCCACTTAATTTGTAGGATTGTTTGTGCACTTTACCATGCCATGCCCTCTTTAAACCGGACATGCATCATACTTGTTTGCGCATCATGCCATGCCTATGTGGTGGTTGTTTAATAGGTTGTTTGCTCTTTTCTGGTGTTGCTTCTTCGGGTTGGTTCCGATAACGTCGCGTTTGTGAGGAACCGTTCGACTACGTCCGTTTGTCTTCTTCATGGACTCGTTCTTCTTCCTTGCGGGATTTCAGGCAAGATGATCATACTCTCGAAATCACTTCTATCTTTGCTTGCTAGATGCTCGCTCTTTTGCTATGCCTATCCTATGATACCTACCACTTGCTTATCATGCCTCCCATATTGTTGAACCAAGCCTCTAACCCACCTTGTCCTAGCAAACCATTGTTTGGCTATGTTACCGCTTTGCTCAGCCCCTCTTATAGCGTTGTTAGTTGCAGGTGAAGATTGAAGTTTGTACCTTGTTGGTACATGGAGATGTTGTTCTTTGTTGGAACATGTTTACTTGTTGGGATATCACAATATCTCTTATCTAATTAATGCATCTATATACTTGGTAAAGGGTGGAAGGCTCGGCCGTATGCCTGGTGTTTTGTTCCACTCTTGCCCCCCTAGTTTCCGTCATATCGGTGTTATGTTCCCGGATTTTGGTTCCTTACGCGGTTGGGCTATTATGGGAACCCCTTGACAGTTCGCCTTGAATAAAACTCCTCCAGCAATGCCCAACATTGGTTTTACCATTTGCCACCTAGCCTTTTCTTTTCCCTTGGGAGTCGCGCTCCTGAGGGTCATCATTATTTTATCCCCCCGGGCCAGTGCTCCTCTGAGTGTTGGGCCAAACTAGAGTCCTGTGCAGCGCCCCTCGGGGAAACTCGAGGTTTGGTTTTAGTTGTCTGGAGAGCTCATCTGAGTGTGCCCTGAGAACGAGATATGTGTAGCTCCTATCGGGATTTGTCGGCACATTCGGGCGATGTTGCTGGTTTAGTTTTACCATTGTCGAAATGTCTTATAACCGGGATTCCGAGTCTGATCGGGTCTTCCCGCTAGAAGGAATATCCTTCGTTGACCATGAGAGCTTGTGATGGGCTAACTTGGGACACCCCTGCAGGGTTTTGAACTTTCGAAAGCCGTGCCCGCGGTTATGGGCAGATGGGAATTTGTTAACGTCCGGTTGTAGAAAACCTGAAGTTGACCTTATTTAAAATACATCAACCCCGTGTGTTACCGTGATGGTCTCTTTCGAGCGGTGTCCGGGAAGTGAACACGGTGTTGGAGTTATGTTTGACGTAGGTTGTTGTAGGATCACTTCTTGATCATAGTTCTTCGTTCGTGCTTTGCCTTCTCTTCTCGCTCTCTTTCATGAATATGTTAGCCACCATATATGCTAGTCGCTTGCTGCAGCTCCACCTCATACCTTTGCCTTACCTTGAAGCTTGAATAGTCTTGATCGCGAGGGTGTGAGATTGCTGAGTCCCCGTGACTCACAGATACTTCCAGAACCAGGTTGCAGGTGCCGATGAGTCCGTGCAGATGACGCAACCTAGCTCAGGAGGAGCTCGATGAAGATCTTGTCCTTTGTGTTGTTTCGTTCTAGTTGATCAGTAGTGGAGCCTAGTTGGGGTCGATCGGGGACCTTGTCGCATTTGGGGTTCTTCTTTTATTTTGGTTTCGTAGTCGGACCTTGATTGTATTTGGATGTTGTAATGCTTTATTCATGTATTTGTGTGAAGTGGCGATTGTAAGCCAACTATGTATCTTTTCCCTTATGTATTACATGGATTGTGTGAAGATTACGTCACTTGCGACATTGCTTTCAATGCGGTTATGCCTCTAAGTCGTGCTTTGACACGTGGGAGATATAGCCGCATCGAGGGCGTTACAGTTTGGTAGGAAGGTACCAAAGTGATCCTGGTATGGAACACTGGACATCGGTCAAGAATATCCTGAAGTACCTGAAAAGGACTAAGGATACGTTTCTCGTTTATGGAGGTGACGAAGAGCTTGTCGTAAAGGGTTACGTCGATGCTAGCTTCGACACGGATCTGGATGACTCCAAGTCACAAACCGGATACATGTACATTTTGACTGGTGGGGCAGTCAGCCGGTGCAGTTGTAAGCAAAGCATTGTGGTCGGATCTACATGTGAAGTGCAGTACATAGCTACCTCGGAGGCAGCACAGGAAGCAGTTTGGATGAAGGAGTTCATTACCGATCTGGGAGTCATTCCCAATGCGTCGGGCCCGATGACTCTCTTCTGTGACAACACTGGAGCTATTGCCCTTGCCAAGGAGCCCAGGTTTCACAAGAAGACCAGGCATATAGAGCGTCGCTTCAACTCCATTCATGAATATATTCAAGATGGAGACATATATATATTTGTAAAGTGCATACGGATCTGAATGTCGCAGATCCATTGACTAAACCTCTTCCATGAGAAAAACATGATCAACACCAGAACTCTATGGGTGTTTGATTCATCACAATGTAACTAGATTATTGACTCTAGTGCAAGTGGGAGACTGTTGGAAATATGCCCTAGAGGCAATAATAAAGTGGTTATTATTATATTTCCTTGTTCATGGTAATTGTCTACTGTTCATGCTATAATTGTATTGACCGGAAACTGTAATACATGTGTGAATACATAGATCGTATATGTCCCTATTAAGCCTCTAGTTGACTAGCTCGTTGATCAATAGATGGTCATCGTTTCCTGACCATGGACATTGGATGTCGTTGATAACTGGATCACATCATTAGGAGAATGACGTGATGGACAAGACCCAATCCTAAGCATAGCACAACATCATGTAGTTCGTTTGCTAGAGCTTTTCTAATGTCAAGTATCGTTTCCTTAGACCATGAGATTGTGCAACTCCCAGATACCGTAGGAGTGCTTTGGGTGTACCAAACGTCACAACATAACTGGGTGGCTATAAAGGTGCACTACATGTATCTCCGAAAGTATCTGTTGGGTTGGCACGAATCAAGACTAGGATCTGTCACTCCATATGACAGAGAGGTATCTCTAGGCCCACTCGGTAATTCATCATTATAACAAGCTCAATGTGACTAAGGAGTTAGCCATGGGATCATGTGTTACGAAACTAGTATAGAGACTTGCCGGTAACGAGATTGAACGAGGTATAGAGACACCGACGATCGAATCTCGGGCAAGTAACATGCCGATGGACAAAGGGAATTGTATACGAGATTAATAGAATCCCCGACATTGTGGTTCATCCGATGAGATCATCGTGGAACATGTGGGATCCAACATGGGTATCTAGATCCCGTTGTTGGTTATTGGGCGGAGAGATGTCTCGGTCATGTCTGCATGGTTCCCGAACCCGTAGGGTCTACACACTTAAGGTTCGGTGACGCTAGAGTTGTTATGGGAAATAGTATGTGGTTACCGAAGGTTGTTCGGAGTCCCGAATGAGATCCCAGACATCTCGAGGAGTTCCGGAATGGTCCGGAGGTGAATATTTATATATGGGAAGTCCAGTTTCAGTCGCCGGAATGGTTACGGGGGTTATCGGTATTGTACCGAGACCACCGAAAGGTGTTCGGGGGTCCACCCGGTGGGGCCAGCTGCCCCGGTTGGCCAAGTGGGCTGAACAATGGTGGGAACCAGCCCCTGGTGGGCTGGTGCACCCCCAAGGGCCCAAGGCGCCTAGGGTTGAAAACCCTAGGGGTGGGGGCGCCTCCCACCAAACTTGGGGGGAAAGTTGCCCCCTTGGCCGCCCCCCTCTAGATGGGATCTAAGGGGTCCGGCCTCCTCTCCCCTTCACCCTACAAATAGAGGGGGGGTGGGAGGGTAGTAGCACCCCTTCCCGGGGGCAGCCCTCCCCCTCTCCAACACCTCCTCCTCCTCCGTAGTGCTTGTTGAAGCCCTGCCGGAGAACTGCAAGCTCCACCACCACGCCGTCGTGCTGCCGGAGCTCTCCATCAACTTCTCCTCCCCCCTTGCTGGATCAAGAAGGAGGAGACGTCCCCAGGCTGTACGTGTGTTGACGCGGAGGCGCCGTCCGTTCAGCGCTAGATTGTACCTTCCACGATTTGAATCGCCACGAGTACGACTCCATCATCCGCGTTCCTTATAACGCTTCCGCTTAGCGATCTTCAAGGGTATGAAGATGCACTCCCTCTCTCTCTCGTTGCTAGCATCTCCTAGATTGATCTTGGTGACACACATGAATTTTTTTGAATTATTGCTACGTTCCCCAACACAATCCAGCCCAAACACATCAGGCGGGCAGCCCGAGGACCCCTTAATCTAGGACTCCCTCACCTCCCAACAAGTGCTATTGTTTAATGCCCCTAGCTAGGCATAATGCATACTTTCAAGTATTGTCATCCTTCAAAGTAATGCCATAGATGGCTCTCATAATAGATTCATAAGGAGGTTTAATTATCTTCCTTGGGAAGTTCTCCATCCCTTTCTTTAATGGAAATTGGAACCATATGCTTCCTTCTTTCATATCAACTATTACACCTATGGTTCTTAAAAGCGGGTTACCAAGTATTGTGGGACAAGATGGATTACATTCAATATCAAGGACAATAAAATCCATGTGCACATAATTCCTATTAGCAAGTATGAGCACGTCATTAATTCTACCCAGTGGTTTTTTAATTGTAGAATCCGCTAAGTGCAAGTTTAGGGAACATTCATCCATATTAGTGAGACCTAAGATATCGCATAAAGATTTTGGTATAGTAGAAACACTAGCTCCTAGATCACACAAAGCATTACATTCAAAATATTTAACTTTAAATTTAATTTTAGGTTCCCATTCATCATGTAATTTACTTGGTATAGAGACTTCTAGTTCAAGCTTCTCTTCATGAGCTTTAATAAGAGCTTTGACGATGTGTTCAGTAAAAGCTTTGTTATGTTCGTAAGCATTAGGTGAATTGATCATGGATTGCAACAAGGAAATACACTCAATTAAAGGAAAACTATTAAAGTTAAAGTTCTTGTAATCCAAAGTAGTGGGGACATCACTTTTTAAAGTTTTAGCCTCTTCAAACCCACTTTTACTGTTTTTGTCATTATGATCATCACACTCTGAATTATCAGGATGCCTCTTAATTAAAGTTGACTCGAGCTCATCTCCAGTCCTTTATCATCAAGTTTTATATTACTAAAATAAAGGTTCAATAGGTGTTACACCAATCATTTTAATTTCTTCATCACTACTATTGTGAAACCCGAATGCGAATGCCTTTTCTAGAAATTCATGTCTAGCTCTATCTTTTCCATTCTTTTCCTAATTTTATCAATGGTGACTTGGATAGAATTTAAGGTTTCACATATTTATTATTTATTATGTGGCAAAAAATTTATTTTAAGTGCATCCACATCATGCACAAGCCCATCCATGTTTCTAGACATATCATCAACTTTTCTTAATTTTTCTTCAACCATAGCAATGAAAGCCTTTTGAGAACTAATAAATTATTTAATATTGTTTTCTAGTTTAGTAGGTATCCTATTATTATTCCATGAATTACCATAGGTGTTACCATAATTATTGGAGGGATTACCGTGATACAATCTAGGATTGTTGAAGTTCCCTCTATAAGCATTATTGTTGAAATTATTCCTCGAAATAAAATCCATGTCAATAGCATCATTATTATGCCCAATCAAAGTAGAAAATGGAATATAGTTTGGATCAATTTGAGCATTTTTACTAGAAAGCATAGTCATGATAGCTTCAATTTTCTCACCCAAAGTAGATACTTCGTCAACAAAATTTACCTTCTAACCAGTTGGAGCTCGTTTGGTGTGCCATTGGGAGTAGTTTATCGTCAAGTTGTCGAGAAGCTTTGTTGATTCTCCAAGTGTTATTCCATAAGTGTGCCACTTGCAGCTGAGTCTAGAAGGTTTCTCGAAACAAAGTTTAGTCTCGCATAAAAATTTGTACTATCATTCATGAACTTAATCCATACGTGGGACGATTTTTAATCATTAATTTCATTCTCTCCCAAGTTGTGCAACATGTTTTGCTCATGTTTTTTAAAATTCATAATTTGAGTTCTAAGGTATATTATCTTAGCGGGAGGAAAATACTTAGCAATAAAAGCATCTTTACACTTGTTCCATGAATCAATACTATTTTAGGGAAAGATGAAAGCAACGCTTTAGCTTGATCTCTAAGTGAGAACGGAAATTATTTCAATTTCACAATATCATTATCCACATCTTTCATTTTTTTCCATATCACATAATTCGATAGAAGTATTAAGATCGGATGCACCATCTTCATTAGGATTTCAAATTGATCTTTCATAATAAGATTTAACAATGCGGCCTTTACATCATATGACTCTGCACTAGTGGCAGGAGGAGCAATTGGTATTCTAATAAAATCAATACTATTAGTATTCGAGAAATCACGCAACTTAGTATTTCCTTGAGTAAACATGATGGCGATTCAATCAAAGATAGCACACAAGGTATTTTTGGTATTTTTTTAATTTTTTAAAGAAGTGGAGGGAGATGAAAAATAGAAGGCAAATGGAAAAAGCAAGTAGTACAAGTAAATGATAAATGTTTATGAAGGAACCTGTAGGTGCTTGGTGAAGCTTCCCTGGCGCCGGCACGAGAAATTCTTTTGCTACTTTTGATAGGTGTTGGGATTTCCCTGAAGAGGAAGGGTGATGTAGTATAGTGGCAGATATTATTTCCCTCAGTTAAGAACCAAGATTAGTTGAACCAATAGGAGATGCCACACAAACATTGGAAGCAGTTCATACACACACACAAAGCAAATACTTGCACCCAATGTGGGAAAGAGGGTTGTCAATCCCCGTGGACTCGTTAGTTAATTGTAAGGATTAAATCTGATAGTGGTAGATAGATAAAATAAAAAATAAAATAAAAGTAAATAAATTGCAGCAAGTATTTTTACTATTTTTAGTAAATATAAAGTGAATGGACCCCGGGGCCATAGTGTTCACTAGAGGTATCTCTCTCATGAGCACCGTATGGTGGATAGACAAATTGTTGTTGGACAATTGGTAGAATACGTGTAGTTATGATGATTCTTCATGGCATGATCAATATATAGGCAATACGTCTATGACAAGTAGGTTGTTAATCTTACTAAATATAATACTATTACTCCACCCCTCAACCGCTATCCAGCATGCATCTTATGGTATTAAGTTCATAACAAACAGAGTAATTCTTGAACTTAATACCATAAGATGCATTCTGTGACAGGAGGAGTTGCAAGGCACGTATTTGTATTGTTGCTACAAAGCCCCATCGTTTTACGCTTAGTAGCAACAATACAAATACGTGCCTTGCAACTCCTCCTGTCACAGAGTAAGAATATCACAAAATTGAACCTACTATCAAGCACCTTTCCCACTACAGATAAATCAATATAATTGGTCAAGATAGATAGATAGGAGAGAAATTCGAGTCTATAAAATCACACATAAATAAATCTCAGAAAGGATTGAAATACTTTCAATGAAGAATCTGATCATAAACTCACAATTCAACGGATCCCAACAAACACACCATAAGAATTACATCGAATAGACCTCCGAAGAGATCATTCTATTGAGGATGAAAGAGAGAGAGAGAGAGAGAGAGAGAGAGAGAGGGAGATAGATAGATAGCCATATAGCTACTGCTATGGACCCATAGGTCTTGTGGGAACTACACACACATCATCATGGAGGCAGCAAGGTTGACGAAGACGGCCTCCGTGATCGATTCCCCCTCTGGTAGAGTACCTGCGGAGGCCTCGAGATGGGATCGCGGAATAACAGAGGTTTGCGGGGGGAAATTGTTTCAGGTCTCGCTATGGGGGTTTATTGATTTTAGTAATTTATAGCACGGGAATTGGGTTAAACGAAGGCCTGTGGGTCCCACTAGCTTAGGTGCTGCCCCCTCGGGGCACGCCCCTTGAGCTTGTGGCCCACCAGCAGATCTGCTGGCCTTCCAGCAAAGTTTCTAGGGTCTCTTCTGGTCCAAAAAATATCATCATAAAGTTTCGTCGTGTTTGGACTTCGTTTGCTATTGTTTTTCTGCAAAACAAGGAAATAGGCAAAAAACAGGAACTGGCACTTGGCACTGAATTAATCGGTTAGTGCCCAAAAATGATATAAAATGGCATATAAAGCATACAAGATTGACAATATAATAGAGTGAAACAATAAAAATTAAAGATACATTGGATACATATCAATCACCATTGGACAATCGTGTACATGGAGATGGAGATCACCATCGCTGCCAAAATGGGCTATACCATATCACACTTGAATAAACTGCTTGTGAAAGTTTATCCCTTTTACGTACCCTTCTTTTGCATGGTAGATGTTTTAAGTAGGGTGATCCATTAAAGAATGTCAAGTAAAATTGCCTAACCAATTGTTGTAACATCACATGTTAAGTATTTTTAGTGGTGGGCCTATAAAATTAGGGTGCTACTAATTCTCCTTGATGTGGTGTGCTTGTGTCAGACACTAATGTGAGAACTATTGGTTAACTTGTCAAGCCTATCAAAACAGTTTTGGGCCTCAATGCATAGGAGTTGGCGTGGCATGTGATGTCCCCAACAAACAAGAGTTGTATAGAGATACGATTAGTATGTGTTACTTACCGAGTGATCTAGTCTTCTATCAGTGATGCAAAAGCACACTAGTTGACATGTTGATCTTGGATCTTGAATCACTAAGTATCAACAAAGGGATGTTGATTCTACTGGAATTAATATTCTTATTAAAATGTTGAATATAAATTACTCTTTGTGAATAAATGTCTTAGTCTTTTGCATATATCTTCTATAGATCAATGGCACAATCCACTCAAGCTAGTTTTATGTTGAAATTAATTCTGGAGAATGATAAAGTTAATGGAACAAACTTGAAAGTGAAACTAATCCCCGGATGGTTTTGGTTCATAAAAACATATGCATCATTGAACTAATGCATATTCAATGAACATTTCAAGAAAGTTCAATTTAGGTATGGCAATGGGATGCGAATGTGTATGCAAAGGACAAAGCATTAGCAAAAGCTTCAAGACTCTAAATTTTTGCTTAAGTGATCAAAGATCACATTGTGTCCATAGGAAAGCCAGTACTATTAAAAGGGGTTGAGGTTTTGATCATGGACTATTTTCTCAAAGTGCTTAGAGATATTGCTCCAAAACCCTCAACCACACCCTCACATTCTTATCTATCCAAAACACTAAAGTCAAACTCGGTCCCACCGATACACATCTACCCGGACTCACTGAGACGCACTTGACAGAGCCACTGCCTAAACCCTAGCAACTTGGTCTCACCAAGATGACATTCGGTCCCACCAAAGTGCATGTGCCAACCTTTTGTTGCCTATTGTTTTCATCTTGGAATTTCTGAGTGGATTCAATCGGTCTCACCAAAGTGTGGAAAGTGCTTAGGTCTTCATCCATCGGTCTGTCCGAGTTGTTTCATCTGGTGTCGGTGTCGAAACCTCGGGGTAGGGGGTCTCGAGCTGTGGATCTCAAATAGAGGGTAACATGAACGAAGGGAATGATGTTTACCCAGGTTTGGGCCCTCTTGATGGAGGTAAAACCCTACGTCCTACTCTTGTTTATATTGAGGAAGATGTATCAAGTACAGAGTTGATCTACCTCGAGATCGTAATGTGTGATCTAACTTTAGGGCTAGGAAAATGATTTTGTGTTGATGTCCCCTCTATGGGCTAAACCCTACGACTTATATACACATCAGGGAGTGTACCTAGGGTTACAAGGTTGGTAGCTACGAGCTGGCGGCAGAGATCTGGGAGTATACATGAAGTCTTCGAGAGAGGTAGTCTTGACTATATATGCCTCCCGCGTACGGCCTTCGGCATCCACCTTGACCACGAATGGGGGCTGGTCAGTCCAGCCCGAGGACCATGGGCCGACTAGGTTACACCCCCTTATCCAGGACACCATCAGTAGCCCCTGAACCGGTCTTTGGGATGTAATCTCATGACAAGATCCCCAACGTTGAAGTCCTTGCATGAACCTCTCTATCGTGGTAGCACCGGGCCTACTGTTGATATATGGTGGACCTTGCCCATGTGACGTTACGCTCCTCTTCAAGAGTGTCTATGTCATCTTGCTGATCGAACTCGGTTTTGAGCTCTTCATACATGCATACCCAAGGTGCATTGTGTATGATGTCATAGGGGAGAATTGCCTCGGCGCCATACACCATAAAAAATGCAAGCCCCATAGTACAGAAGCAAGTCCCTCGACCCATTTACAGTTGGCCTTTTTAAGGGAGCGCATGAGCCTTGGCTTGATGCAGCTAAGGATTAGTCCATTGGCACGCTCCACTTGCACATTGGACTGCAGGTGGTAGACGGATGCGTAATCGAGCTTAATGCCCATTTTCTTGCACCATGCCTTGACCTCTTTGGCCATGAAGTTTGTTCCGTTGTCCGTGATCAGACTGTGGAGGACACCATAACGATGTACCACCCCAGAAATAAATTTGATGACTTGGACAACTTTGGCCTAGGTAACCAGCTTTGCTTAGATCCATTTGGTGAATTTATCTACCATGACAAGTAGATACTTATTTTTGTTTGCACCACCCTTGAGTGGCCCGACCATGTCTAGCCCCAGACTACAAAAGACCAGGTGATGTATATGATGCGAAGAGCCGTGGGGGGCATGTGGCTTTGCTTGGCAAAGACCTAGCAGCCTGGGCAACATTGTACTAACGTCGAGGCATCAGCGCCAACAGTCACTCACTAGAAGTCGGCTCAAAAAGTCTTGCTTACCAAGTTCTGGGCAGCGGCGTGATGTCCGCTCATGCTGAAGTGTATCTCCTGAAGCAAGAGTCTTCCTTCTTCCTCGGATATGCATCGCTGGAGGACACCTGGGGTGCTCATTTTGTAAAGTCCCCCCCCCCTCATGAACCTTGTAGGCTTTAGATTGCCTTATGATTCGACGCGCGTCGGTTTGGTTGTCAGGGAGCTCTTTTCAGAGCAAGTACACGAGGAGCGGCTTAGTCCATGGCACGATTACTTCCATGACTTCATGTGTGGCTGCAATTTCCTGTACTGCTGAGCCGCCTATTATGCCTACGTCGTCTTTGGGCGGGGCGTGTTGCTCGATGTCTCTTGACTTCGACGTTCCTTTGTTATCTAGGCAGACTACAAATGGCTTGAAAAGCCACTCGAGGAAGGTGTTTTTCGAGACCTTATCCCGCTTAGCACCCATTCGAGCGAGGACGTCCGCGGCTTGGTTGTTGTCACGTGGTATGTGCTGGAATTCCAGCCCCTCGAACCTGGCTGGGATCTTTATTACGGTGTTGCGGGAGGCTGTCATCTTCAGATCTTTGGCATCGAAATCAGCATTGACTTGCAAGATGGTGAGGTTGGAATCACCTCGGATCTCTAGGCGTTTAACACCCATGGAGACTGCTATCCGGAGTCCATGTAAGAGGGCTTCAAATTTTGCTACATTGTTGGAGTCCATGTACATGATTTGTAGCACATATCGAATATTGTCTCCTGTGGGCGATGTGAGAATGACACCAACCCCTAGGCCGGCGAACATTTTAGAACCGTAGAAATACATGGTCCAATGCGAGTAGGTGTTGTATTCCCGTGGAAGCTTAGCCTCTGTCCATTCAGCCAGAAAATCAGCCAGCACCTGGGATTTAATGGCCCGGCGTGGTTTGTAAATGATTTTGAAAGGTAGGAGCACTATGGCCCACTTGGCTATGCGCCTTGTTGCATCCCTATTGTTGATTATCTCACCTAATGGGACGTCAGATGCAATAGTCACCGAACACTCCTGGAAATAGTGCTGAAGTTTTCATGATGCCATGAAGACAGCGTGGGTTATCTTTCGGTAGTGAGGGTATCGTGACTTGCATGGGTTTAAGACCTCGGAGACATAATAGACGGGTCTCCGGACCTGGAATTTATGGTCCTCTATGTCTCGCTCGACCACGAGAACTGCGCTCACCACCTGATTTGTGGCCGAGATGTATAATATCATCGGTTCACATACACCTGGTGCGGCCAGGATGGGGTTGGTGGCGAGGAGAGCTTTAATGTCTTCCAGGGCCGTCGCGGCCTCCTCGGTCCATTTGAATGTTTTTGACTGTTTTAATAGCCCGTACAGGGGCAAGGCCTTCTCACCTAGTCGTGATATGAAGCGGCTCAAGGCCTCCACACATCCTGCTAACTTTTGTACCTACTTGAGCTTTGTTGGTACCTCCAAATGGTCCAAAGCATGAATTTTGGCCGGATTGGTTTCGATTCCTCGGCTATATACGATGAAGCTGAGGTGTTTGCCAGCTGGGACTCCAAAGACACACTTCTCTGGATTGAGTTTAATTTGATATTCCCCTAGGCTAGCGAATGTATCTCGAAGGTTGTCCACCAATTGTCCAATGTGTTTGGTTTTGACAACCACATCGTTGATGTAGGCGTCGACAGTCTTCATGTTCTGTTTTTCCAAGCATGTTTGAATCATGCGTTGGTATGTGGCGTCGATGTTCTTTAGTCCGAAGGGCATCATGTTGAAGCACAACGACCTGTAGGGTGTGATGAAGGCGGTAGCCGCCTGGTCGGATTCCTGCATCTTTATTTGATGGTATCCCAAATAGGCATCTAGGAAGCATAACACATTATGGCCTGCCATGGCATCTACAATCTAATCAATGCGGGGTAGGGGGAATGATGCGGAGCATCCTATGGCCATTCCCATGGCCCTACCTATGTCTCCCACGACACCACTTGGACCTATGACACGAGCTCGAGCAAAGGCTATCGTAGATAAGGTGAACTCACTCCTGTCCGAACTACCTCTTCCTTCACATAAGACATGGCTACTACCTCAAGCGGAGACCCTATGCATGATCAGGTGCCTAGAGGATAGCCACTGAGCTACTACAACCAACGTCCAAGACAGTGAGGACACCAAGTACAAGGAACGAGTGAAGGAGATGCCGAAAGATCACAGTCACTGGACGACCTGTATGGACTGGACGCCCGACCCCTGGAAGCGTCACCAGCTAGAAGGGCCAGCCACTAGAAGCCTACACCGGCCGGACATCTGACAAGTACCGGACGACCGACCGACTCCAGCGACCGGACAACCGGCCCACTCCGGAAATCTGGCGCCTCCCATACCGAGCCAAAACGTCAGACTTCTGACAAGCACCGGACGTCCGGACCCTCGCGAGCTGATACATCTCCAACGTATCAATAGTTTTTTATTGTTCCATGCTATTATATTATCTGTCTTGGATGTTTTATATGCTATTTTATATTATTTTTTGGACTAACCTATTAACCTAGAGCCCAGTGCCAGTTCCTGTTCCTGTTTTTTTCCTTGTTTTAGAGTTTCACAGAAAACAAATACCAAATGGAGTCAAAACGGAATGAAACTTCCGCGATGATTTTTCTTGGACCACAAGACATCCAGAGGGCTTAGATTGCACGTCAGGAAAGCTATGAGGCATCCACAAGGTCGGGAGGCTGAAAGTGCGTTATATCGACTAGAGGGGGGGTGAATAGGCGATTTTTATGAAAGTCTTCAAAACGTGGAAGTTATGAAGACAAACGATAGAAATAAACCTATTATCCTGCAGTGGAAGGTAGACTACACTAGGCAGGCCATAGTCAAGTATTCAATGGAGTGAAAGCACAATGACTAATAGCAGAAATGTAGTAAGGATCAGGTAGGAAGATATTATGAAGCCAAACAGAAAATGCAGTCACTCAGTGAAGATAAAAGATAGTGCAATCATACAATGACTTCACAAGGACCTACAGTAAGTAAAGGGAAGGAAAGGATGAAACTAGTGACACATTGAAGACAATGATTTGTTGGACCAGTTCCAGTTGCTGTGACAACTGTACGTCTGGTTAGGGTGGCTAGGTATTTAAACCTGAGGACACACAGTCCCGGACACCCAGTCCTGAACACGCAGCTCAGGACACCCAGTCCTCACCGTATTCCCCTTGAGCTAAGGTCACACAGACCTCGCCCAATCACTCTGGTAAGTCTTCAAGGTAGACTCCCAAACCTTCACAGACTTTGTTCACCGGCAATCCACAATGTCTCTTGGATGCTCAGAACGCGACGCCTAACCAGCTGGAGGATTCACAGTCCTCAAGTGTAATAAGTCTTCAGATCACACAGACAAGAAGACTTAAGTGATGTCTAATTCTCTTTGGCTCTGGGTGGTTAGGGCTTTATCCTCGCAAGGAATTCTCTCTCAAAGGCTTCGAGGTGGGTTGCTCTCAAACGACAAAAGCCGTACTCTGAATCTGAGCAGCCAACCATTTACGGTTGTAGGGGATGGGCTATTTATAGCCACTAGGCAACCCGACCTGATTTGTCCGAAATGACCCTGGGTCACTAAGGAACTGACACGTGTTCCAATGGTCAGATTTCAAACTCACACGGCAACTTTACTTGGGCTACAAGCAAAGCTGACTTGTCCGACTCTGGACAAGATTCGCTCTCAAAGTCTTCACTCGAAGACATAGGTTTTGTTTAAGCATCACTTCAGTCATTCTGACTGGTTCTCTTGGACCCCACTTAACAGTACGGTGGTTCCTATGACTCAACACAGAAGGAAAAGAACTACGAAAGATCTAAGTCTTTGAGCTCCATAGGCTTCATGCGGTGTCTTCTCTTGTCATAGTCTTCAATGTGAATATCTTCATATACCACCTTTGATTTCAATGTCTTCATACATTTTTAGGGGTCATCTCTGGTAGGAAAACCGAATCAATGTGGGACTTCTACCTGTGTTATCCTGCAATTCTCACAAACACATTAGTCCCTCAACTAGGTTTGTCGTTAATACTCCAAAACCAACTAGGGGCGGCACTAGATGCACTTACAATCTCCCCCTTTTTGGTGATTGATGACAAACTAGTTGAAGTTTTCTACGGGGAATATAATCTGTGAAATTGTAAAGGATAAGGAATTGTCTTCATAAGTTGCAAGGGATCCCCCTGAAGATGTGCATATAAGTAATTTGCTTTTGGAATGCAAATGCACATGGCAGGTTGTACTTGTGGAGATCCACTTCAACTTATGATGACAATCCACTATGCATGAGTAAGTATGTGAAGATAATGACATGCATAATGGAAAATGGACGTCTGCAGAATGATCTAAGTGCGGAATTTATCATCGCACATGCGGAATTTATCATCGCAACACAAGGTGGAAAATAAGTAGCAGACAACCATCGAGTTTAAGTGTTACAACTCAAAGAACCAAATGTATCAAAACGAGAGTTGTAAGCACGAAGCAAAATATAAAGCACCCGCCCATATGGACCCGCTTGAAGACTATTAAACTCATATGCTTCTCCCCCTTTTGTCAGTAAGGACCAAAAAGGTTCGAAGACATGGAGCATCTACTCATTCCCATGAAGAGTAGGTGAAGCAGTAGGATCGTCAGTGGTGTTCGGCGGTGCAGAAGAAGGAGGTGGCGATGAAGTAGCATCGTCTTCATCCTCGATCACTCTGGCATTCACAGTTGCAACAGAGGAAGAGAACTCAGAGTCTTCAAGAGATGGAGTTTGTCGCAGCACTGCCCTTCGAGGAGGTGTGGAGTCAAACTTGAAGCGTTCAGAGAAGCCATCCTCTTGAAGATCATCTTCAAAACACATCAGCGTCAGCCCTTTCCATGTGCGGCGAGAGGTTTCATGGGCAACAAAAGCATTCTTGGTGGCAAGATTGCGAATGCGATTAACATCCACCAAGAGGCTTTGCATTTGACGCTTTAGCCAGTCATGATGCCTATCCTGTTTCTGATGAAGAGCCACAAGAAGCTCTCGGTCATTGAGAACACGAGTGCACTTCTTGGGTCATGGAGCAGTTGTACTGTCAGTGGCTTCAGTGAGAGCAGGATGCGGTGCACGTGTAGTGCCAGCCAAAGGATACACACGAGTTACGGCTTCAACGCCTTCAACATTCTGAGAAAAACTTTGATGCTCTGCATTCTAAAGACTTAGAGGTTCCTTGGCAGGCTCAGGATAGATGGCTTCAATAGACATATCCACATCAGGCAAAAAGATCCGATGATTGCGGGCAGAGGGCTGATATGAGATAGCGGAATGAAGTTTGATCAGCCGCATCACCCAAGGGGCGTAGAACTTCAAACCAAACAGATCAGAGCCAGATGCAGCAAGTTGGCGAATGAAGAAATCATGTGTATTGAAGCATTTTCCATGAAGAATATAGAAGACCAAAGTCTTCATTGCACCTTCCAGCTTGGCATGGGGAGAATGTCCTTTGATTGGCCAGAGAGTTCGCCTTATGATGTGATAAATGGTCCTTGGCAGATACTCAAGGTCTTCAACGAAGAACTCCATGGGATAAGCATCATCTTGGGGCAATGGCTTCATCATACTGAGCATCTGACTCATATTAGGTTCAGTGTTCTGAAAGATGCTCTCAACAGCTTCACTATGAAGCTGACAACCATGCTCGTAGAGATTGCCAGGAGTGGGCAAAGCAGTGAGCTCAATGATGTCAAAGGCTTTGGCTTCGTGATGAACGTTTCCTGTCATCCACTCCAGGACCCAAGTCTTTGGATCTCTGCTATACCCGCGGATGTGAAGTGTGGCATAGAATTGGAGCAGCAACTCTTCATTCCAATGCTCTTGGTCAGTGACGAACGGCAGCAGTCCAACCTCTTTGAAGCAATCTAGAGCTTCTTCCAGACAGGGCAGACCAGCTATTGCTTCAATGTCAAGGCGCTTGTGTGGGAAGATGCGACCTTGGTTGTAAAGAACGCATGAGTAATAGCTTCGCTGCGGATAGCTCCAGAACCGATCAGATGATATTCTTTCCCTTGAGTAGGGGTTCCTGGAGCTATTGAAGAATGTGTTGTCTGCTCTGAAGCCATTGATATTGAAGGAGCCAGGTGTTGATGCAGGACCTGGGAAGCTGGGAAATCTTGGGATTGGCTTCTGTATCTGAGGCCTGTGCTCAACATGATAGTCGAACTGGGGACCGGCAGCAGACGCAGGAACAGAGGCAGCGGGATCAGGGGCTTCGCTGACTTCTGGAGCTTTTGTTGGTGAGGGCTCCACATTAGCTTCAGCCATGACAGCGTCAGTGGCTTCAGTGGTGTTGGTGGTGGCAGTCTCAAGATTTTCAACCTCCACTTGACGAGCAGGAGGGTCGGTCACGATCACGTTCTCCTCGAGAACCGCTTCTTGGTGGGATAGGGGAGTGGCAACTTGTGGGACTTCTTCTTCAGTCGCAGAGACTTGAGGCCTTGGACCTTTGCGAAGTCTTCGCAATGCGGGTGACGCCTGTGGAGTTGGTGTTGGCTGGGCCTCAAAGTCTTCTTCCTCTTGTGGGCGATCCGCCCATGAAGCATCCTGTGCAATTGGCGTCAGTGGACGACCAATGCTGATGAGTTTGCTGTGCGTTAGCACATGCGATGATACCTATTGGTGCTCTAGCTGAGGAAGGGCTGCATCATGTTCAACATGGTCATGGTGACCAATGTCTTCAGCAGCGATGGGATCAGCTGCTGGAAAGTCTTCAGCTTCATGAGCCTCTGTGAAAGCAGGCTCATGGACAGTCAGTTGACGTTCTTGTGGATCAGCATCGGGGTGAACCATGGAAATGGGTTCAACAATCAAGGGCTCTGTGGGAGCAGCCCATTCCTTCTTGGTCTTTCTTTTCTTCTTGGCGGGGGCAGTAGTAGAGGCTTCAGGATGTTTTCTCTTCCTTGCTTCAGCCTCAGCAGTCCTGGTCTTCTTCAGTTCTGAAGCGGTTGACCTGGCCTTTGGCTTCGGGCCAGTCATGCTAGTTGGGAAGACACACTACAAGAAATATGTCAACTTATGACCTTCTGTCAGTGACCCTCGAAGAATTGGTCATAAATTTATGACCATTTTAGACCAATTGGTCAAAAGCTGTTCAGGGGGCTCCAAACCCTAAACCATTGCGACCATTTTGGTCAGAAAGGTCGTAATTTCCTTACACGAAATGGTCACAAAGCAAACAGTGCTAGTCCGCTGCCTTATTTCTAGTTGTTAATTACCAATATAGATGGTCATAGCCTTGTAGATTGTGGTGGGTTGTGATGACTAGGTGCCATCTCATCAGTTTTGCCTATGTGTCATGTCCATGTGGTAGTTTTTGCCCTAGGTTGTGAAGCAACCTATATTTCTATCATTCCCAAAATTCCCAAAAAAATCTCATAAATTCTTTGGAGCATATCTTCATCAAATATGTAAAAATCCTTCCTTGCCTAGTTCAAAACTAATTCAACAATATTCATTTTCCTATTCTGTTCACAACAATACTTTATGAAGGAAGTGCTATTTATATATTCTTGATTGCCCTCGGAATTTTTGGGCACTCTTTCCTATCCAAATCATTACCGCATGACAAAATTCAGCTCCATTTGCCTAGCAAATCTTCTTCGGCAAATTTCCAAAGTTTTTGTCCACCTAGAAGCATTGTGAAGGAAGTACCTTTTTTATATCTCTAAATGACATGAAATTTATACAGTTCCTTCATATGTCCAAATTATCACCCTCCTCCAAATTGCAGCTCAGTCAAATCATCTATGTGAGCCCAGGTTCAATTTATATTTTATGGCCAAATTGGCACGTTGCAAAGCAAGTGTTATATAGACCCCTCCTATTACCCTCAAACTTTTCGGGCACTCTTCCATACCCAAATCATTGCCACATGATAATATTCAGCTCATTTTTCCTAGTAAATCTTTCTCGGGAAATTTCCAAAGTTTCTACCTCGAGAGAAGCTTTGTGAAGTAAGTACTAGCTAGGCTTACCCAAATGATCTGAAAATTTACCAGTGCATGACCATACCTAAGTAACTTACCTACACCAATTTTGAGCTCATTTCATTCATCCAATCTCTCTCACTAGTTTTCCCAAGTTTCTGTCCATAGAAGAGCATTGTGAAGGAAGTACTACTTTGGCATGTCCAAATGGTATCAATTTTCTACAATGCTTTCTTATGCCCAAATAACCATCCTTCACAAAATTTCAGCTCACTCCATTCATTATTTTGAGCCCAGCTTCAACATTCATATTTTTGTCCAGCGTGGTACTTTGCAAAGCAAGTACCACCTAAGATCCTCCTTTTGAGCTCAAAATTTTTGAAGACATTCTCCTTAGTAGATGATCATCCGCAGCCAAAACTCACGCCCATTGGCCATGTGCATTTCCCGTACCGCTAATCAAACACTTGGCTGCTAATTCATGTTTGAGCATCGATCGTTCTCCTCGTGAGAATCTTATGTTGTAATTTTCTTCCTAGCACCAACCTGGGGAGTGCCCAACCCACTAGACATGCCTAGGCATCCCAGAACACATGGCAACATTACGGTCACGCGGTGACCACGCGACGGGCATGCGAGTTTACGCGCTCTAGAGTTGGGGCCCTCGGCCACCGTCCAAACCTCGACGTATTGCCACCAAACCATGTATTTATGATTAAATAGGTCCTTATGTAACTAGAAATGATTTTTGGAAAAAATAAATAGCAAACTATGAGGCAGCTGCAGTTCAAATTAGACCCACTTCCAACTGAATCGGCGGAAATTTGTCTTTTTCACGAGAGGTGGATCAAAAATTTTTACACCCAACTATTTTGTCAATTGTGCATTAAATATGTCCTAGTATTTTAGAAAATTGATTTGGTCCAATTTTGCAACAATTATTTGGTAGTTCCTTCACAAAAAAACCTCCTTTCGGGCACTCAGAAAATGAAAAATGGTTTTTTCGTCCAAAGAAAATGAAAACTTCCTTAGGCAACATTGTTTGCCATTCCAATATGCACCCTTGTGCACAATATGAGATCATTTGAACAAACTATGCCACGAATGTGGCCATAAGATTGATCATTTGGCTTGAAAGCCATGAATCTTCAGAGATGATAGCTCATTTCTAAGAACACTTTTTTAAAATAATTGCCGTATTACGAGTTTGTTATTTTTCTTGGGAACTTGGCCACATATAATGACACAATGCGAAGGTTTCCCAATTTTTTGATTTTTTTTGAATTTTTTATGCCCGTTTCAAAATGCGGTCAAAACGGCGGGCTTGACCGTTCCTAGCTAGTGGTTGAATCTTGGAAAACTTTTCGTGTTTCTATGATTAAATAGATACTTATGTACCTAGAAATGATTTTTGGAAAAAATAAATAGCAAACTATGAGGCAGCTGCAGTTCAAATTTGACCCGCTTCCAACTGAATCGGCGGAAATTTGTCTTTTTCACGAGAGGTGGATCAAAACTTTTTACACCCTTCTATTTTGTCAATTGTGCATTAAATATGTCCTAGTATTTTAGAAAATTGATTTGGTCCAATTTTGCAACAATTATTTGGTAGTTCCTTCACAAAAAAACCTCCTTTCGGGCACTCAGAAAATGAAAAATGGTTTTTTCGTCCAAAGAAAATGAAAACTTCCTTAGGAAACATTGTTTGCCATTCCAATATGCACCCTTGTGCAAAATATGAGATCATTTGAACAAACTATGCCACGAATGTGGCCATAAGATTGATCATTTGGCTTGAAAGCCATGAATCTTCAGAGATGATAGCTCATTTCTGAGAACACTTTTTTAAAATAATTGCCGTATTACAAGTTTGTTATTTTTCCTGGGAACTTGGCCACATATAATGACACAATGCGAAGGTTTCCCAATTTTTTGATTTTTTTGAATTTTTGGAAAACTTTTGGTGTTTCTCTGATTAAATAGGTACTTATGTACCTAGAAATGATTTTTAGAAAAAATAAATAGCAAACTATGAGGCAGCTGCAGTTCAAATTTGACCCGCTTCCAACTGAATCGGCGGAAATTTGTCTTTTTCACGAGAGGTGGATCAAAACTTTTTACACCCAACCATTTTGTCAACTGTGCATTAAATATGTCCTAGTATTTTAGAAAATTGATTTGGTCCAATTTTCCAACAATTATTTGGTAGTTCCTTCACAAAAAAATCTCCTTTCGGGCACTCGGAAAATGAAAAATGGTTTTTTCGTCCAAAGAAAATGAAAACTTCCTTAGGCAACATTGTTTGCCATTCCAATATGCACCCTTGTGCACAATATGAGATAATTTGAACAAACTATGATATGGCCATAAGATTGATCATTTGGCTTGAAAGCCATGAATCTTCAGAGATGATAGCTCATTTCTGAGAACACTTTTTTAAAATAATTGCCGTATTACAAGTTTGTTATTTTTCTTGGGAACTTGGCCACATATAATGACACAATGCGAAGGTTTCCCAATTTTTTGATTTTTTTTGAATTTTTTATGCCCGTTTCAAAATGCGGTCAAAACGGTGGGCTTGACCGTTCCTAGCTAGTGGTTGAATCTTGGAAAACTTTTGGTGTTTCTCTAATTAAATAGATACTTATGTACCTAGAAATGATTTTTGTAAAAAATAAATAGCGAACTATGAGGCAGCTGCAGTTCAAATTTGACCCGCTTCCAGCTGAATCGGCGGAAATTTGTCTTTTTCACGAGAGGTGGATCAAAACTTTTTACACCCAACCATTTTGTCAATTGTGCATTAAATATGTCCTAGTATTTTAGAAAATTGATTTGGTCCAATTTTGCAACAATTATTTGGTAGTTCCTTCACAAAAAAACCTCCTTTCGGCACTCAGAAAAAAAATGGTTTTTTCGTCCAAAGAAAATGAAAACTTCCTTAGGCAACATTGTTTGCCATTCCAATATGCACCCTTGTGCACAATATGAGATCATTTGAACAAACTATGCCATGAATGTGGCCATAAGATTGATCATTTGGCTTGAAAGCCATGAATCTTCAGAGTGATAGCTCATTTGAGAACACTTTTTTAAAAAATTGCCGTATTACAAGTTTGTTATTTTTCCTGGGAACTTGGCCACATATAATGACACAATGCGAAGGTTTCCCAATTTTTTGATTTTTTTTTGAATTTTTTATGCCCGTTTCAAAATGTGGTCAAAACGGCGGGCTTGACCGTTCCTAGCTAGTGGTTGAATCTTGGAAAACTTTTGGTGTTTCTCTGATTAAATAGGTACTTATGTACCTAGAAATGATTTTTAGAAAAAATAAATAGCAAACTATGAGGCAGCTGCAGTTCAAATTTGACCCGCTTCCAACTGAATCGGCGGAAATTTGTCTTTTTCACGAGAGGTGGATCAAAACTTTTTACACCCAACCATTTTGTCAACTGTGCATTAAATATGTCCTAGTATTTTAGAAAATTGATTTGGTCCAATTTTCCAACAATTATTTGGTAGTTCCTTCACAAAAAAATCTCCTTTCGGGCACTCGGAAAATGAAAAATGGTTTTTTCGTCCAAAGAAAATGAAAACTTCCTTAGGCAACATTGTTTGCCATTCCAATATGCACCCTTGTGCACAATATGAGATAATTTGAACAAACTATGATATGGCCATAAGATTGATCATTTGGCTTGAAAGCCATGAATCTTCAGAGATGATAGCTCATTTCTGAGAACACTTTTTTAAAATAATTGCCGTATTACAAGTTTGTTATTTTTCTTGGAACTTGGCCACATATAATGACACAATGCGAAGGTTTCCCAATTTTTTGATTTTTTTTGAATTTTTTATGCCCGTTTCAAAATGCGGTCAAAACGGCGGGCTTGACCGTTCCTAGCTAGTGGTTGAATCTTGGAAAACTTTTGGTGTTTCTCTGATTAAATAGATACTTATGTACCTAGAAAATGATTTTTGGAAAAAATAAATAGCAAACTATGAGGCAGCTGCAGTTCAAATTTGACCCGCTTCCAGCTGAATCGGCGGAAATTTGTCTTTTTCACGAGAGGTGGATCAAAACTTTTTACACCCAACCATTTTGTCAATTGTGCATTAAATATGTCCTAGTATTTTAGAAAATTGATTTGGTCCAATTTTGCAACAATTATTTGGTAGTTCCTTCACAAAAAAACCTCCTTTGGGCACTCGGAAAATGAAAAATGGTTTTTTCGTCCAAAGAAAATGAAAACTTCCTTAGGCAACATTGTTTGCCATTCCAATATGCACCCTTGTGCAAAATATGAGATCATTTGAACAAACTATGCCACGAATGTGGCCATAAGATTGATCATTTGGCTTGAAAGCCATGAATCTTCAGAGATGATAGCTCATTTCTGAGAACACTTTTTTAAAATAATTGCCGTATTACAAGTTTGTTATTTCTTGGGAACTTGGCCACATATAATGACACAATGCGAAGGTTTCCCAATTTTTTGATTTTTTTTGAATTTTTTATGCCCGTTTCAAAATGCGGTCAAAACGGCGGGCTTGACCGTTCCTAGCTAGTGGTTGAATCTTGGAAAACTTTTGGTGTTTCTCTGATTAAATAGATACTTATGTACCTAGAAATGATTTTTGTAAAAAATAAATAGCGAACTATGAGGCAGCTGCAGTTCAAATTTGACCCGCTTCCAACTGAATCGGCGGAAATTTGTCTTTTTCACGAGAGGTGGATCAAAACTTTTTACACCCAACTATTTTGTCAATTGTGCATTAAATATGTCCTAGTATTTTAGAAAATTGATTTGGTCCAATTTTGCAACAATTATTTGGTAGTTCCTTCACAAAAAAACCTCCTTTCGGGCACTCGGAAAATGAAAAGTTTTTTCGTCCAAAGAAAATGAAAACTTCCTTAGGCAACATTGTTTGCCATTCCAATATGCACCCTTGTGCACAATATGAGATCATTTGAACAAACTATGCCACGAATGTGGCCATAAGATTGATCATTTGGCTTGAAAGCCATGAATCTTCAGAGATGATAGCTCATTTCTGAGAACACTTTTTTAAAATAATTGCCGTATTACGAAGTTTGTTATTTTTCTTGGGAACTTGGCCACATATAATGACACAATGCGAAGGTTTCCCAATTTTTTGATTTTTTTTGAATTTTTTATGCCTGTTTCAAAATGCGGTCAAAACGGCGGGCTTGACGTTCCTAGCTAGTGGTTGAATCTTGGAAAACTTTTTGGTGTTTCTCTATTAAATAGATACTTATGTACCTAGAAATGATTTTTGGAAAAAATAAATAGCAAACTATGAGGCAGCTGCAGTTCAAATTTGACCCGCTTCCAACTGAATCGGCGGAAATTTGTCTTTTTCACGAGAGGTGGATCAAAACTTTTTACACCCAACATTTTGTCAATTGTGCATTAAATATGTCCTAGTATTTTAGAAAATTGATTTGGTCCAATTTTGCAACAATTATTTGGGTAGTCCTTCACAAAAAAACCTCCTTTGGGCACTCGAAAATGAAAAATGGTTTTTTCGTCCAAAGAAAATGAAAACTCTTAGGCAACATTGTTTGCCATTCCAATATGCACCCTTGTGCACAATATGAGATCATTTCAACAAACCATGCCATGAATGTGGCCATAAGATTGATCATTTGGCTTGAAAGCCATTGATCTCCACACGTGATAGCTCGTTTCTGAGAACACTTTTTAAAAATAATTGACGTATTATATGTTTTTTATTTTTCCTGGGAACTTGGCCACATATAATGACACAATGCGAAGGTTTCCCAATTTTTTGATTTTTTTTGAATTTTTTATGCCCGTTTCAAAATGCGGTCAAAACGGCGGGCTTGACCGTTCCTAGCTAGTGGTTGAATCTTGGAAAACTTTTGGTGTTTCTCTGATTAAATAGGATACTTATGTACCTAGAAATGATTTTTGGAAAAAATAAATAGCAAACTATGAGGCAGCTGCAGTTCAAATTTGACCCGCTTCCAACTGAATCGGCGAAAATTTGTCTTTTTCACGAGAGGTGGATCAAAACTTTTTAACACCCCAACTAGGTCATTTGTGCATTAAATAGGTCCTAGTATTTTAGAAAAATTGATTTGGTCCAATTTGCAACAATTATTTGGTAGTCCTTCACAAAAAAACCTCCTTTCGGGCACTCGGAAAATGAAAAATGGTTTTTTCGTCCAAAGAAAATGAAAACTTCCTTAGGAAACATTGTTTGCCATTCCAATATGCACCCTTGTGAACAATATGAGATCATTTGAACAAACTATGCCACGAATGTGGCCATAAGATTGATCATTTGGCTTGAAAGCCATGAATCTTCAGAGATGATAGCTCATTTCTGAGAACACTTTTTTAAAATAATTGCCGTATTACAAGTTTGTTATTTTTCTTGGGAACTTGTCCACATATAATGACACAATGCGAAGGTTTCCCAATTTTTTGATTTTTTTTGAATTTTTGGAAAACTTTTGGTGTTTCTCTGATTAAATAGGTCCTTATGTACCTAGAAATGATTTTTGGAAAAAATAAATAGCAAACTATGAGGCAGCTGCAGTTCAAATTTGACCCGCTTCCAACTGAATCGGCGGAAATTTGTTTTTTTCACGAGAGGTGGATCAAAACTTTTTACACCCAACTATTTTTTCAGTTGTGCATTAAATATGTCCTAGTATTTTAGAAAATTAATTTGGTCCAATTTTGCAACAATTATTTGGTAGTTCCTTCACAAAAAAACCTCCTTTCGGGCACTCAGAAAATGAAAAATGGTTTTTTCGTCCAAAGAAAATGAAAACTTCCTTAGGAAACATTGTTTTCCATTCCAATATGCACCCTTGTGAACAATATGAGATCATTTGAACAAACTATGCCACGAATGTGGCCATAAGATTGATCATTTGGCTTGAAAGCCATGAATCTTCAGAGATGATAGCTCATTTCTGAGAACATTTTTTTAAAATAATTGCCGTATTACAAGTTTGTTATTTTTCTTGGGAACTTGGCCACATATAAGACACAATGCGAAGGTTTCCCAATTTTTTGATTTTTTGAATTTTTTATGCCCGTTTCAAAATGCGGTCAAAACGGCGGGCTTGACCGTTCCTAGCTAGTGGTTGAATCTTGGAAAACTTTTGGTGTTTCTCTGATTAAATAGATACTTATGTACCTAGAAATGATTTT
Organism: Triticum urartu; assembly: GCF_003073215.2. Lineage (NCBI taxonomy): Eukaryota > Viridiplantae > Streptophyta > Magnoliopsida > Poales > Poaceae > Triticum > Triticum urartu. The sequence continues at coordinate 336,794,916 of NC_053024.1, read as the reverse complement.
TGGAAAAAATAAATAGCAAACTATGAGGCAGCTGCAGTTCAAATTTGACCCGCTTCCAACTGAATCGGCGGAAATTTGTCTTTTTCACGAGAGGTGGATCAAAACTTTTTACACCCAACCATTTTGTCAATTGTGCATTAAATATGGCCTAGTATTTTATAAAAATGATTCGGTCCAATTTTGCAATAATTATTTGGTAGTTCCTTCACAAAAAAACCTCCTTTCGGGCACTCGGAAAATGAAAAATGGTTTTTTCGTCCAAAGAAAATGAAAACTTCCGTAGGCAACATTGTTTGCCATTCCAATATGCACCCTTGTGCACAATATGAGATCATTTGAACAAGCTATGCCATGAATGTGGCCATAAGATTGATCATTTGGCTTGAAAGCCATGAATCTTTAGAGATGATAGCTCATTTCCGAGAACACTTTTTTAAAATAATTGCCGTATTACAAGTTTGTTATTTTTCTTGGGAACTTGGCCACATATAATGACACTATGCGAAGGTTTCCCAATTTTTTGACTTTTTTTGAATTTTTTATGCCTGTTTCAAAATGCGGTCAAAACGACGGGCTTGACCGTTCCTAGCTAGTGGTTGAATCTTGGAAAACTTGTGGTGTTTCTCCGATTAAATAGATACTTATGTACCTAGAAATGATTTTTGTAAAAAATAAATAGCGAACTATGAGGCAGCTGCAGTTCAAATTTGACCCGCTTCCAGCTGAATCGGCGGAAATTTGTCTTTTTCACGAGAGGTGGATCAAAACTTTTTACACCCAGCCATTTTGTCAATTGTGCATTAAATATGTCCTAGTATTTTAGAAAATCAATTTGGTCCAATTTTGCAACAATTATTTGGTAGTTCCTTCACAAAAAAACCTCCTTTCGGGCACTCGGAAAATGAAAAATGGTTTTTTCGTCCAAAGAAAAATGAAAACTTCCTTAGGCAACATTGTTTGCCATTCCAATATGCACCCTTGTGCACAATATGAGATCATTTGAACAAACTATGCCACGAATGTGGCCATAAGATTGATCATTTGGCTTGAAAGCCATGAATCTTCAGAGATGATAGCTCATTTCTGAGAACACTTTTTTAAAATAATTGCCGTATTACAAGTTTGTTATTTTTCTTGGGAACTTGGCCACATATAATGACACAATGCGAAGGTTTCCCAATTTTTTGATTTTTTTTGAATTTTTTATGCCCGTTTCAAAATGCGGTCAAAACGGCGGGCTTGACCGTTCCTAGCTAGTGGTTGAATCTTGGAAAACTTTTGGTGTTTCTCTGATTAAATAGATACTTATGTACCTAGAAATGATTTTTGTAAAAAATAAATAGCGAACTATGAGGCAGCTGCAGTTCAAATTTGACCCGCTTCCAGCTGAATCGGCGGAAATTTGTCTTTTTCACGAGAGGTGGATCAAAACTTTTTACACCCAACCATTTTGTCAATTGTGCATTAAATATGTCCTAGTATTTTAGAAAATAATTTGGTCCAATTTTGCAACAATTATTTGGTAGTTCCTTCACAAAAAAACCTCCTTTCGGGCACTCAGAAAATGAAAAATGGTTTTTTCGTCCAAAGAAAATGAAAACTTCCTTAGGCAACATTGTTTGCCATTCCAATATGCACCCTTGTGCAACAATATGAGATCATTTGAACAAACTATGCCACGAATGTGGCCATAAGATTGATCATTTGGCTTGAAAGCCATGAATCTTCAGAGATGATAGCTCATTTCTGAGAACACTTTTTTAAAATAATTGCCGTATTACGTTTGTTATTTTTCTTGGGAACTTGGCCACATATAATGACACAATGCGAAGGTTTCCCAATTTTTTGATTTTTTTTGAATTTTTTATGCCCGTTTCAAAATGCGGTCAAAACGGCGGGCTTGACCGTTCCTAGCTAGTGGTTGAATCTTGGAAAACTTTTGGTGTTTCTATTATTAAATAGATACTTATGTACCTAAAAATGATTTTTGGAAAAAATAAATAGCAAACTATGAGGCAGCTGCAGTTCAAATTTAACCCGCTTCCAAGTGAATCGGCGGAAATTTGTCTTTTTCACGAGAGGTGGATCAAAACTTTTTACACCCAACTATTTTGTCAATTGTGCATTAAATATGTCCTAGTATTTTAGAAAATTGATTTGGTCCAATTTTGCAACAATTATTTGGTAGTTCCTTCACAAAAAAAACCTCCTTTTGGGCACTCGAAAAATGAAAAATGGTTTTTTCGTCCAAAGAAAATGAAAACTTCCTTAGGCTACATTGTTTGCCATTCCAATATGCACCCTTGTGCAAAATATGAGATCATTTGAACAAACTATGCCACGAATGTGGCCATAAGATTGATCATTTGGCTTGAAAGCCATGAATCTTCAGAGATGATAGCTCATTTCTGAGAACACTTTTTTTAAAATAATTGCCGTATTACAAGTTTGTTATTTTTCTTGGGAACTTGGCCACATATAATGACACAATGCGAAGGTTTCCCAATTTTTTGATTTTTTTTGAATTTTTTATGCCCGTTTCAAAATGCGGTCAAAACGGCGGGCTTGACCGTTCCTAGCTAGTGGTTGAATCTTGGAAAACTTTTGGTGTTTCTATTATTAAATAGATACTTATGTACCTAGAAATGATTTTTGAAAAAATAAATAGCAAACTATGAGGCAGCTGCAGTTCAAATTTGACCCGCTTCCAGCTGAATCGGCGGAAATTTGTTTTCACGAGAGGTGGATCAAAACTTTTTACACCCAACCATTTTGTCAATTGTGCATTAAATATGGCCTAGTATTTTATAAAAATGATTCGGTCCAATTTTGCAACAATTATTTGGTAGTTCCTTCACAAAAAACCTCCTTTCGGGCACTCGGAAAATGGAAAAATGGTTTTTTCGTCCAAAGAAAATGAAAACTTCCTTAGGCAACATTGTTTGCCATTCCAATATGCACCCTTGTGCACAATATGAGATCATTTGAACAAACTATGCCACGAATGTGGCCATAAGATTGATCATTTGGCTTGAAAGCCATGAATCTTCAGAGATGATAGCTCATTTCTGAGAACACTTTTTAAAATAATTGCCGTATTACAAGTTTGTTATTTTTCTTGGGAACTTGGCCACATATAATGACACAATGCGAAGGTTTCCCAATTTTTTGATTTTTTTTGAATTTTTTATGCCCGTTTCAAAATGCGGTCAAAACGGCGGGCTTGACCGTTCCTAGCTAGTGGTTGAATCTTGGAAAACTTTTGGTGTTTCTCTGATATAAATAGATACTTATGTACCTAGAAATGATTTTTGGAAAAAATAAATAGCAAACTATGAGGCAGCTGCAGTTCAAATTTGACCCGCTTCCAGCTGAATCGGCGGAAATTTGTCTTTTTCACGAGAGGTGGATCAAAACTTTTTACACCCAACCATTTTGTCAATTGTGCATTAAATATGTCCTAGTATTTTAGAAAATTGATTTGGTCCAATTTTGCAACAATTATTTGGTAGTTCCTTCACAAAAAAACCTCCTTTCGGGCACTCGGAAAATGAAAAATGGTTTTTTCGTCCAAAGAAAATGAAAACTTCCTTAGGAAACATTGTTTGCCATTCCAAATATGCACCCTTGTGAACAATATGAGATCATTTGAACAAACTATGCCACGAATGTGGCCATAAGATTGATCATTTGGCTTGAAAGCCATGAATCTTCAGAGATGATAGCTCATTTCTGAGAACACTTTTTTAAAATAATTGCCGTATTACAAGTTTGTTATTTTTCTTGGGAACTTGTCCACATATAATGACACAATGCGAAGGTTTCCCAATTTTTTGATTTTTTTTGAATTTTTGGAAAACTTTTGGTGTTTTTCTCTGATTAAAATAGGTCTTATGTACATAGAAAAATGATTTTTGGAAAAAAATAAATAGCAAACTATGAGGCAGCTGCAGTTCAAATTTGACCCGCTTCCAACTGAATCGGCGAAATTTGTCTTTTCACGAGAGGTGGATCAAAACTTTTTACACCCAACTATTTTGTCAATTGTGCATTAAATATGTCCTAGTATTTTAGAAAATTGATTTGGTCCAATTTTGCAACAATTATTTGGTAGTTCCTTCACAAAAAAACCTCCTTTCGGGCACTCGGAAAATGAAAAATGGTTTTTTCATCCAAAGAAAATGAAAACTTCCTTAGGCAACATTGTTTGCCATTCCAATATGCACCCTTGTGCACAATATGAGATCATTTGAACAAACTATGCCACGAATGTGGCCATAAGATTGATCATTTGGCTTGAAAGCCGTGAATCTTCAGAGATGATAGCTCATTTCTGAGAACATTTTTTTAAAATAATTGCCGTATTACATGTTTGTTATTTTTCTTGGGAACTTGGCCACATATAATGACACAATTCGAAGGTTTCCCAATTTTTTGATTTTTTTTGAATTTTTTATGCCCGTTTCAAAATGCGGTCAAAACGGCGGGCTTGACCGTTCCTAGCTAGTGGTTGAATCTTGGAAAACTTTTGGTGTTTCTCTGATTAAATAGATACTTATGTACCTAGAAAATGATTTTTGGAAAAAATAAATAGCAAACTATGAGGCAGCTGCAGTTCAAATTTGACCCGCTTCCAGCTGAATCGGCGGAAATTTGTCTTTTTCACGACAGGTGGATCAAAACTTTTTACACCCAACTATTTTGTCAATTGTTCATTAAATATGTCCTACTATTTTAGAAAATTGATTTGGTCCAATTTTGCAACAATTATTTGGTAGTTCCTTCACAAAAAAACCTCCTTTCGGGCACTCGGAAAATGAAAAATGGTTTTTTCATCCAAAAAAATGAAAACTTCCTTAGGCAACATTGTTTTCCATTCCAATATGCACCCTTGTGCAAAATATGAGATCATTTGAACAAACTATGCCACGAATGTGGCCATAAGATTGATCATTTGGCTTGAAAGCCATGAATCTTCAGAGATGATAGCTCATTTCTGAGAACACTTTTTAAAAATAATTGCCGTATTACAAGTTTGTTATTTTTCTTGGGAACTTGGCCACATATAATGACACAATGCGAAGGTTTCCCAATTTTTTGATTTTTTTTGAATTTTTTATGCCCGTTTCAAAATGTGGTCAAAACGGCGGGCTTGACCGTTCCGAGCTAGTGGTTGAATCTTGGAAAAATTTTGGTGTTTCTCTGATTAAATAGGTCCTTATGTACCTAGAAATGATTTTTGGAAAAAATAAATAGCAAACTATGAGGCAGCTGCAGTTCAAATTTGACCCGCTTTTAGCTGAATCGGCGGAAATTTTTCTTTTTCACGAGAGGTGGATCAAAACTTTTTACACCCAACTATTTTGTCAATTGTGCATTAAATATGTCCTAGTATTTTAGAAAATTGATTTGGTCCAATTTTGCAACAATTATTTGGTAGTTCCTTCACAAAAAAACCTCCTTTCGGGCACTCGGAAAATGAAAATGGTTTTTTCGTCCAAAGAAAATGAAAACTTCCTTAGGCAACATTGTTTGCCATTCCAATATGCACCCTTGTGCACAATATGAGATCATTTGAACAAACTATGCCACGAATGTGGCCATAAGATTGATCATTTGGCTTGAAAGCCATGCATCTTCAGAGATGATAACTCATTTCTGAGAACACTTTTTAAAAATAATTGCCGTATTACAAGTTTGTTATTTTTCTTGGGAACTTGGCCACATATAATGACACAATGCGAAGGTTTCCCAATTTTTTGATTTTTTTTGAATTTTTTATGCCCGTTTCAAAATGCGGTCAAAATGGCGGGCTTGACCGTTCCTAGCTAGTGGTTGAACCCTGGGAAACTTTTGGTGTTTCTCTGATTAAATAGATACTTATGTACCTAGAAATGATTTTTGGAAAAAATAAATAGCAAACTATGAGGCAGCTGCAGTTCAAATTTGACCCGCTTCCAGCTGAATCGGCGGAAATTATTCTTTTTACATGATGTGGGTCAAAGATTTTGACACCCAACCATTTGGTCAATTGTATATTAAATATGGACTAGTATTTGAGAAAATTGATGGAGTCCAATTTTACAACAAATATTTGATAGGTTCTTCACAAAAAACATTTTTGCCTCTCGGAAAATGATTAAAAATAGCTAGAAAGATCAGAAATGCGTAAAAATTGGTCCTTATCCATAAAATATGGTCTAATTCTAGTGAAAATTTGTGTGGTACCCTTTTGCAAAATATTTTTGATACCTACTTCACAAAATCCTTCTAGTTTTAGTAGTACTTGGAAACTCTTTTAAATCACTAGTTTTCTGAACCAATCAGAACCATTCCCACGGATCGATGACATGGCGCCCATCCATCCATCCATCTCTCCATCCCACATCCATCCATCCATCTATCTACAGAAAAAAGGAAAAGGAGATAGCCCACCCGCAGCCCAAACCCTAGCTCAGATCCCCCATCTCCTCGCCGCCGCCGCCCCCTCCCGATCTCACCCCCACCTCTCCCCTCAACCAAGGACGACGGAGATCCAGTCCTCTCCCTGCGTGGCAACCCTTCCTCCCACCCACTACCGACCTCGCCGTCCTCCTCACCCACCGCCCACCTCGTCCCTCCCTCCTCCCTCTGCCCCTTGCCTCGATCCCCCAGATCCAATCGACACAACCCCGCCGCCCCCGCACCCCGTACTGTCCACCATGGCTGCCTCCTCCTCCTCCGGATCCCCGCACCAACCCACCACCCCGCCGTGGGGGCGTGTCTGCGGCGGCTGCCCGATCACACGTCGTGCCTCCCTCTCCCTCGCACCAATTCTCGTCACCGCCACCAACATCGCCCAATCCCACCACCGATGGGCCAGATCCCGCCTGATTTCGGCATCCTCCGGCGCGCCCAACACACCACCGTGACCTCCTCCGTCCGTTCCTTCCTCCCATCGGGCCAGATCCGGCGCGCGCGTCCTCCAGAGTCCAAGCGCAACCCTTCCCAGCGGCTAGGGTTGTGGCTAGCACGTCGCCGTCGTGGCTCCGGTGACTCAGGTGAGTCTCTCCACTCCTCTTCGTCACATGCCTCCCTCTCTTCCTCACCTCTTCTTGTCTCCCTTGCAGATCTCGACGTCTAGGTTTGTTTCTTGCTCCGTTGACGGCTAGGGTTCCGATGTGGTTCGGTTGTGGCATGGCGGAGCGGGCGACAGAGGTGTCTTGGAAGCCACCAACATCAACAACGTGCTCCTACTCCAGCTTCTGGCCAGGGTTCGTCGGCCTCCTCTCTCTCTCTCTCTCTCTCTCTCTCTCTCTTCCCCCACTGTCTCTCTATTTCGATTTACCTATCTAAATTACGTCTCTCTACAACTGACCCCTTCTCTCCCCTCGCCTTGTGGATGCAGATCTGTCGAGGGATACATCATCGCCGGAATGTTGTCCTGGGTGCAGTCCTCCCTCATGCCACAACACCCACACTTGACTGACTCTATCTCCATTGCTGCTGGCTATGGCTATTGCTCTGTGGTGCGGTGTGCTGTGCTGAGCTGGCCTTGGTTGGATTCTTGGGAGGCTATTTGTAGGGAAGGAGGTTATTACGGTTGTGATGGTAGGGGTGGGGATGGGAATTTAGGTTGTTGTTACTTGGTAGTGCCTACATAGTGAAGTCTAGTTGATTTTTCATATGGTATACCTTGTTATCGATCATCATTTGCTTCCTAATACACCTCATCAAAGCTTTCAAAGGCTCTCATTTTTCTGCATTACAAAAAATTGTAGTGCTGATCCCACAAGTACTTAGCATTTCTAAATGTGTCTATTTCTTTTGCTCCCCTAGGTTTAACCCCTAAGTTGCAAAAACTTTAAATTGGTCTGTGGGCAAGTGGGTTGGTAAATATAGAAGATGTAGAGATGTAGAACTGAAGCTTGGTACTTAGCCATTTAATTTGTAGGTACTTAGTCTTACCTACACAATGAATTGTAGTTCGTTTGTCATATGGTTAGTGTTGGTCATATGCAAGTAAACTGGATACCCACCAGACTAACTATTTCCCAAAGTTAGAGTGATACATTCTGTACTACACTGCTAATGCCTATCCGAGTTCGTTGTTTTATTTTCATGGTAACTAAATGTTGAATTTAGCCAAACTTCATGTCACCATGTGAATAATGTTTTTGCTCAAAATTCTTTTCTGTTTGTGTGGTGCTAAACTGCCAATAGAAGACGATAGTTCTTGTTGAACAACACTACAATTGCATTGTTGTATGTTATTTAGGGTTGTCCTAGTTGCATAAGAGCATCTTTTACTGTGCATTTTGTTTCGTTGCTCAGTACAGAATGTATTGCAAGTGTTGTTCATTATTTTTTCCTTTTGTCTAAATATATCACAAAAAGTTATGTATGGAGTAGTGATTGTCTAATGTCCTCTTAGATTACCAAATGGATGAAGCGAAATCTTGTGTGACCCCGTAGCGTAGCACGGGCATCCTACTAGTTGGTATGATAAGTATGTGTTAGGTTTGTCCAGTCCATCAATGTCGGTAAATGTGTTGTGGTCTGTGAATGTGTATAGATTTTTTTAAATTTTGTTGGTTGTTGCAACACTTGGATTATTTATTAATATAACCCAGCAGCGATGCTTCCATTTTAAGACATGTACTAGTGTGCTAAAACTACTACTGTACCTGCTTGTTCTTAGCCTGAGTAGTACATCAGGCCTGTATTAACTTGTGTTAATTGTATTAACTTGTAGCCTAGTCACTGCAGTCATCTTGTGCTTTTATCTTCTCTGTGATGTCATGTGCCTTTGAGTCTGCTTATTGAAAACCTTATGCTCATATATCTTTTTAGTCCCTCTATTTCCATAAATGTGACACTGTGTTGTTTCTAAATACTTGACACATACAAGTTTGAGGGCATTATCCTAAACCCCTGCTATGATTGATCCATCTCCTCTACTTTGTTACTTGTGCTTAATTGAGATGTTACTCAAGGGTAGTGTTTGTGCCAGCATATATAAATGATATGGTCGCTTACTTTAATATGTGTGTTGACTCAAAACTGTCAAAATATCTAGAAAGAGAGTGAACTCACTTCACAGATTCTTTCAATCTTCAATGGTTATGGTTTTTGCATTATAGATTCTTAATCTCGGCTGATTCTAGATTCTTCCAATTGCTAGCTAGCTCCAAAAGCAAATCGTCTTCATTTGGAAGATGCAACATTCTATCAGAATCCATTCTCCTGCTCTTTTTCTTGTACTGTATGTCATCCATTGTTCAAACCTATTGGCAAGTTCTTGTAGTGTGTCGTTCTGTTCAGAAGTGCATTTTTATTTTAGGATTTGCTTCCTGTGTGGTACTGGATGGCTGAGTATTAAAATAATTTGGTTACTATCAAAAGCACTATAATTCTCTGGAATTAAACTTTGACAAGCATGCATATATGTGTTCGTTTTTTTTGGATTACGTGATGGCATTCTACGATTCTGTTTAACAACTTCCGTATTATCTTCTTATTTCTCTTGTCCTTGTGCAGCAGGATTTGATTCGGTACAATGGGTTCATCGTGTCAGGCTCCTCTTTTCTGCTGCTTCCATGCAACGGTGGTGGCGGTGGTGCTGTTTGGCATTGGCTACAAAAACACCCAAGGTGAGATCCTTTCCTTCCTCTGCTCCCCACCTCTGTGGTTGGTCTGAGCTTGTCGTGGTCATGGAGCCATGACTATGGTGGTCGCTCTGCGTTCATGTCCATTGTGCCATGTGTATGCCTTCTACATCAAGTTAGCATCCTTCTGCACAAAATTTTGTATGTGTTATTGGTCTGTAGAGAAAATGCTTTGTGTCACATGCTCAACACACTTTGAACTATATACCTGGTTCAGTTTTAGAGAATGCTCCTGGTTGTTTAACACACTTACTGAACTAATCAGCCTATTGACTAACTACCATCAGTATCCACCAAACGGCTGTGGAAATAACTTTTGCTGATAATCCTTTGTTTTAAACAAGTACTAATGTTTTGGTAGGACAAGAAGTTTCAAATTCTTATGCTGGTTTATGTTCTCTTTTTAGGTTATGAGAAGATATGCTGCTGGAAAGATGCTCTTAGCAAACTGGAAGGGTTGCAACCAAATCCAATTGACAACATGGCAGTGGTCTCTGAATATCTGACCTAGTGATCATCTTTTCAGCGATTCCTTTTCTGTTTGGCCTTCTCGTAGGTAGTGTACATTAGTTGTCTATTGGAGTTGTGATGGCAGTATATCTTCTTTGTTGCTTCGCTGTCGTTTGATATAGATGGCATTCTTTTAGTTGCTATTGCTTATGTATAGATAATCTGATGAAGATGTACATATGATATATGATTGTACGGCGAAACAAATATTGCTTTGATAGCAAAATAAAAAAAACTCATATATTTCTCTGTTGTCCAGTCCTATGAATTAGCGGGCTGAAAATATTGATGGGTTGGAAGAGGCTTTGGCCCAAACAATGCTGGACAAAGATGGAACAAAAAAAGTCTCAAAAATAGAAAATGGACCGCAAAAAGGCTGAGGCCCAGAAAATGGAAAAGGCTTAGAAAACAAAAAATGCCATGTTGGGCTAGGCCCATGTAGCTAGAGAAAATTAACTGAAAAAACATAAAATGGGCTGAATTAATGGGCTCATGTTGGGCCAGGCCCATGTATCTGACCAGAATTAAAAAGAAAAATAACATTAAATGGGCTGAATTGTTGGGTCGGCCCATATAGACACCGAATTAGACCGGGCTGAATCTTATCAACGACCTTTTCAATTGGTCGCAATTTTGCCACGTCAGATTGCCACGTCGGATCCGACATGGCCCGGGGAGAGAGCTAGCGACCAAAACAAAAGGTCATAGGATCAACGACCTTTTGTTAAAGGTCGCTATAGTCAGTTTACGACGCCCATCTTTTGACCTTATGTTTTTGGTCACAAAAAGGTCATAAATGGAAATTTGTGACCATTCAGTGACCAATAGTGGTGGTCATAAGTTGACATATTTCTTGTAGTGACAAGGGGATCTGCTTCCTGCCTTGGTGCTTCGGGTTCAGCCATAGCGGGCTTCTTCGTCTTCTTGGCAGCCATCTTGGGGTCGATGCCTGGACGCCCAAGGGCCTTGCGCTTCTCAGCCTCATTGTAGGCCTGCACACATTTGTCAGCCAAAACCTTCATGCGCTCACGAGAACCCTGAGCTTCTACACGTTTCTTGAGAAAGGCTTCCTTGAGCTCGAGCAGCATAATCTTGAAGTTCTTCACGTCTTGCACGCTGAGCTTGGCCATATGCTTCTTGAACTGAGATTTCTCAAAGTCAATCTTCTGCTTCAGTTCAACAATGCGCTGGGCTATGGCTAACTCTGAAGCAATGGCGCCATGGAAGGCAACACTGAGGCCAATGGGTAGTTGCAGATCATCGAAGCTGATGTTTGGCGTGTCAAACCATTCATCAATGAAGTTGTGGATGATTGTTACATCAAAGAGAGGCAGATCATTGAAGATTTCTTCTTCTTCTTTGCTCTTGATGAGTTGCTCAAGAGCGTCATCTGCAAGATCTTCATCACTTGATATGTCAATGACATCATTGCGCAGAATGGTAGCAGCAGTTAGCTCTTGGCCGGTGTGTGTCAGAGGCATCTTGACCTTCTGGGGCTTGGAGATGCGTGATAAATCTTTAGACTGCACACTGTCTTCAGGAGGTGCAGTTGCCAGTGGCTTCGCCCGTGAGATTTTTGGTGAAGGCTTCTTCAACTTCAACTTCAAGCTTTAGGCTTCTTCAACTTCTTTGGCTTCGGTGTTGCAGGAGCTTCATCTGATTCAGTGTCAGCTGCAGGCTCATTCATGGCTGTCCCTTGAACCACGATGTGTGTGATGAGGCCTTCAAGGTTGTAGAAAGGACCGACGACATTGGGTTCTGCATCACGTGTGCCGTCAGCCCTTGGAGCAGAGGGACCAGGGTTGAAGTCTAGTCCTGAAAGTTGTGCTTGAACAGAATGTCGTCATGACACCATAGCAGTGACGATGGGTTAGCATCCGCAGGCTATGGTCCACGGACCATGCATGGATAGAAGCCTTGTTCAATGGCTTCATCTCTAGTCCTGGGTTGAAGATTTTTTTAGAGGATGTCTCCCCATGGTCGCTTGATGGCATTCTTTTCAGCATATTCCTTTGTCACAAATCTGTACTTGAACCACTGTTCTGCCCAATAGCGTCAAATCCATTGGATTCGTGTTTTGCGCTGATTGTAATCCTCTTCAGGATCTGTCTTGTACAGTTCTGAGAGGTCATCTGGCAGATCTCTTGATGTTTCTCCACGACGCTTTCTGCCACCCTTCCTTGCTGCTTTCTCTGAAGCCATTAACTTTAAACTGAAAGGCTTCAATACGTTCAAAGGCTTCAAGGGCTTTCGCTTGCTGGATAGACAGGAACTGGCTTCGGGAGAATTTATATGATGCTGTAAGAATTCTGAAAATGAATGCAGACTATGAGAACCAAGGGATTCTCCCACGGACATGTACCTGTGACAGCATTAAGGTGCGAGGGAAGGGGAAGAGGTCATATGCATTCTTAGAAGATTTTGAATATAAATCAGTTTAGAAGACATTGACCTCATCGTGCGAAGACATTCACTCATAGATAAGGAGTTGGTTCCAGATTTGTATGAATCCAGAGATCAGTACAAGTGAGGAATCTAACTACTTTGTGAAGCATAAGTGAATATACTAGGCATGTTATGAGATGCAGTATGAAAGAGATCCAACTTGTGTGAATGGAAACTGCTTGTGGTAGAAAGTGATAAAGCTATAGGATCAAAGGGGCCGTAAAAAGGAAGTTTTATTTACCACACTAAGAACTGCTAGACGGAGTGGAAGAGGAGGCCGAGAAGTTCGATCTTCCGTGCCCTAACTTGGCGACGGAGGACACCTACGGCGGCGGCGAAGAGGACGATGTCCGCGATCGGCGTGAAGACAGCGTTGGAGAGGTTGCGGCAGCGAAGCGCTTCATCGCCAGCATCGTCGAGGGCTAGCGGTGGTGCTAGGGTTCGTGCGAGAGTGGAAGAAGAGATAATGACCGTTGTGAAGTGTGTATTTATAGGTACAGGGGCGGCACTGCGTTATTACACAGGTGCCCCTGGCGATTCGCATCTGAGGAACACGTGGCCATCATGCAGAATTTTGGGGTTTGTTCCACGTCCCACTCACGCCTGGATTGTCGGGTGGTCGTTCCTACTTCTCCGGGTTTCATGTGGAGGAATGAGCATTGAAAGCGGACTTAAGGTTTGTCTCTGTATCTTCTGCTGACAAGGACGTAGAGAAGACATTCAACAGTTTCAATAGAATGCATATGATTTGGAGAGATAGAGTTTGAGATAGAAAGCACAGAGAGGTTAGGGTCCGATCACATTCACTTAGTTCAAAAGATTCAACAAGAAGACATAGCTATAAGTGAATGCTGTAGAGGACAGAACACTAGTATATATGTATATAATCAACATAGTGAAGATAATCATGAAAACATGTTGAGATTGAAGCCAAACCAAATGTGAAGACATAGCAAGGTAACGCCATGAGTGAAACACTTCAAATAGAACATTTGGTGGTGGCGTTACCCACCGTATAGGAAGTATTAGACCTAGACACGGCGCACAATTATCGTGGCGCTCCGAAGTCAAATTCCACATTAATGTATTCACACTTAGAATGTATGTCTTCATTGATTGAAGATATACTTTACTTCGTGTGTTGCACATCTAAGTCATCAATATGCATAAGGGTTAGGATGTGTGCCTGATCACAGGACATTTGAGGATTCCAGGATATTTAGCTCACACCGTAACTTGCAAAATCTCTTCTCATCCAAGGGCTTGGTGAAGATATCTGTCAATTGCTCTTCAGTGTTGACGTGTATGATATCAATATCTTCCTTCACAACATGATCTCTGAGAAAGTGATGACGAATTTCAATGTGCTTTGTCTTCGAGTGCTGAACTGGGTTGTTGGCAATCTTGATGGCGCTTTCGTTGTTGCAGTAGAGTGGCACTTGCTTCAGATGAATGCCATAGTCCTTGAGTGTTTGCTTCATCCACAGAAGCTGAGCGCAGCAAGATCCAACAGCAATGTATTCAGATTCAGCAGTGGAGAGAGATACACAGTTCTACTTCTTTGAAGACCAACATACAAGTGATCGTCCCAGAAAATGACATGTGCCCGATGTAGACTTGCGATCCACTTTGTCACCAGCATAATCAGCATCCGAGAATCCAACCAGATCAAACTCTGAGCCCTTTGGATACCATAATCCTAGAGTTGGGGTGTGAGCCAAATATCGAAGAATTCGCTTCACAGCTAAGTGATGCGACTCCTTTGGTGCCACTTGAAATCGAGCACACATGCAAACACTAACCATAATATCTGGCCTAGATGCACATAGATAAAGTAAAGAACCAATCATGGAGCGGTATACCTTTTGATCGAACTCTTTACCATTGTCGTCAGGACCCAGATGATGCTTGGCTGGCATTGGCGTCATGAAGCCTTTGCAGTCTTTCATACCGAACTTCTTCAGGCAATCTTTGAGATACTTCTCTTGAGATATGAAGATGCCGTTGCGTTGCTGTCGTATTTGAAGACCGAGAAAGAACTTCAGCTCTCCCATCATAGACATTTGATATTGCTCTTGCATCATATATCCAAACTCTTCACTGTACTTCTGATTGGTGCAGTCGAAGATAATGTCATCCACATATATTTGGCACACAAACAGTTCACCATCATATGTGTTCGTGAAGAGAGTGGGGTCGAGGGAACCAGGTATGAAGCCTTTGCTCTTCAGGAAGTATTTGAGTGTGTCATACCAGGCCCGAGGGGCTTGTTTTAGGCCATACAGTGCCTTGTTGAGCTTGTATACCATGTCAGGATGTTTTGAATCTTCAAAGCCAGGTGGTTGTGCAACATACACTTCTTCTTCAATCTTGCCATTGAGAAAGGCGCTCTTCACATCCATTTGATAAAGAAGTATGTTGTGATGATTTTCATAGGCCAGCAGTATGCGTATGGCTTCAAGTCTAGCCATAGGAGCAAATGTTTCATCGAAGTCAATGCCTTCCACTTGAGTATATCCTTGAGCAACAAGACGAGCTTTGTTTCTGACAACTTGACCATGCTCATCTTGTTTGTTGCGGTATATCCATTTTGTGCCTATTATGTTGTGCTTCCGAGGATCGGGACGCTTAACCAGTTCCCATACATTATTCAGCTCAAACTATTGAAGCTCTTCTTGCATAGCTTGAATCCTTTCAGGTTCCATGAAGGCTTCTTCAACTTTCTTGGGTTCTGTTATTGAAACGAATGCGAAGTGCCCACAGAAATTTGCTAGCTGAGTTGCCCTTGAACGAGTGAGTGGACCGAGAGCATTGATGCTATCAATTATTCTTTCAATCTGCACTTCATTGGCAACACGAGGATGTACAGGGCGAAGATTTTGCTCTTGCTGATCATTGTTGTTGTTAGAGGGAATGTCTTCAGGCTGAGCATTGTCTTCAGGTTGATCAGGTGTTGAGATGATAAGTTCTTCTTCAGGATGAGCTTCAGAAGGTATAATTTCTCCAGTTCCCATTAGCTTGATTGATTCACTGGATGGAACTTCATCTAGCACATTTGGCAGGTGCTCTCTTTGTGAACCGTTGGTCTCATCGAACCGCACATCCACTGTTTCAACCACTTTATAATGAAAGAGATTGAAGACTCTGTAGGAGTGCGAATCCTTTCCATATCCTAGCATAAAACCCTCATGTGCTTTTGGTGCAAACTTTGAGGTGTGATGTGGGTCTTTGATCCAGCACCTGGCGCCAAATACTCTGAAGTAACTCACATTTGGCTTCTTGCCAGTAAGGAGCTCATAAGATGTCTTGTTCAAAAGCTTGTGAAGATAAACACGATTGATTATATGGCATGCAGTATCAATGGCTTCAGGCTAGAATTTTCTTGGAGTCTTGTATTCATCTAGCATCGTTCTGGCCATCTCAATGAGTGTTCTGTTCTTGCGTTCGACGATGCCATTCTGCTATGGCGTGTACAGGGCTGAGAATTCATGTGTGATGCCCAAGGTATCAAGATATGTATCAAGGCCGGTGTTCTTGAATTCAGTGCCATTGTCACTTCTAATGTGCTTTATCTTGGCGCCATAGTTGTTCATTGCTCGATTGGCGAAGCGTCTGAAGACATCCTGGACTTCAGTCTTGTAAAGGATTATGTGCACCCAAGTATATCTAGAATAATCATCAATAATGACAAAGCCATAGAGACAAGCAGTAGTAGTAAGAGTTGAGTAATGAGTGGGACCGGAAAGATCCATGTGAAGCAGTTCGAAAGGTCGAGTAGTAGTCATGATTGTCTTCGAGGGATGTTTGGCCCTCGTCATCTTTCCTGCTTCACAGGCACCGCATAAATGATATTTCTTAAACTTGACGCCCTCGATGCCTATGACATGCTTCTTCTTTGCAAGGGTGTGGAGGTTCCTCATGCCAGCATGCCCAAGCCTCCGATGCCAGAGCCAGCATTCTGAAGCCTTTGCTAGAAGACATACGGCAAGCTGTGGTCCTGCTAAGAAATCTACCACGTACAAATCATCTTTTCGATACCCTTCAAATACTAGAGACTTGTCAGATTCCATTAGAACAAGGCAACGATATTTTCCAAATATTACGATCATGTTTAAATCGCAAAGCATTGAGACAGACATTAAGTTGAAGCCAAGGGATTCAACAAGCATGAATTTATCCATGTGTTGATCCCGAATACCTTACTTTTACCAGTGTCAGCAAATGTGATGTGGCCGGATGGACGTAAGGTTGAGTCCATAAGAAGGCTTCTTTTGCCAGTCATGTGATTTGTACACACACTATCAATAATCCATTCTGAAGACGCTGGTGTCGTACCATACAGTGCAGTTAGGGGGATAGGCTTCACGAAGAGAATTGTGAAGTAAAAACATTTGACAAACCAGTGGGTTATGAAAGCTTAGATCCAGATTAGGACTAATAGGGATAGTAGCAAGCGATTCAGGAATGAAGTACATAGTAAGACCATTCGGGCATTTGATCTTGCGCCCTACAAGATGTTTAAGGTCCCCAACAATGGCGTCAGACGATTTTGACCTTTTCCTGCAAAAGAGAGTTAAGCTTTCTTAGCCACCCACATCTTCAAGGGTGGCTTAGAAGCAATAAGTCAAGTGTAGCGTCTGAAAACTTTGGCTTTGGAGCCCTAGTAAAAAGTCTTGCAGGCGGACAATAATACTCATAAGAATAAGCAGAATAGTTCTTGGTCTTATGAACATGGCGGTTTGATGAACCGCTCTCATATTCATAGGCCTGAGTATGGTTTCCCTGCAAAACATTTGCCTTAGTGCGACTCAGGTGAGTCCTCTGTCTGTATGAAGCCTTTGGACCGTATGAAGCCTTTGGTCTGAGGTTTGTCTTCTTCACGTGAGGTGTCATGATGACATTCACAGGAAGATTCTCCAAACACTTTTTCGGAACCCAGATCTTCTTCATAGGTGGTCCATTCCTGCAGTTAGTACCAATGTACCTGGCAAACACTTCACCATTCTGATTCTTAAAACAGTTTATAGTTTGTATCAAAGGATTCATCAATGACAATGGGGTTTGCACAAGTGAACCCAGATAGAGTGGATGGATCTGCTGAAAATTCCTTTGCAGCAACCCATGTGGTTTTGGGGTACTGCTCAGGTTTCCAGTAAGAGCCATCAGCATTCATTTTCCTTACGAACCCAACACCCCCTTTCCTCGGGTTTCGGTTCAAGATCTGCTTTTTGAGGACATCACATAGTGTCTGATGCCCTTTAAGACTTTTGTACATCCCTGTTTCAAGCAATGTCTTCAACCTAGCATTCTCATCAGCAATAGCAGTGGAATCCTCAGCAGAGGGGTTAGTTCCCACATCAATAGTTGAAGATATTGTAACAGTAGCAGCAGTAGAACATTCAGCAACAGTAGTAGCATTATCACGCTCAATGCATTTAAGACATGGTGGTTCAAATCCTTCCTGAGCGGAGCTGATCTGTTCGGCGCGAAGTGACTCGTTTTCCTTTTGAAGATCTTCATGAGCCGCTCTCAATTTCTCAAGATCTTGCTTCCTTTGAAGATAATCATAGGAAAGCTTTTCATGAGTTGTTGAGAGCGTTTCATGACGACTTTCAAGTTCCTCATACTTAACGTGAAGATTTTTTATGTCTTCAATTAAGGACTCAGATCGAGTCATTTCAGCACCTAACAGATCATCGCTTCTGTCTAACAGTTTTTGAATATGTTCCATAGCTTTTTGTTGTTCAGTTGCAATTTTAGCAAGTGTTTTGTAGCTGGGTTTTGAACCACAATCAGAGTCATCGTCACTAGATGTTTGATAGGGAGTAGTGCGTGTGTTTACCTTGGCACCGCGTGCCATGAAGCAGTAGGTAGGAGCGGAGTAGCCCTGGTCATTTGCATCGGTGTTGGTGATGAAGTCATTGTCTTCAGTGTTGAAGATGGACTTGGCAACGTATGCTGTAGCCAGACTTGCGACGCCTGAATCGGACTCCTCCTCAGACTCCACCTCCGCCTCCTCAGAAGCGGACTCCTCCTCCGAGTCCATTTCCTTGCCAACAAACGCACGTGCCTTGCCAGATGAGCTCTTCTTGTGTGATGAAGACTTTGAGGAAGACTTGGACGAAGACTTTGAGTATTTCTTCTTCTTCTTGTCGTCAGAGTCATATTCCTTGCTCTTCTTCTTCCTTTTGTTCTCATTGTCCCACTGTGGACACTCAGAGATGAAGTGGCCAGGTTTCTTGCACTTGTGACATGTTTTCTTCTTGTAGTCGTGAGCAGAAGCTTCATCATTCCTTGAGCTTGATCGGGAAGACTTTCTAAAGCCTTTCTTCTTGGTGAATTTTTGGAACTTCTTCACAAGCATAGCAAGTTCTCTTCCAATGTCTTCAGGATCATCAGAACTGCTGTCAGATTCTTCTTCAGATGAGGAGACAGCTTTTGCCTTCAAGGCACGAGTTCGCCCATAGTTTGGACCATAGATATCTCTTTTCTCAGAAAGCTGAAACTCATGTGTGTTGAGCCTCTCAAGTATGTCAGATGGATCGAGTGTCTTGAAATCAGGACGTTCTTGAATCATCGGGGCTAGGATGTCAAACGAACTATCAAGTGATCTCAGTAGTGTCTTGACGACTTCATGTTTGGTGATCTCAGTAGCGCCGAGGGCTTGAAGCTCATTTGTGATGTCAGTGAGTCGGTCAAAAGTGTGCTGGGCATTCTCATTGTCATTTCGCTTGAAGCGGTTGAAGAGGTTGCGAAGGACACTGATTCTCTGATCTCTCTGGGTTGAGATGACTTCATTGACCTTGGAGAGCCAGTCCCAGACCAGCTTAGATGTCTTCAAAGCACTCACACGGCCATACTGTCCTTTGGTCAGGTGACCACAGATGACATTCTTGGCAGTAGAGTCCAGTTGAACAAATTTCTTGACGTCAGCAGCAGTGACACCTTCTCCAGCCTTGGGAACGCCGTTTTCGATGACATACCATAGGTCGACGTCAATGGCTTCAAGATGCATGCGCATATTATTCTTCCAGTAGGGATATTCAGTTCCATCGAAGACAGGGCACGCAGCGGAGACTTTAATTATCCCTGCAGTCGACATAGCTAAAACTCCAGGTGGTTAAACTGAATCACACAGAACAAGGGAGCACCTCGCTCTGATACCAATTGAAAGTGCGTTATATCGACTAGAGGGGGGGTGAATAGGCGATTTTTATGGAAGTCTTCAAAACATGGAAGTTATGAAGACAAACGATAGAAATAAACCTATTACCCTGCAGCGGAAGTTAGACTACACTAGACAAGCCATAGTCAAGTATTCAATGGAGTGAAAGCACAATGACTAATAGCAGCAATGTAGTAAGGATCAGGTAGGAAGATATTATGAAGCCAAACAGAAAATGCAGTCACTCAATGAAGATAAAAGATAGTGCAATCATACAATGACTTCACAAGGACCTACAGTAAGTAAAGGGAAGGAAAGGATGAAACCAGTGACACGTTGAAGACAATGATTTGTTGGACCAGTTCCAGTTGCTGTGACAACTGTACGTCTGGTTAGGGCGGCTAGGTATTTAAACCTAAGGACACACAGTCCCGGACACCCAGTCCTGAACATGCAGCTCAGGACACCCAGTCCTCACCGTATTCCCATTGAGCTAAGGTCACACAGACCTTGCCCAATCACTCTGGTAAGTCTTCAAGGTAGACTCCCAAACCTTCACAGACTTCGTTCACCGGCAATCCACAATGTCTCTTGGATGCTCAGAACGCGACGCCTAACCGGCTGGAGGATTCACAGTCCTCAAGTGTAATAAGTCTTCAGATCACACAGACAAGAAGACTTAAGTGATGCCTAATTCTCTTTGGCTCTGGGTGGTTAGGGCTTTATCCTCGCAAGGAATTCTCTCTCAAAGGCTTCGAGGTGGGTTGCTCTCAAACGACAAAAGCCGTACTCTCAATCTGAGCAGCCTACCGTTTATGGTTGTGGGGGGTGGGCTATTTATAGCCACTTGGCAACCCGACCTGATTTGTCCGAAATGACCCTGGGTCACTAAGGAACTGACACGTGTTCCAACGGTCAGATTTCAAACTCACATGGCAACTTTACTTGAGCTACAAGCAAAGCTGACTTGTCCGACTCTGGACAAGATTCGCTCTCATAGTCTTCACTCGAAGACATAGGTTTTTGGTTAGGCATCACTTCAGTCAGTCTGACTGGTTCTCTTGGACCCCACTTAACAGTACGGTGGTTCCTATGACTCAACACAGAAGAAAAAGAACTATGAAAGATCTAAGTCTTCGAGCTCCATAGGCTTCATGCGGTGTCTTCTCTTGTCATAGTCTTCAATGTGAATATCTTCATATACCACCTTTGACTTCAATGTCTTCATACATTTTTAGGGGTCATCTCTGGTAGGAAAACCGAATCAATGAGGGACTTCTACCTGTGTTATCTTGCAATTCTCACAAACACATTAGTCCCTCAACTAGGTTTGTCGTCAATACTCCAAAACCAACTAGGGGTGGCACTAGATGCACTTACAGAGGCGCGCCCAGGGGGGTAGGGTGTGCCCCCCACCTTTGTGGGCCCTCGTGACTCCACCGACCTATTTCTTCCTCCTATATATTCTCAAATATCCCAAAACCTTCGTAGGGAGCCACTAAACCACTTCTCCACCACCGCAACCTTCTGTACCTGTGAGATACCATCTAGGGGCCTTTTTCGGCATCCTACCGGAGGGGCATTCAATCACAGAGGGCTTCTACATCAACACCATTGCCTCTCCGATGAAGCGTGAGTAGTTTACCACAGACCTACGGGTCCATAGCTAGTAGCTAGGTGCCTTTTTCTCTCTCTCTTTGATTCTCAATACCATGTTGTCCTCGATGTTCTTGGAGATCTATGTGATGTAATACTCTTTTGCGGTGTGTTTGCCGAGATCCGATGAATTGTGGATTTATGATTAGCTTATCTACAAATATTATTTGAATCTCCTCTGAATTCTTATATGCATGATTTGATATCTTTGCAAGTCTCTTCGAACTATCGATTTGGTTTGGCCAACTAGATTGGTTTTTATTGCAATGGGAGAAGTGCTTAGCTTTGGGTTCAATCATGCGGTGCTCGATCCTAGTGACAGAAGGGGAACCGACACGTATTGTATTGTTACCATCAAGGATAACAAGATGGGGTTTTCATCATATTGCTTGAGCTTATCCCGCTACATCATGTCATCTTACTTAATGTGTTAGTCTGTTCTTCATGAACTTAATACTCTAGATGCAGGCAGGAGTCAGTCGATGTGTGGAGTAATAGTAGTAGATGCAGGCAGGAGTCGGTCTACTTGACATGGACATGATGCCTATATTCATGATCATTCCCTTATATATCGTCATAACTTCGCGCTTTTTTATCAATTGCTTGGCAGTAATTTGTTCACCCACAATAATATTTTCTATCTTGAGAGAAGCCTCTAATGAAACCTATGGCCCCCGGGTCTACTTTCCATCATATAAGTTTCCGACCTACAATTTTACTTTCCTATTTACTTTCTTTGCTATCTTTTACTTTCCGTTCCATAAACCAAAAATATCAAAAATATTACTTTACCGTTTATCCATCTATATCATATCTCACTTTGCAAATAACAGTAGAGGAATTGACAACCCCTTTACCGCGTTGGGTGCAAGTTGGTGTTTGTTTATGCAGGTATCCAGTGCCTTGTGCATTATCTCCTACTGGATTGATACCTTGGTTCTCAAAACTGAGGGAAACACTTACTCTACTTTGCTGCATCACCCTTTCCTCTTCAAGGGAAAAACAATGCAAGTTCAAGAGGTAGCAAGAAGAATTTCTGGCACCATTGCCGGGGAGATCTACACCAAGCCAAGACATACCAAGTACCCATCATAAACTCTCATCCCTCGCATTACATTATTTAACATTCTCCTCTCGTTTTCCTCTCCCCACTTCTAAAACAATTTTCAAAAAGATTTGCCTTTTCTTCATCCCTCTTTCGTTCGTCTTCTTCGTTTGCTTTTTGTGTGCTCGTGTGTTGGATTGTTTGCTTTGTCATGATGGCTCAAGATAATACCAAATTGTGTGATTTTTCCAACACCAATAACAATGATTTTATTAGTACTTCGATTGCTCCCACTACTAATGCAGAATCTTGTGAAATTAATGCCGCTTTGCTGAATCTTGTTATGAAAGATCAATTTTCTGACCTTCCAAGTGAAGATGCCGCATCCCATCTAAATAATTTCGTTGATTTGTGTGATATGCAAAAGAAAAAGGATGTGGATAATGATATTGTTAAATTGAAGATATTTCTGTTCTCACTTCGAGATCGTGCTAAAACTTGGTTTTCATCTTTGCCTAAAAATAGTATTGATTCATGGAATAAGTGCAAAGATGCTTTTATTTCCAAATATTTTCCTCCCGCTAAGATCATCTCCCTTAGGAATGATATTATGAATTTTAAGCAACTTGATCATGAACATGTTGCACAATCTTGGGAGAGGATGAAATTAATGATTAGAATTGCCCCACTCATGGTTTGAATTTATGGATGATCATACAACATTTTTATGTCAAATTGAATTTTGCTTCTAGAAATCTTTTAGGAGAAGCTACTAAACTCCTAGATAATACTATGGTTAATTATTCTCAATGGCATACCGAAAGATCTTCCACTAGTAAGAAAGTGCATGCAATTGAAGAGATTAATATTTTGAGTGGAAAGATGGATGAGCTTATGAAATTATTTGCTAGCAGGAGTGCTCCTACTTATCCTAATGATATGCCTTTGTCTACTTTGATTGAAAACAATATTGAATCTATTTATGTGAATTTTGTTGGTAGGAACAATTTTGGTAATAACGCGTATAGAGGTAATTTTAATCCTAGGCCGTTTCCTAGTAATCCCTCTAATAATTATGGTAATTCCTACAACAATTCTTCTGGAAATTATAATAAGATGCTCTCTGAATTTGAGAATAGTGTTAAAGAATTTATAAGTTCACAAAAGAATTTCAATGCTTTGATTGAAGAAAAATTGCTTAAGATTGATGATTTGGCTAGGACGTGGATAGAATTTCTCTTGATGTTGATTCTTTGAAACTTAGATCCATTCCACCTAAGCATGATATCAATGAGTCTATCAAAGCCATGATAATTTCCATTGATGAGTGTAAAGAAAGAACCGCTAAGATGCGTGCTAAAAAAGATTGGTTTATAAAAGCACGTTCTTCTAGTTTCCGTGAGAATAACGATGAAGATCTTAAAGTGCTTGATGTGACTCCTATTGAATCTTTGCTTTCTAATGTAAAATTTGATTAAGATGGGAATGGAGATGAGTCAACTTTAGTTAGAAGGCGCCCCAATGATTCAGTGTTTTTAGATCTAGATGCAAAAATTGATTAAAGTGGGATTGGAGAGGTCAAAACTTTAAATAGCAATGAACGCACTCTTTTGGATTTCAAGGAATTTAATTATGATAATTGTTCTTTAATAGATTGTATTTCCTTGTTGCAATCCATGTTTAATTCTCCTCGTGCTTATAATCAAAACAAAACTTCTACTAAACATATCGTTGATGGTATGATGCAATCCTTTGAAGCAAAGCTTGAATTGAAAGTTTCTATCTCTAGAAAACTTTATGATGAGTGATAACCTACTATTAACATTAATATTAAATATCATGAATGCCATGCTTTGTGTGATTTGGGTGCTAGTGTTTACACGATTCCAAAAACTTTATGTGACGTGTTAGGTTTCCGTGAATTTGATGATTGTTCCTTAAATTTGCATCTTGCGGATTCCACTATTAAGAAACCTATGGGAAGGATTAATGATGTTCTTATTGTTGCAAATAGGAATTATGTTCCCGTAGATTTCATTGTTCTTGATATAGATTGTAATCCTACATGTCCTATTATTCTTGGTAGACCTTTCCTTAGAACTATTGGTGCAATTATTGATATGAAAGAAGGAAACATTAGATTTCAATTTCCGTTAAGGAAAGGCATGGAACACTTCCCTAGAAATAAAATTAAATTGCCTTACGAATCTATTATGAGAGCCACTTATGGATTCCATGCCAAAGATGATAATACCTAGATCTATTCGTGTTTTATGCCTAGCTAAGGGCGTTAAACAATAGCGCTTGTTGGGAGGCAACCCAATTTTATTTTTTGTTTTTGCTTTTTAGGTTATGTTTTGCATTAAATAATTCATCTATACTCTGGTTATATGTGATTTTGTGTTTTAATTAGTGTTTGTGCCAAGTAAGACCTTTGGGACAACTTATGGTGATAGTTGATTTGATCTTGCTGAAAAATAGAAACTTTTACGCTCGGGAATTTAATTTTAATATTTAGCGGAAGTGCGATAAAATACTGATTCTTTTTGAAAAATACTAGTAAACAAATTTCTTAGGCCGTCCTAATTTTTCAGGATTTTTGGAGTTAGAGAAGTATTCGAAATATCCAGATTGCTACAGATTGTTCTGTTTTTGACAGATTCTGTTTTTCGCGTGTTGTTTGCTTATTTTGATGCATCTATGGCTAGTATCGGGGCGTATGAACCATGGAAAAGTTGGAATACAGTAGATATTACACCAATATAAATAAAGAATGAGTTCACAATAGACCAAAAGTGGTGATTTATTTTATTATACTAACGGAGCTTACGAGATTTTCTGTTGAGTTTTGTGTTGTGAAGTTTTCATGTTTTGGGCAAGAGCCTAAGCTTGGGGATTCCCAAGGCACCCCAAGGTAATATTCAAGGACAACCAAGAGCCTAAGCTTGGGGATGCCCCGGAAGGCTTCCCCTCTTTCGTCTTCGTCTATCGGTAACTTTACGTGAGGCTATATTTTTATTCACCACATTATATGTGTTTTGCTTGGAGCGTCTTGTATGATTTGATTATTTTCTTTTTAGTTTTCCAAAATCATCCTTACTGTACACACCTTTTGAGAGACACACACATGAATCATGATTTACTAAAATACTCTATGTGCTTCACTTATATCTTTTGAGCTAGGCAAATTTGCTCTAGTGCTTCACTTATATCTTTTTAGAGCACGGCGGTGGTTTTATTTAATAGAAATTGATGAACTCTTGCACTTCACTTATATTATTTTGAGAGTCTTTAAAACAGCATGATAATTTGCTTTGGTTATAAAACTAGTCATAATATGATAGGCATCCAAGAGGGATATAATAAACACTTTCATATAAAGGGCATTGAATACTATGAGAAGTTTGATTCCTTATGATTGTTTTGAGATATGAATATGGTGATATTAGAGTCATGCTAGTAAGTAGTTTTGAATTTGAGAAATAATTGTGTTAAGGTTTGTGAGTCCTGTAGCATGCACGTATGGTGAACCGTTATGCAACGAAGTTGGAGCATGAGATATTTTTTGGTTGTCTTCCTTATGAGTGGCGGTCGGGGACGAGCGATGGTCTTTTCCTACCAATCTATCCCCCTAGAAGCATGCGCCTAGTACTTTGTTTAGATGACTAATAGATTTTTGCAATAAGTATGTGAGTTATTTATGACTAATGTTGAATCCTGTAACACCCCGGATATGATTTACCTAATATGTAATCCAACTCTTGCCGTTTCCGGCGTTAAGTTATTTTATTTTCCTCGGGTTCGAGTTTTTGTTTCCGTGTGTTGTGGTCGTTTTCATGTATCTCTTATCATGTCATCATGTGCATTGCATTTGCATACGTGTTCATCTCATACATCCGAGCATTTTCCCCGTTGTCCGTTTTGCATTCCGGCGCTCCGTTCTCCTCCGGTGGTCTTTTCTACCTTTCTTTCGTGTGTGGGGGTTAAACATTTCCGGAGTGGACCGAGACTTGCCAAGCGGCCTTGGTTTACAACCGGTAGACCGCCTGTCAATTTTCGTACCATTAGGACTTCGTTTGATGCTTCAACGGTTAACCGAGGGACCGAAAAGGCCTCGTGTGTGTTGAAGCCCAACACCCTTCCAATTTGGCCCAAAACCAACCAAAACCCTCTCCATCATCTAGAGCGTTCGATCACGATCGCGTGGCCGAAAACCGCACCTCATTTTGACAATCCTAGCTCCCTCTATGCCTATAAATATCTCCCCCATTCGAAATCCCGGTTGAAACCCTAGATCCACTCCATCCGCCGTCGGACAAAAATCGCCGAGCCGGACATTGTCCGACCCGCGCCGCCGCCGCCACGTGTCAGCCACCCGTTGGCCGCGCCGCCGCCCCACTTCATCGCCGCCGCCGGCCCGGGAGGCCCAGGACGGGCCCCCGAGGCCCATCGCCTCTCACCGTCGCCTGCCTCCTCTTCCCTGAGGCCGGCCACGTCGCCGGTCGCCGCCGCCGATGCGCCCCCGCGCCAGAGCGAGCTCGCCGGCGCTCGCCCCGCCGCCCGCCGGCGCCCGCGCCTCGCCCCTCATCGGCCAACGCCGCCAACCGCCGCCTCCTCCACGCCCGCGCCTCCTCCGGCCGCCCGCTTCCATCTCTGGCGAATCGAGCTCCGGTGCCGTCGATCCTCGGGATGCGCACATGAACAGTACCCCGATCCGGATCTAGATCTGGGATAATTGCGTCGGTTGACTTTCCTCCCGTAAATGCATCATTTTCATTTCATCTCAGACAGCACATCATTTCATCTCACTGCATCATTTTCATTTGAGTTCATCTTGGTTCCCAAAATGCTGTTGGAAGAGTGCTATTTGAGTTAATTGTCAGATCCGCTGCTCCAAATAGCTATTTGTTATTTTTGCCATGATTAATGTGTGCATGATATGCCCCTAAGCTCTACATATGCTTTGTTATATGCTTTGTCATCTTTCCAGAGGTGCCATCCATATATTTTTGTGATTTGTGTGGTGACTAGCACAATCTTGCAAAGTGGTGCATTCGTTAATGCTGATTTCAGGGACTTAGCAATTCCACTAAGTCCTTGATTTGTTTTTTTATCAATATGCCATATGTTCATGTTGTTTCCTAGTGATCCGTGCCTCTTTTGAGGATGATCAGTAAGGATGATTTGTTAATATTGTAGTGCTCTATCCATCCATGTCTTTGTTTGCAATTATGGAGCGCCCTAGCTTGAGTCAATCGAGCTCTACTTTTGCTATTTCGTGAATCTGGGCAGATTGTCTACTTGTTAGAGATTTTGCCGAGGATGTTGTAGTTGATCCGTGAATGCTATGTTATTGTTCTTGCCATGTATAGCTTTTATAATGTGTATTCTGGATGGGTGTATGCTTAGATTGTCATGACTTGCTCTGTAGTGAGTGCATCGAGCTCGTAAACATGCCTACTTGATATCTGTTTTGCATGCTCCAGTTTTTCACCAAGTCTGTGATCTGTTTAAGTTTTTGCCATGTTCACATGCTTGCAATTGTATTTTCTGATCCCTTTTGGCTCAAGGTCACTAAGGGACTTTTGTTAAGCTCTTTGAGTAGCTCAATGCCATACCTTACTTTGCCATGTTAAGTTCCTGTAGCTTATAGTTTTCATGCTCAAAACTGTGCTACCTGATCTGAAATTCCAGACAAGTGTTAATTTCACTAAGTCTCAGATCTGTTTACCAATTGCACTTTTGTCATGCTTGTTTGAACCTGTTAATGGATGAATTGGACGTAGCTCAGTGTTCGTCTTTTGTTAAGCCTCATGAGTGGATCCCTGCCATGTATTTTGTTGCCATGTTTGGGTGTTGTAGCATGTTTGTCTTGTTACATTTAGATGGCTACTTGCTGTATATCGCAGACCGGTGCCATATTTGATTTGCTTGCCATTGCCAAACCGTGTCTCTGATTCCGGTGTTCTTTATATCGTTTTCAAGCAAAATCACCTCACCTTTCTAGTGGCACACTTGGATTTCCATGTTGAGGCAAGGTTCATTCATTCCTTGTCAAATCTTGCATATGCATCACATATCGCATCCCGCATAGCATACCATGTTTGCATCATGTGCTTGAGCTTTGCACGTGGTTGATTGTGTCCTTTTTGCTTATTTATCTTGTTTGGGTAGAGCCGGGAGACGAGTTCGCTAACGAGGAGCCCGTTGAGTTTGCTTTCGAGGATCCAGTCAACTCTGACAACTTTGCAGGCAAGATGATCATACCCTCGAAATCACTTCTATCTTTGCTTTGCTAGATGCTCGCTCTTTTGATAAGCCTATGCTACAATGCCTACCACTTGCTTATCATGTCTCCCAAATTGCCATGTCAAACCTCTAACCCACCATGTCCTAGCAAACCGTTGATTGACTATGTTACCGCTTTGCTCAGCCCCTCTTATAGCGTTGCTAGTTGCAAGTGAAGATTGGAGACCATTCCTTGTTGGAACATTGTTTACTTGTTGGGATATCATTATATTATCTTGTTATCTTAATGCATCTATATACTTGGTAAAGGGTGGAAGGCTCGGCCTCTAGTTTCCGTCATATCGGTGTTATGTTCCCGGATTTCGCGTTCCTTACGCGGTTGGGTGATAATGGGAACCCCTTGACAGTCCGCCTTGAATAAAACTCCTCTAGCAATGCCCAACCTTGGTTTTACCATTTGCCACCTAGCCTTTCCCTTGGGTTTCGCGGACTCAAGGGTCATCTTTATTTTAAACCCCTGGGCGAGTGCTCCTCTGAGCGTTGGTCCAACCTAGAGCACCGTGGGGGGCCGTCCCTTGGCAACTTGGGTTACGTTGGCTCCTGTACGCCTAGCTTATCCGGTGTGCCCTGAGAACGAGATATGTGCAGCTCCTATCGGGATTTGTCGGCACAGTGGGTGGTGTTGTTGGACTTGTTTTACCATCGTCGGAGTTGTCTTGTAGAACCGGGATGCCGAGTCTGATCGGAATGTCTCAGGAGAAGGTATATCCTTCGTTGACCGTGAGAGCTTGTCATGGGCTAAGTTGGGACTCCCCTACAGGGATTTGAACTTTCAAAAGCCGTGCCCGCGGTTATGGGCAGATGGGAATTTGTTAATATCCGGTTGTAGATAACTTGAACCTTAACTTAATTAAAATGAATCAACTGGGTGAGTTACCGTGATGGTCTCTTCTCAGCGGAGTCCTGGAAGTGAACACGGTGTTGGAGTAATGCTTGTCGCAGGATGTTCTTTAGTTATTCGTTCGTGCTTTGCCTTCTCTTCTCGCTCTCTTTTGCGAACAGGTTAGCCACCATATATGCTAGTCGCTTGCTGCAGCTCCACATATTACCTTGCCTTACCTATAAGCTTAAATAGTCTTGATCGCGAGGGTGCGAGATTGCTGAGTCCCTGTGACTCACAGATTACTTCCAAACCAGATGCAGGGCCTGATGACTAAGTTCCAGATGGCGCACTTGAGCTCAAGTGGGAGTTCGACGAGGACTCACGCCGTTACTATGTGTCTTTCCCTGATGATCAGTAGTGGAGCCCAGTTGGGGCGATCGGGACCATGTCGCATGTTGGGTTGATCTTTTATTTTGGCACCGAAGCCGAGCCATGAGTGATTGGTGATGTAATGCTATTTATGTACTTTGTTTGACGTGGCGAGTGTAAGCCAACTTTGTACCTTCCCCTTTTATTATCTATATTACATGGGATGTTGTGAAGATTGCCTTACTTGCGACATTGCTTTCAATGCAGTTATGCCTCTAAGTCGTGCTTCGACACGTAGGAGATATAGCCGCATCGAGGGCGTCACAAGTTGGTATCAGAGCCTTCCCCGACCTTAGGAGCCCCCACTGATTGATCGTTTTTAGCAGCCGTTGTTGAGTCTAGAAAAAATGTTTTGAGTCATTAGGAATTATATATCGGAGAGTTTAGGAATTCTTTTTACTCCCCAGTCCCTTCATCGCTCTGGTAAGGCATCCTGACGTAGAGTTTTTACTCTTCTCTTCTCAAATTTCACTAAATTTTTTTAGGATCACGCGGGTATCTTGGAATCGTTCCGATGGATTTGTGACGAGAACATTGTTCTTGGTGCCTCCTGTCATTTAGGGGTTTTGGCAGTGTCCCGGGGAGTTGAGCTCCGAGGTGTTGTCGTCACAATTTTATCGTTGCAGTTCTGGAATACCTGAGTTTAGTACGCCGACATCGAAAATCTCTTTTATGCAGTTGTTGGTGAGATAACCTCGATGCCACCCAGTACTGGGGCGGGAGTTCGGGAGTATTTCCATAACTTGTATAACGGATGCTTTTCGAAGGTTGAGGTAGATGGTTTCCGGAGTTTTCTCGGTTAAGTGTTGAAGGATGGATACAGCTGGATGTAGGATTTGCTAGATTTGGGTGAGATATTATGCTTCCCCTGTATCCCCAACACTTGATTGCATAACCAGAAAGGTTCGGGAGTTTCATAGGCGGGAATTCTTGTAGCTCTAGCTCTTCTTCCATGTATATTTGGTTTGAGATTGGGATTTCTTACCGAGTATTCGTTCTTGTTCCGTACCTTGTTGATTTATTCCTCTACCTAAATTCTAAGTGGCTTCTCAATTTATGGATATGTGACCATTTCAATTGGAATGCATTCGTTCATTTTGTTCGGATGTGAAGGCGATATGTTGCAATTTCATTCCGTTGGATTCAGCTTCAATATTTGTCTATCAATGTGCTAATGGATGTCAACCTCTTCAGGATGGCTCCTCCAACGCGACGACTACGAATCCTGATCCGCCACCACCTCCTCCTCCTCCCGAGGCATGGCAATCTATGATGGCCGCAACCAATGCAAACACGCAGTTGATCATGCAAATTCTTCAAGAGCGCAACCAAGCGAACCAAGGCAACCAAGGCAACAATCAGAATCACTTTGCTACACTCAACCAGTTCCTTGCTAACGGGCCAAAGACCTTCAGCAATTGTGTTGAGGCAACTGATGCTGACGATTGGCTCATGGACTTATGCAAGCATTTCGAGTGCAGTAACGTCAGGCCTGAGGACTTTGTCAAGTTCGCTTCCTTCCAACTCAAAGACCAAGCTGCAGAATGGTTCCAGCAGTACAAGGATTCCAGAGGAGGCCGTGTGATTACCTGGGATGAATTCCGTCAAGACTTCAAAGCTCATCATATTCCTCAGAGCGTGGTTGAAAGCAAGCGTGAGGAATTCTGAAACCTGAAGCAAGGCTCTATGTCTGTCTATGACTACAACAAGTTGTTTCAGAAGCTCGCCCGCTTTGCTAAGTAGGACGTCCCTGATGAGAAGAGCATGATATACCAGTTCAGGGGTGGTCTCAGAGAAGAAATTCAGCTAGCTCTTGTTCTCTTTGAGCCCTTGAGGTACGATGAGTTCTACAACATGGCATTGAAGCAAGAGGCTGCTCAACTGAAGTGTGATGCTTCCAAGAAGCGAGTCAGAGATGCTACTCCTTCTTCCTCTACTCAAGTGGCCAAGCAGCAGAAGTATTGGCTTCCTCCTCCTCTGTTCCGTCAGTCGTATCAGAAGAGCAAAGGTGGCAGTGGATTTTCCCACCCACCCAACCCTGGCTTTCAGAACAAGACTTCGTCTCAAGCTCCAAGATAGAGTGCTCCGTATCACCGTCCGCTTTCAGAGGTCACGTGCAACAAGTGCCAACAGAAGGGTCACTATGCCAACAAATGCTTCAATCAGAGGCATCTCCCTCCTCCTCCTCCTGTGAGATCGGCAAGTACAGCTATGGTCAAGCATAACACCAAGCACGCCAAGGTCAACTTGCTGAATGCAGCTCAGGCAGAGGACTCGTCAGATGTCATCATGGGTAACTTTCCAGTTAACTGTTTTCCCGCAAAAGTTCTTTTTGACACTAGTGCATCGCATTGTTTCATGTCAAGATCATTTGTTTCCAAGCATGACTTCGTTTCGCAAATGTTGGGTAAACCTATGGGAGTGGTTTCTCCGGCTAAGTCTATGAGGGCTACTTCAATAGTCCTGGATGTTTCTATCATGATGGGTGATTTCAAGTTTCTGGCTTCTCCAATGGTCCTTGGTAACTCGGATATTGATCTTATTCTCGGAATGGATTGGCTTTCTAAGCACAAGGCTCAGCTTGATTGTGTTGCCAGGCAGATTCAATTGACTCATTCGTCTGAGGATGTAATTGTCTTTGCCGCTAATGACGATACAATCCGTCTGTTTTCTCTCAATGAGAAGGGTGAACTGGATGCCATCTCACAAATTCCAGTCATTTGCGAATATCAATACGTCTTTCCAGAAGAGCTTCCAGGAATGCCTCCGCACCGGCCAGTTGAATTCATCATCGATCTTGAGCCTGGCACGGAACCAGTTTGCAAGCGTCCTTACAAGCTCGGACCTGAAGAGTTGAAGGAGCTGAAGAAGCAACTCTATATTCAAGAGCGAATGGGTCTCATCCGACCTAGTTCCTCTCCGTGGGGTTGTGGAGTACTCTTTGTGAAGAAGAAGGATGGAACGGACCGACTTTGAACAAGAAGACTATCAAGAACAAGTACCCACTTCCCAACATCAACGAGCTGTTCGAACAACTCAAAGGTGCCCAAGTATTCTCCAAGCTTGATCTCCGTATGGGTTATCACCAGATTCGAATCCGTGAGCAAGATATTCCCAAGACGGCTTTCAGAACAAGCTATGGTTCATATGAATACACTGTCATGTCTTTTGGCCTCGTCAACGCTCCTCCGACTTTCTCTCACATGATGAACTTCATCTTCAACGCCTACACCAATGACTTCGTTTTGGTCTATCTCGACGACATTCTGGTCTTTTCGAAGAACAAGGAAGATCATGCCAAGCACTTGCGTTTGGTGCTTGATAATCTCAAGGAACACCAGTTCTACGCCAAGTTCTCAAAGTGCGAATTTTGGCTCGATGAGGTTCTTTATCTTGGGCATATCATCTCTGCCAAGGGCATTGCAGTGAATCCTGAGAAGGTGTCTGCAATTGTGAATTGGGAACCGCCTCAGAACGTGAAGCAACTCCATAGCTTCCTCGGTCTTGCAAGCTACTGTCGAAGGTTCGTTGAGAACTTTTCTAAGATCGCGAAGCCTCTCTCAAATCTTCTCCAGAAGCACGTCAAGTACGTTTGGTCTCCGGAATGTGACATTGCTTTCAACACTTTGAAAGAGAAATTGGTCACTGCTCCAGTACCGGCTCCTCCTGATGAATCCAAACCGTTCGAGGTCTTCTGCGATGCCTCTCTCCAAGGTCTTGGTGCAGTGTTGATGCAAGAGAAGAAAGTTGTGGCTTATACCTCCCGCCAGTTGAAGCCCAATGAGAATAACTACCCCACTCATGACCTTGAGTTGGCGGCAGTTGTGCATGCTCTTTTGACTTGGAGACATCTCTTATTGGGAAGAAAAGTGGACATCTTCACTGACCACAAGAGTCTCAAGTACATCTTCACTCAGCCTAATCTCAACCTCAGGCAAACTCGATGGGTCGAAATGATTCAAGAGTATAATCCAAGTATCGAGTATACTCCAGGCAAGGCCAATGTGATTGCTAACGCATTGAGCAGGAAGGCTTATTGCAACAGTCTGATTCTCAAGCCTTATCAACCTGAGCTTTGTGAAGCTTTCCGCAAACTCAATCTGCAAGTTGTTCCTCAAGATTTCCTCGGCAACCTTCAAGTCTCTCCTACATTGGAAGACCAGATTCGCCAAGCTCAAATTCTTGATGCTATGGTGAAGAAGGTGAAGATTGGGATTGCCAAGAGTCAACCCAAGTACAAGTGCTACCGCCTTGATGACAAGGATACTCTCTTCTTCGAGGATCGTATTGTTGTGCCCAAAGGTGACCTTCGTAAAGTGATCATGAACGAGGCTCACAATTCACTCCTCTCCATCCACCTTGGGAGCACGAAGATGTATCAAGACCTCAAGCAGGCTTATTGGTGGACTCGAATGAAGCGCGAGATTGCTCAGTTCGTGAATGAATGTGATGTCTGCAGAAGAGTGAAGGCAGAACACCAAAGGCCAGCTGGTCTCCTCCAACCTCTCGCCATTCCAGAATGGAAGTTTGACCACATTGAGATGGACTTCGTGACTGGGTTTCCAAAGTCCAAGAGCGGCAATGATGCTATATTCGTTGTCATCGACAAACTCACTAAAGTGGCTCACTTTCTGCCTATCAAAGAGTCAATCACTGCAGCTCAATTGGCGGAGCTGTATACCTCTCGGATTGTCTCGCTGCACGGTGTTCCGCAGGTGATCTCTTCAGACCGTGGCAGCATCTTTACCTCCAAGTTTTGGGATTCTTTTCAGAAGGCCATGGGCACCAACATCCGCTTCAGCACAGCTTTCCATCCTCAAACTAGCGGTCAAGTCGAGCGTGTCAACCAGATTCTTGAAGATATGCTCAGGGCTTGTGTGATCTCCTTCGGCATGAAGTGGGAAGATTGTCTTCCATATGCTGAATTCTCCTACAACAACAGTTTTCAAGCAAGTTCGGGCAAGGCCCCATTCGAAATCCTGTATGGCAGGAAGTGCCGTACCCCTCTCAACTGGTCTGAAACCGGTGAACGTCAACTTCTGGGAAATGACTTAATCACAGAGGCAGAGGAAATGTGCAAATTCATTCGAGATAACCTCAAAGCAGCGCAGTCGCGCCAGAAGAGCTACTATGATAGTAAGCACCGTGATTTGGCTTTCGAGATCGGAGATCATGTTTACCTCCGCGTCTCTCCTATGAAAGGTACTCGTCGCTTCGGTATCAAAGGGAAGCTTGCCCCTAGATATGTGGGACCTTTCAAGATCGTCAGCAAGAGAGGCGATCTCGCCTATCAACTCGAGCTTCCTTCAAACTTTGCAAATGTGCGTGACGTGTTCCATGTCTCTCAGCTCTGCAAGTGCTTCAAGACTCCTGAACGCACCGTGAACTTCGAAGAAATTGATCTCCAAGAAGATCTCTCTTATCGTGAGCACCCCGTTGCTATTCTTGAAGAGACTGAACGCAAGACTCGCAATAAGTCAATCAAATTCCTCAAAGTCAAGTGGTCACACCATTCCGACCGTGAAGCCACCTGGGAACGCGAGGATCACCTCCGTTCTGAGTACCCAGCGTTCTTCCAGTCCTAGATCTCGGGACGAGATCCTTTCGTAGTGGTGGAGTGTTGTAACACCCCGGATATGATTTACCTAATATGTAATCCAACTCTTGCCGTTTCCGGCGTTAAGTTATTTTATTTTCCTCAGGTTTGAGTTTTTGTCTCCGTGTGTTGTTGTCGTTGTCATGCATCTCTTATCATGTCATCATGTGCATTGCATTTTCATACGTGTTCATCTCATACATCCGAGCATTTTCCCCATTGTCCGTTTTGCATTCCGGTGCTCCGTTCTCCTACGGTGGTCTTTTCTACCTTTCTTTCGTGTGTGGGGGTTAAACATTTCTGGATTGGACAGAGACTTGCCAAGCGGCCTTGGTTTACTACCGGTAGACCGCCTATCAAGTTTCGTACCATTTGGACTTCGTTTGATGCTCCAACGGTTAACCGAGGGACCGAAAAGGCCTCGTGTGTGTTGCAGACCAACACCCCTCCAATTTGGCCCAAAACCAACCAAAACCCTCTCCATCATGTAGAGAGTTCGATCACGATCGCGTGGCCGAAAACCGCACCTCATTTGGACACTCCTAGCTCCCTCTATGCCTATAAATATCTCCCCCATTCGAAATCCCGGTTGAAACCCTAGATCCACTCCATCCGCCGCCGCCAGACAAAAATCGCCGGGACGGACATTGTCCGACCCGTGCCGCCGCCGCCACGTGTCAGCCGCCCGTTGGCCGCGCCACCGCCCCACTTTGTCGCCGCCGTCGGCCCGGGAGGCCCAGGACGGGCCCCCGAGGCCCATCGCCTCTCACCGCCGCCTGCCTCCTCTTCCCCGAGGCCGGCCACGTCGCCGGTCGCCGCCGCCGACGCGCCCCCACACTGGAGCGAGCTCACCGCCTCCCCAGCTCACCAGCGCTCGCCCCGCCGCCCGCCGGCGCCCGTGCCTCGCCCCTCGTCGGCCGGCGCCGCCAACCGCCGCCTCCTCCACGCACGCGCCTCCTCCGGCCGCCCGCTTCCATCTCTGGCGAATCGAGCTCCGGTGCCGTCGATCCTCGGGATGCGCACATGAACAGTACCCCGATCTAGATCTGGGATAATTGCGTCGGTTGACTTTCCTCCCGTAACCCTAATAATTTGCCATTTTCATCATGCTATATCTCCTCATCCGTAGATCCGTTTTGGGGGTATAGCATATCAAAATGTTCGTCTCAGAGAGCACATCATTTCATCTCACTGCATCATTTTCATTTGAGTTCATCTTGGTTCCCAAAATGCTGTTGGAATAGTGCTATTTGAGTTAATTGTCAGATCCGCTGCTCCAAATAGCTATTTGTTATTTTTGCCATGATTAATGTGTGCATGATTTGCCCCTAAGCTCTACATATGTTTTGTTATATGCTTTGTCATCTTTCCAGAGGTGCCATCCATATATTTTTGTGATTTGTGTGGTGACTAGCACAATCTTGCAAAGTGGTGCATTCGTTAATGCTGATTTCAGGGACTTAGCAATTCCACTAAGTCCTTGATTTGTTTTTTTATCAATATGCCATATGTTCATGTTGTTTCCTAGTGATCCGTGCCTCTTTTGAGGATGATCAGTAAGGATGATTTGTTAATATTGTAGTGCTCTATCCATCCATGTCTTTGTTTGCAATTATGGAGCGCCCTAGCTTGAGTCAATCGAGCTCTACTTTTGCTATTTCGTGAATCTGGGCAGATTGTCTACTTGTTAGAGATTTTGCCGAGGATGTTGTAGTTGATCCGTGCATGCTATGTTATTGTTCTTGCCATGTATAGCTTGTATAATGTGTATTCTTGATGGGTGTATGCTTAGATTGTCATGACTTGCTCTGTAGTGAGTGCATCGAGCTCGTAAACATGCCTACTTGATATCTGTTTTGCATGCTCCAGTTTTTCACCAAGTCTGTGATCTGTTTAAGTTTTTGCCAGGTTCACATGCTTGCAATTGTATTTTCTGATCCCTTTTTGCTCAAGGTCACTAAGGGACTTTTGTAAGCTCTTTGAGTAGCTCCATTCCATACCTTAATATGCCATGTTAAGTTCCTGTAGCTTATAGTTTTCATGCTCCAAAGTGTGCTACCTGATCTGAAATTCCAGACAAGTGTTAATTTCACTAAGTCTGAGATCTGTTTACCAATTGCGCTTTTGCCATGCTTGTTTGAACCTGTTAATGGATGAATTGGACGTAGCTCAGTGTTCGTCTTTTGTTAAGCCTCATGAGTGGATCCCTGCCATGTATTTTGTTGCCATGTTTGGGTGTTGTAGCATGTTTGTCTTGTTACATTTAGATGGCTACTTGCTGTATATCGCAGACCGGTGCCATATTTGATTTGCTTGCCATTGCCAAACCGTGTCTCTGATTCCGGTGTTCTTTATATCGTTTTCAAGCAAAATCACCTCACCTTTCTAGTGGCACACTTGGATTTCCATGTTGAGGCAAGGTTCATTCATTCCTTGTCAAATCTTGCATATGCATCACATATCGCATCCCGCATAGCATACCATGTTTGCATCATGTGTTTGAGCTTTGCACGTGGTTGATTGTGTCCTTTTTGCTTGTTTGGCTAGAGCCGGGAGACGAGTTCACTAACAAGGAGCCCGTTGAGTTTGCTTTCGAGGATCCAGTCAACTCTGACAACTTTGCAGGCAAGATAATCATACCCTCGAAATCACTTCTATCTTTGCTTTGCTAGATGCTCGCTCTTTTGCTAAGCCTATGCTACGATGCCTACCACTTGCTTATCATGTCTCCCAAATTGCCATGTCAAACCTCTAACCCACCATGTCCTAGCAAACCGTTGATTGGCTATGTTACCGCTTTGCTCAGACCCTCTTATAGCGTTGCTAGTTGCAGGTGAAGATTGGAGACCGTTCCTTGTTGGAACATTGTTTACTTGTTGGGATATCATTATATTATCTTGTTATCTTAATGCATCTATATACTTGGTAAAGGGTGGAAGGCTCGGCCTCTCACCTAGTGTTTTGTTCCACTCTTGCCACCCTAGTTTCCGTCATATCGGTGTTATGTTCCCGGATTTTGCGTTCCTTACGCGGTTGGGTGATAATGTGAACCCCTTGATAGTCCGCCTTGAATAAAACTCCTCTAGCAATGCCCAACCTTGGTTTTACCATTTGCCACCTAGCCTTTTCCCTTGGGTTTCGCGGACTCAAGGGTCATCTTTATTTTAAACCCCCAGGCCAGTGCTCCTCTGAGCGTTGGTCCAACCTAGAGCACCGTGCGGGGCCGTCCCTTGGCAACTTGGGTTACGTTTGCTCCCGTACGGTTAGCTTATCCGGTGTGCCCTGAGAACGAGATATGTGCAGCTCTTATTGGGATTTGTCGGCACAGCGAGTGGTGTTGCTGGACTTGTTTTACCATCGTCGGAGTTGTCTTGTAGAACCGGGATGCCGAGTCTGATCGGAATGTCTCGGGAGAAGGTATATCCTTCGTTGACCGTGAGAGATTGTCATGGGCTAAGTTGGGACTCCCCTGCAGGGATTTGAACTTTCAAAAGTCGTGCCCACGGTTATGGGCAGATGTGAATTTGTTAATATCTGGTTGTAGATAACTTGAACCTTAACTTAATTAAAATGAATCAAGTGTGTGAGTTACCGTGATGGTCTCTTCTCGGCGGAGTCCGGGAAGTGAACACGGTGTTGGAGTAATGCTTGTCGCAGGATGTTCTTTAGTTATTCGTTCGTGCTTTGCCTTCTCTTCTCGCTCTCTTTTGCGAACAGGTTAGCCACCATATATGCTAGTCGCTTGCTGCAGCTCCACATATTACCTTGCCTTACCTACAAGCTTAAATAGTCTTGATCGCGAGGGTGCGAGATTGCTGAGTCCCTGTGACTCAAAGATTACTTCCAAACCAGATGCAGGGCCTGATGACTTCATTCCAGATGACGCGCTTGAGCTCAAGTGGGAGTTCGACGAGGACTCACGCCGTTAATATGTGTCTTTCCCTGATGATCAGTAGTGGAGCCCAGTTGGGGCGATCGGGACCATGTCGCATGTTGGGTTGATCTTTTATTTTGGCACCATAGTCGGGCCATGAGTGATTGGATGATGTAATGCTATTTATGTACTTTGTTTGACGTGGCGAGTGTAAGCCAACTATGTACCTTCCCCTTTTATTATCTATATTACATGGGATGTTGTGAAGATTGCCTTACTTGCGACATTGCTTTCAGTGCGGTTATGCCTCTAAGTCGTGCTTCGACACGTAGGAGATATAGCCGCATCGAGGGCGCCACAAATCCATGGATTATACACACTCTCACCCTTTCGCCATTGCTAGCCTCTATAGTACCGCACAACTTTCGCCGGTACCACACACCCACCGTATACCTTCCTCAAAACAGCCACCATACCTACCTATTATGGCATTTCCATAGCCATTCCAAGATATATTGCCATGCAACTTTCCACCATTCTGTTTATTATGACAAGCTCCATAATTGTCATATTGCTATGCATGATCATGTACTTGACATCGTATTTGTGGCAAAGCCACCGTTCATCATTTTTTATACGTGTCGCTCTTGATTCATTGCACATCCCGGTACACCGCCGGAGGCATTCACATAGAGTCATATTTTTTTTCTAGTATCGAGTTGTAATATTTGAGTTGTAAGTAAATAAAAGTGCGATGATCTTCATTATTAGAGCATTGTCCCATGTGAGGAAATAAAAAAGAGAGAGAGAAAGGCCAAATAAAAAGGAGAAGGCCCAAAAAAATGAGAGAAAAGAGAGAAGGGACAATGTTATTATCCTTTTTGCCACACTTTTGCTTCAAAGTAGCACCATGATCTTCATGATAGAGAGTCTCATATATTGTCACTTTCATTTACTAGTGGGAATTTTTCAATATAGAACTTGGCTTGTATATTCCAATGATGGGCTTCCTCAAAATTCCCTAGGTCTTCATGAGCAAGCAAGTTGGATGCACACCCACTTAGTTTTGTTTTTGAGCTTTCATAAACTTATAACTCTTTGTGCATCCGTTGCATGGCAATCCCTACTCACTCACATTGATATCTATTTATGGGCATCTCCATAGCCCGTTGATACACCTAGTTGATGTGAGACTATCTCCTTCTTTTTTGTCTTCTGCACAACCACCTTCTATTCCACCTATTGTGCCATGTCCATGGCTCACAGTCATGTATTGCGTGAAAGTTGAAGAAGTTTGAGAACATCAAAAGTATGAAACAATTGCTTGGCTTGTCATCAGGGTTGTGCATGATTTGAATATTTTGTGTGACGAAGATGGAGCATAGCCAGACTATATGATTTTGTAGGAATAAGCTTTCTTTGGCCATATTATTTTGATAAGACAGAATTATTTTGTTAGTATGCTTGAAGTATTATTGTTTTTATGTCAATATTAAACTTTTGTTTTGAATCATACGGATCTAAACATTGATGCCACAATACATAAAATTACATGGATAAATATGTTAGGTAGCATTCACATCAAAAATTCTGTTTTTATCATTTACCTACTCGAGGACGAGCAGGAATTAAGCTTGGGGATGCTTGATACATCTCCAATGTCTCTATAATTTTTGATTGTTCCATGCTATTATATTATCTATTTTGGATGTTTTATATGCATTAATATGTTATTTTATATTATTTTTGGGACTAACCTATTAACCTAGAGCCCATTGCTAGTTCCTGTTTTCCCTTGTTTTAGAGTTTCACAGAAAAGGAATATCAAACGGAATGAAACTTTCGTGATGATTTTTCTTGGACCAGAAGACATCCAGAGGGCTTGGAGTGCACGTCAGGAAAGCTACGAGGCGGCCACAAGGTCGGGTGGCGCGCCCAGGGGGGTAGGGCGCGCCCCCCACCCTTGTGGGGCCCTCGTGACTCCACTGACCTATTTCTTCTGCCTATATATTCTCAAATATCCCAAAACCTTTGAGGGGAGCCACAAAACCACTTTTCCATCGCCGCAACCTTCTGTACCCACGAGATCCCATCTAGGGGCCTTTTCCAACATCCTGCCGGAGGGGGATTCGATCACGGAGGGCTTCTACATCAACACCATTGCCTCTCCGATGAAGCGTGAGTAGCTTACCAGAGGCCTACGTGTCCATAGCTAGTAGCTAGATGTCCTTTTATCTCTCTTTGATTCTCAATACCATGTTCTCCTCGATGTTCTTGGAGATCTATCCGATGTAATACTCTTTTGCGATGTGTTTGACGAGATCCGGTGAATTGTGGATTTATCATCAGCTTATCTATGAATATTATTTGAATCTCCTCTGAATTCTTATATGCATGATTTGATATCTTTGCAAGTCTCTGTGAACTATCAATTTGGTTTGGCCAACTAGATTGGTTTTTCTTGCAATGGGAGAAGTGCTTAGCTTTGGGTTCAATCCCGCGGTGCTCGATCCTAGTGACAGAAGGGGAACCGACACGTATTGTATTGTTGCCACCGAGGATAACAAGATGGGGTTTTCATCATATTGCTTGAGTTTATCCCGCTACACCATGTCATGTTACTTAATGCGTTACTCTATTCTTCATGAACTTAATAATCTAGATGCAGGCAGGAGTAGGTCGATGTGTGGAGTAATAGTAGTAGATGCAGGCAGGAGTCAGTCTATTTGATACGGACGTGATGCCTACATTCATGATCATTTCCTTAGATATCGTCATAACTTTGCGCTTTTTTATCAATTGCTTGGCAGTAATTTGTTCACCCACCATAATATTTTCTATCTTGAGAGAATCCTCTAGTGAAACCTATGGCCCCCGGGTCTACTTTCCATCATATAAGTTTCCGATCTACAATTTTAGTTTCCTATTCACTTTCTTTGCAATCTCTTACTTTCCGTCCCATAAAACAAAAATACCAAAAAATTACTTTACTGTTTATCCATCTATATCAGATCTTACTTTGCAAATAATTGTGAAGGGATTGACAACCCCTGTATCGCGTAGGGTGCAAGTTGGTGTTTGTTTGTGTAGGTATTCGGTGGCATGTGCGTTGTCTCCTACTGTATTGATACCTTGGTTCTCGAAACTGAGGGAAATACTTACTCTACTTTGCTGCATCACCCTTTCCTATTGAAGGGAAAAACCAACGCAAGCTCAAGAGGTAGCACGAGCCACTGGATGACCTGTAGCTGTCAGACGTCCGATGCCTATGTGTTGATGGCGTGTTGGGCCGAGGCCCATGTACCCCTTCCTCCACTTAGACTATATATACTCCTCCTCCTCCCTCTTTCTAGGGCTAGCAAAGGATTAGCTCATTTGAGAGATAGAGCTTTGCTCATCCACTTGGTTACTTCTCCATTGGAGTTCACGACCTCTACGAAGAAGATCCCCCAAGCGGATTCAAGACCCCTAACAGAAAGACCCTCAAGACCTCCTCACATAGAAGAACTTGCTACTTGTATCTTCCCTTGTTGATCGTGGATTGGGTATCTCTTTGTGTTTCGAGGATCTAGCACAAGTGTAATCGAATCTTGTTGGTTTGAGTGTTTTCTCTCGTGTTTTCCCTCGTGTTCTTCGTGTTCCTCATAGGATTACCTCCAAATCGTGAAAGATCGGCCCTAGGGTTTCCACCCTACATCATCTTGGTATCATGAGCATTGGTTGATCACGAATTAGGATCCCCTACCTTTGTTTTCTTGCCTTGTTTTGTTGATTTTGTCCCAAATTCGAAAATCCCCACAAAAATAGCCCTCCCAAATTTTTATGTGATTGTTGGTGTGATGAAGTTTTGTTGGATTAGATCCGTGGAATTCGTGTGTAGCAGGTAGATCTAACTTTCCCACATCTTTCCCCCCCTTTCCATCCACAAATTCGTCCGAATTTTACCCCAATTCTTCTCCAATCCACGAGTTCATACCCTGTTTCCTGAGCCCAAAATTGCCCAACCACCACTGGACGTCCGATGCATACCGGAAACCCGGTGACCCAAAACAGAGAGAAACTCTCGGACTTTCGACCCCGACCGGTCGTCCGACAAAACCTGACGAAACTGACTTTTGTTTAGTCCATCCGGTCACTTTCCACTTCCGCACTCGCACACTCTGATTCCAAATACCACTTCCGCAGTGCCACTCCTATATTCCACCACCACCGCTTACATCATCCACCATAGCTTACCATTGCCAACCCCGACAATTTTGACATGTTTTTTTTTGAGAATTTGAGTTGTGGTTCCCGTGTCCTATTGTGTTTCGGCTATATAGTTACGGTTCGGCTTCGACATCACCGCCACTCGTCTTCGCCTCGGACTCATCATCGACATTGACAACTTCGCCAATTTCGACACCACCGTAAGTAAGAAGCGGTAACTTCTATCCCATCTTGGTATTATGGTATCCTTTAGTACATTCATTCTTGCATTTGCATTGATAACCACCATAGCCCATTTTTGCGTTACCTTCCTATCAAGACTAGCCTTTGAGTATTGCCGGCAACGTAACTTGTGCACATTAGTGATCATACTTCCCATAGCATACATACCGTATCATCTTGGTACAT
The DNA here is from genome assembly GCF_003073215.2 of Triticum urartu. Taxonomy (NCBI): domain Eukaryota; kingdom Viridiplantae; phylum Streptophyta; class Magnoliopsida; order Poales; family Poaceae; genus Triticum; species Triticum urartu. The sequence goes on along the minus strand of NC_053024.1, from coordinate 336,750,800 downwards.
ATCTGAAGGAAATATGCCCTAGAGGCAATAATAAAGTTGTTATTTATATTTCCTTATATCATGATAAATGTTTATTATTCATGCTAGAATTGTATTAACCGAAAACTTAGTACATGTGTGAATACATAGACAAACAGAGTGTCACTAGTTTGCCTCTACTTGACTAGCTCGTTGAATCAATGATGGTTATGTTTCCTAACCATAGACATGAGTTGTCATTTGATTAATGGGATCACATCATTAGAGAATGATGTGATTGACTTGACCCATCCATTAGCTTAGCACGATGATCGTTTAGTTTGTTGCTATTGCTTTCTCCATAACTATACATGTTCCTATGACTATGAGATCATGCAACTCCCGAATACCGGAGGAACACTTTGTGTGCTACCAAACATCATAGCGTAATTGGGTGTTTATAAAGGTGCTCTATAGGTGTCTCCGATGGTGTTTGTTGAGTTTCCTCGTAGTTTGTAGGTTCTTCATGGTCAGGATTACCGTACCATGACTTCCAGAACAGGATTACCGTACCACTCTCGTGCGGATCTTACTGTGGTTGACCTACGAGGTTCGGTAGTAACTTGATCATAAGTTTCATGATCATCACCATTAGCTTCCTCACTTACTGGTGTAGGAATCACTGGAACTGATTTCAGTGATGAACTACTTTCCAATAAGGGAGAAGGTACAATTACTACATCAAATTCTACTTTCCTCCCACTCACTTCTTTCGAGAGAAACTCCTTGTCTAGAAAGGATCCATTCTTAGCAACGAATATCTTGCCTTCAGATCTATGATAGAAGGTGTACCCAACAGTCTCCTTTGGGTACCATATGAAGACACATTTCTCCGATTTGGGTTCAAGCTTATCAGGTTGAAGCTTTTTCACATAAGCATCGCAACCCCAAACTTTAAGAAACGACAACTTGGGTTTCTTGCCAAACCACGATTCATAAGGTGTCGTCTCAACGGATTTAGGTGGTGCCCTATTTAACATGAATGTAGCTGTCTAAAGCGTAACCCAAAACTATAGCGGTAAATCAGTGAGAGACATCATAGATCGCACCATATCTAGTAAAGTACGATTACGACGTTTGGACACACCATTAGGCTGTGGTGTTCCAGGTGGTGTGAGTTGCGAAACTATTCTGCATTGTTTCAAATGAAGTCCAAACTCATAACTCAAATATTCACCTCCACGATCAAATCGTTGAAACTTGATTTTCTTGTTACGATGATTTTCGACTTCACTCTGAAATTCTTTGAACTTTTCAAATGTTTCAGACTTATGTTTCATTAAGTAGATATAGCCATATATACCCATATCTGGTCAAATCATCTGTGAAGGTGAGAAAATAATGATACCCTCCGCGAGCTTCAATGTTCATTGGTCCACACACATCAGTATGTATGATTTCCAATAAGTCTGTTGCTCGCTCCATTGTTCCGAAGAACGGTGTTTTAGTCATCTTCCCCATGAGGCATGGTTCGCAAGTACCAAGTGATTCCAGAAGTCCATCAGAATGGAGTTTCTTCATGCGCTTTACACCAATATGACCTAAACGACAGTGCCACAAATAAGTTGTACTATCATTATCAACTCTGCATCTTTTTGCTTCAATACTATGAACATGTGTATCACTACTATCAAGATTTAGTAAAAATAGACAACTCATCAGGGGTGCATGACCATAAAAGATATTACTCATATAAATAGCACAACCATTATTCTCTGATTTAAATGAATAACTGTCTCGCATCAAACAAGATCCAGATATAATGTCCATGCTCAACGCTGGCACCAAATAACAATTATTTAGGTCTAATACTAATCCCGAAGGTAGATGTAGAGGTAGCATGCTGACGGCAATCACATCGACTTTGGAACCATTTCCCACGCGCATCGTCACCTCATCCTTAGCCAATCTTTGCTTAATCCATGGCCCCTGTTTCAAGTTGCAAATGTTAGCAACTGAACCAGTATCAAATACCCAGGCACTACTGCGAGCATTAGTAAGGTACACATCAATAACATGTATATCAAATATACCTTTCACTTTGCCATCCTTCTTCTCCGCCAAAAACTTGGGGCAGTTCCGCTTCCAGTGACCAGTTCCTTTGCAGTAGAAGCACTCAGTCTCAGGCTTAGGTCCAGACTTGGGTTTCTTCACTTGAGCAGCAACTGGCTTGCTGTTCTTCTTGAAGTTCCCCTTCTTCCCATTACCCTTTTTCTTGAAACTGGTGGTCTTGTTAACCATCAACACCTGATGCTCCTTCTTGATTTCTACTTCCGCAGCCTTTAGCATTGCGAAGAGCTCGGGAATCGTCTTATCCATCCCTTGCATATTATAGTTCATCATGAAGCTCTTGTAGCTTGGTGGCAGTGATTGAAGAACTCTGTCAATGACACTATCAACAGGAAGATTAACTCCCAGTTGAGTCAAGTGGTTGTGGTACCCAGACATTCTGAGTATATGTTCACTGACAGAACTATTCTCCTCCATCTTGCAGTTGTAGAACTTATTGGAGACTTCATATCTCTCAATCCTGGCATTTGCTTGAAATATTAACTTCAACTCCTGGAAGTCTCATATGCTCCATGACGTTCAAAACGTCGTCGAAGTCCTGATTCTAAGCCGTAAAGCCTGGCACACTAAACTATCGAGTAGTCACCAGCTTTGCTCTGCCAGGTGTTCATAACATCTGGCGTTGCTCCTGCAGCGGGTTTGTCACCTAGCGGTGCTTCCAAGACGTAATTCTTCTATGCAGCAATGAGGATAATCATCAAGTTACGAACCCAGTCCGTGTAGTTGTTACCATCATCTTTCAACTCAGCTTTCTCTAGGAACGCATTAAAATTCAACGGAACAACATCACGGGCCATCTATCTACAACAACATAGACATGCAAAATACTATCAGGTACTAAGTTCATGATAAATTAAAGTTCAATTAATCAAATTACTTACGAACTCCCACTTAGATAGACATCTCTCTAATCATCTAAGTGATCACGTGATCCATATCAACTAAACCATGTCCGATCATTACGTGAGATGGAGTAGTTTTCAATGGTGAACATCACTATGTTGATCGTATCTACTATATGATTCACGCTCGACCTTTCGGTCTCCTGTGTTCCGAGGCCATATCTGCATATGCTAGGCTCGTCAAGTTTAACCCGAGTATTCTGCGTGTGCAAAACGGGCTTGCACCCGTTGTATGTGAACGTAGAGCTTATCACACCCGATCATCACGTGGTGTCTCGGCACGATGAACTGTAGCAACAGTGCATACTCAGGGAGAACACTTATACCTTGAAATTTAGTGAGAGATCATCTTATAATGCTACCGCCGAACTAACAAAATAAGATACATAAAGGATAAACATCACAGGTAATCAATATAAGTGATATGATATGGCCATCATCATCTTGTGCCTTTGATCTCCATCTCCAAAGCACCATCATGATCACCATCGTCACCGGCTTGACACCTTGATCTCTATCGAAGCATCGTTGTCGTCTCGCCAACTATTGCCTCTACGACTATCGCTACCGCTTAGTGATAAAGTAAAGTAATTACATGGCGATTGCATTTCATACAATAAAACGACAACCATATGGCTCCTGCCAGTTGCCGATTACTGTGTTACAAAACATGATCATCTCATAGAATAAAATTTAGCATCATGTCTTGACCATATCATATCATAACATGCCATGCAAAAACAAGTTAGACGTCCTCTACTTTGTTGTTGCAAGTTTTACGTGGCTGGTACGGGCTGAGCAAGAACCGTTCTTACCTACGCATCAAAAACCACAACGCGGTATAGTGCTTGCTTTTTGATCTTCAAAAGAACCTTGTTCATTGAATCCGATTCAACTAAAGCTGGAGAAACAGACACCCACTAGCCACCTGTGTGTGAAGCACGTCGGTAGAACTAGTCTTGCGTAAGCGTACGCGTAATGTCGGTCTGGGCCGCTTCATCCAACAGTGCCGCTGAATCAAGAATCAACTAGTGACGGCAAGCAATATGTATATACCCACGCCCACAACTCCATTGTGTTCTACTCGTGCATATAACATCTACGCATAAACCTAGTTGGGATGCCACTGTTGGGGAACGTAGTAATTTCAAAAAAAATCCTACGCACATGCAAGATCATGGTGATGCATAGCAACGAGAGGGGAGAGTATCGTCTACGTACCCTCGTAGACCATAAGCGGAAGTGTTATGACAACGCGGTTGATGTAGTCATACGTCTTCATGATCGACCGATCTAGCACCGAAGGTACGACTCCTTCGCGATCTGCACACGTTCAGCTCGGTGTCATCCCACAAACTCACGATCCAGTAGAGCTTCGAGGGAGAGTTTCGTCAGCACAGCGGTGTGATGACGGTGATGATGATTGTCGGTGTCAAAACCGTTGGATCTCGGGTAGGGGGTCCCGAACTGTGCGTCTAAGGCAGATGGTAACAGGAGGCAGGGGACACGATGTTTACCCAGGTTCAGGCCCTCTCGATGGAGGTAATACCCTATGTCCTGCTTGATTGATCTTGATGATATGAGTATTACAAGAGTTGATCTACCACGAGATCGTAGAGGCTAAACCCTAGAAGCTAGCCTATGGTATGATTGTATCTTGTCCTACGGACTAAACCCTCCGGTTTATATAGACATCGGAGGGGGCTAGGGGTTACACAAAGTCGGTTACAAGGGAGGAGATCTACATATCCATATTGCCAAGCTTGCTTTTCACGCCAAGGAGAGTCCCATCCGGACACGGGATGAAGTCTTCAATCTCGTATCTTCGTAGTCCAATAGTCCGGCCAAAGGATATAGTCCGGCTGTCTGGAGACCCCCTAATCCAGGACTGCCTCAGTAGCTCCTGAACCAGGCTTCAATGACGATGAGTCTAGCGCGCAGATTTGTCTTCGGCATTGCAAGGCGGGTTCCTCCTCCGAATACTCCATAGAAGATTTTGAACACAGGATAGTGTCCGGCTCTGCAAAACAAGTTCCATATACCACCGTAGAGAGAATAATATTTCTACAAATCTAATATGCTGACACGTTTTGCAACATGACATCATGCCATGGCCCGGTCATTATTCGAACCGTTTTTCTCAACCAGCACTACACATATCGCGAGGCGGTTTTCTTGACACGTCTTGTCGAAGCAGAGATCGTGTCCCCTTATCTCGGGAGTCTCATCAATACGGGTATGGGTAACCCAACCGTGCCATCAATTACGGCGTTCGGGGAATAAGCGATTCACCAGGTAAGTGGGGAGGCGCATCGCCTCTTTCACCCTTATAAAGGGACAAATATTCACCCTTTGTACCCACGCCTTCTTCCTCCTAGCTCATCCATTCTCGCACACTCAAGCTCCAGTGCCGAAGTTTGCATCTTTCTCCTCAAACCACTCCAAGCATGTCCGGAGTGGGAGGCAAGTGGATGGTCTCCTCCGTCACGGAGGAGAACATAACAAAGCTACGGGAAGCCGGATATCTGGCCGCGGATATCGCGCACCGGTTGACAGATGCGGGGCAGATCATCCCAACGCCCGAACCCCATGAAAGGGTAGTTTTCCTTACCCACTTTGTCCGCGGACTGGGATTTCCCCTTCACCCGTTCGTCCACGGGCTCATGTTCTACTACGGGCTGGATTTTCATGATCTGGCCCCCAATTTCATCCTCAACATCTCGGTGTTTATCGTCGTGTGTGAGGCCTTCCTCCGCATTAGGCCCCACTTCGGCCTGTGGCTGAAGACCTTCAATGTCAAACCGAAGGTGGTGGTCGGCCAACAAGCAGAGTGCGGAGGCGCCGTGGTGGGCAAAATGCCTAACGTCACCTGGCTAGAAGGCTCCTATGTGGAGACCATAAAGGGGTGGCAATCGGGGTGGTTCTACATCACCGAGCCGCGCGACACCAACTCGGTGGCAGCCCCCAAATTTCGATCCGGAATCCCCATGCGGCTCACTTCCTGGAAAGAGAAGGGCATGTCCTGGGGTTCCCCGGTAAAGCTGACTGGACTCCAGACCTGCATCAGGAACATGATGAGCAAGAGAATCAAGCTCGTCAACATGGTCCAGGTCATGCTCTTCCGCCGGAGCCTCCCGTGTCAACGACGGGCATTCAATTTGTGGGAGTTTGACCCGGCCAAGCACCAGACGTTGCGAGAGCTCTTCGACACGACGCACAAGGACGTCTAGAAGGTACTGTTCAAGGGCGCCAAGGTACCTCCTCCCCTTACCGAGGACCGCAGACTCAGCGCAAAGCGCCATGCCAATCCGGTAAGTTTTTATACCTCATAGGGTATTTATTTGCCCCAGTTTAATAATGTGCGGAATCTAAGCTTCCATGCCATTAATAGGACTGGGTAGAGATAGCGGAGCAGCTCGATTTCCCAGCCCCCCTGCCTGAAGATCTTGCAGATGCTCTCCTAACGGAGATGCTGGTTCTGGCACCTTACGAGGTGCCGGCGAAGAAGGCCCAGAAGAAGGCCACGGGGACCCGAAAGGGTCTCTGGCGCAAGGTTATGTCGGACTCATCGTCCGATAAATCCGAAGTGCACTCCTCCCACGAAAACAAGGAGGAGGAAGAGAAAAGTTCTTCCCCCAAGCCGGGGGAGATAAGAAAAGGAAAGTTGCCCCAACCGGGGAGGCCGAAGGGTCTAAGAAGGGAAGGACCCTCCTTCCAGACTGCTCCACGACAGCCGCCCCCAGTGACGACGAGTGGTTACCCAGGGACAAGCCCATGGCGAAGTCGTAAGTATCTGGATACCATAGTAATTCACAGTATGTTTTATCGCACTGCTTCTCCTTACGCCGAATATGATTATGCAGTCCGTCCCGAGCCCGTCTCGATGTATCTTCGTCGAACGGTTCTTTGGACTCGTCGGATATGAATAGCAATTCACTTCCGACTGCCTCCACCCCTCGCCCTATGGGCAACGTCGAGGTGTTGTCTCAAAAGGCAGCGAGCCGAGGGCAGGTAGTCCTGGGGGTGCCTCGAGGCGACCTTCCGGACCCTGGGCGCAGAGGGAGCAAGATCCCCATGGGCTCCAAGTTCGGCCTCCAGCCGAACACTACGCCAGAACCTTCGGTGGTTCCGGACTCCGGCAGGCGATCCCCCGTTAAGGGGGGCAAGCCGCCCGTGCTGGTGGCCTCTGTCCATCCAGAGGCACCAGACAACTTGCTGGAAGCGCTTCGCGGCGCTTCCATCGACAAAGAGCACCGCACTATCATGAGGGCGGTGATCGAGAAAGTTCAGTCCGCCAAAAACGGACTAACCGAAGCTTGTGCCAGCCTCCTAACAGGCTTTGAGGTAAGCAATCAAAATATAAGGAAATATTACCGCATAGACAGTAGCCCCTGATGCTCTGTTTGGCGTTCGCGAAGAAAGGCCGAATAGAGGATCAAATAATGACACAAGAGTCTAATCAGAATATGTCTATGTGCATGTGCAGGCTTCACTGCTGGCCGCTGCCGCACGTACTGCGGAGGTCTCTGCACTGAAGCAGGACCTAGAGCGGTCCGAGGACGAGCTCGGCCATACCAAGAGGCAGCTCGAGAAGAGCAAAGGTAAGCAATACCTTGTCTATACATTAAAAATAAGTTCGGTTGTAAAGTAATAGGATCATCATGAATTTGCCAGGGGCCACGACCGAGGTGGCGACCCTGAAGAAGGCGCTGTCCGAGGCCGAAGACAAAGCGGCCAAGGAGCGCATTGAGCGGGAAAAGCATGAAGCCCGGGTAGGCGAGGTGCAGCAAGAGCTCGAGACTCTCTCCAAAAAACATGAGTCATTGGAGCTTGACTCTAGTACGCGAGAGTCCGAGCTTGTGAAGGCGCTCGAAAGCGCACGGAGCGCCAAGGCTGAAGCCCACAAGGCCCTCCAGGAGATGGATGCGGTGAAGAAGATAGCAGCGGGTAAGGAATTCATTATGCAAAGAAAACATGTGAAGGAAACTTTCATTTTACTTACCTGAATTCGGAGCTCTCCTGGAGCGTTCGCAGATCTTCTCCGCAGTGTACTGGATGCCACGGAGTTTTACCGAACTGAGGAGGGGAGCTCGACAGAAAAGTTGTTCTGGTCTCAGTATACTGGGACCGAACACCCAATGCCCTTCAGCGACCAGCTGAAGCAATTGGTCGAGCTTCACAAGGAGGCCGAACAGGCCATGAAGGGTCTTATATTTCGGATGTGGCCTGGCGAGCCCCTGCCCGGCAGCTACTTCGGTCTGGTGAGGCGGCTTGTGGATGCCGGCCCACGGCTTGAAGTCATAAAGCGGTCCGTCTACATCGAGGGTGCGCGCAGGGCTTTTGCCCGGGGGAAGGTGCACTGGGCGAAGCTGGATGCCGTGAAGCTGGTGAAGGAGGGGCCGCCGGAGGGCAAGGAGCATCGCTGCCCCAAATGTATTATGATAGTGTCCTGAAGGGTTCCCACCTTGTGGCGGATGAATGTGCTAGAGATGTAATTTTTGAATGAACATGCTTATGTGATCCTGTTTATTTGAAACGAGTTCATTTGCGCTATGCAACGATTTTTGAATTTAAAATATTACCTTCTGTGCGGCTGTTTATAAAATCTGAGAGTTGGCCAGTCGTCGGCTTCTGCCCCCATGTACCTAGTACTGGGGTGTTCAGGATAAACCTGAGCACTCTTTATCCCAATTTTGGGTCCTTCGAGGGAGGTGTTCAGCACAACAAACCAGGCAATCGGGCTATAAGGCTTTATCACTCTCACTTAGCCATAGAAGTCTACAATTTTAAATTTTGGCGAAGCCCCTAGTATTCGGAAGGCCGAATTTGGGGCGCTATATACGCCTAAGTCGGGCAAGGCCAACTCCTCGCCCGAAGCGGAAAAAGTCTTTAAGGACTTGAGACCTCTCGAACAGCGACCAGCTCTTGCCTTATCATGACAGTCAGTTTTTGGCTTTCTCTACTAAGGTGCTCATCCGGAAGAACCGGGACACAATCGCAGTAGTTCTCCCAGCGCTACCTTAGCCGATATAGCGGAACGTAAGGTACCAAAACATGAGAGCCGAGCAAACCCAACTATTGACCCAAGACATGATTCGGAGCTGATGCATATAATGCTATAACTTCGGGGTGCCGCACTGTCGAAAGTGTTCGGACTTCTCACGCTGTATTATGGGGTAAACGGAAAGCCCCTGGCATACTGACCGTACCAGAATGTACGGGTGCAAGTTGTCGAAATGAACATATAAGAAAAGATGGATAATGCAATAATAGACTAATGCTATGCATTGTTATTTAAATAATACGTCGAAGCGTACTGATACAAGTAGTGCAATAAGCAAAAAATAGGACTATTTGACATGTCCTATCCAACGGCAAGCTGCGTATGGGAAGTAAAAAGCAGGTATATCGATTGTTATTAGAGACCACCTGGGGGTTCCCTTATATGTCTTAGCTTCTTGCCTCCTTGGTTGTTCCTTCCCGTAATGTGTCCGGCAATCATACTGCCGGAAAGGGTTTCCAAAGAGTAAGGTCCTGAAAGAGAAAAAATGATAAAGGTATACAGCCCCTAGGGCGGTTAAGCCGCATTGCAGGGCGTGCCGTGGTCGTGCCCCCGCCTATGCCCATGGTATTTTCAGTGCGTAATTATGTACGTGCGGCACAGATTTCGTCGCTTCACTGGGACTGGGACGGGGGCCGAATTGCTAGGAGAGCTCTGAACATGCCAGACGATCATGTTGCAATTTACTCCGGACTCGCTTGACGGTGTCTGGGGCTGTATCACCGAATTGGTGGTTTGCCTTAAAAGGCTGCTTTGTGCTTCTGCTGCGAGGGCCGCAGTGTGCTCTTCCGTGCAGAGCGGGTGTTCTGTGTTTCCATTGACTGTTATGACCCCCCTAGGTCCTGGCATCTTGAGCTTGAGGTATGCGTAATGCGGTACCGCATTGAATTTTGCAAATGCGGTTCGCCCGAGCAGTGCGTGATAGCCACTGCAGAACGGGACGATATCGAAGATTAACTCCTCGCTTTGGAAGTTGTCTGGAGATCCGAAGACCACTTCCAGTGTGATTGAGCCCGTGCAATGGGCCTCTACACCTAGGATGACGCCCTTAAAGGTGGTTTTGGTGGGTTTGATCCTCGAGGGATCTATACCCATTTTGTGCACTATATCCTGATAGAGCAGATTCAGGCTGCTGCCGCCGTCCATAAGGACTCGAGTGAGGTGAAATCCGTCGATGATGGGGGTCTAGGGCTAGTGCGGCGGATCCGCCATGATAGATACTAGTGGGGTGGTTCCTGCGATCGAAGGTGATCGGACAAGCGGACCATGGGTTGAACTTTGGGGCGACGGGCTCCATCGCATAGACGTCCCTTAGCGCACGCTTCCGTTCCCTCTTGGGAATTTGGGTTGCGTATATCATGTTCACCGTCTTCACTTGTGGGGGGAACCTCTTCTGTCCTCCCGTATTCGGTGGCCGGGGCTCTTCCTCGTCATCACTATGCAGCCCCTTGTCCTTGTTTTCGGCATTCAACTTGTCAGCCTGCTTGAACACCCAGCATTCTCTGTTGGTGTGATTGGCTAGCTTATCAGGGGTGTCGTGTATTTGGCACAAGCGATCGAGTATGCGATCCAAACTAGACAGGCCCGGAGTACTTCTTTTGAATGGCTTTTTCCGCTGACCGGATCTAGAGCCTCTGAATCCGGCATTGACTGCCGTATCATCGGCGTTATCACTGTTGTTGCGGCGCTTTTGTCTGTTACGGCGTGGTCTGCCATTGGCATCTTTGGTATCTGAAGTGCCCGGATTCCTTGATGTGTTGTTGCTGCGAGCCAGCCAGCTATCCTCGCCCGCGCAAAAGCAGGTCATGAGTGTCGTGAGGGCTGCCATAGACTTCGGCTTCTCCTGGCCGAGGTGCCGGGCGAGCCACTCGTCACGGATGATATGCTTGAATGCTGCTAAGGCCTCTGCATCCGGATAGTCAACAATTTGGTTTTTCTTAGTTAGGAACCGTGTCTAGAATTGCCTGGCCGATTCCCCTGGCTGCTGAGTTATATGGCTCAAGTCATCAGCATCCGGTGGTCGCACATAAGTGCCCTGGAAGTTGTCAAGGAATGCATCTTCCAAATCCTCCCAACTGTCGATGGAGTCTGCTAGCAAGCTATTCAGCCAATGCCGAGCTGGTCCTTTGAGTTTTAGTGGGAGGTACTCGATGGCATGCAGATCATCACCGCGAGCCATGTGGATATGGAGGAGGAAATCCTCAATCCATACAACTGGATCTGTTGTACCATCATACGATTCGATATTTACGGGTTTAAAACCCTCCGGGAATTCGTGATCCATAACTTCATCAATGAAGCATAGGGGGTGTGCGGCGCCTCTGTGCCGGGCTATATTACAATGCAGTTCATATGAGTCTTGTCTGCTGTATTCGGCCTAGCCGGATTTGCTTTTAGTGCATCCGGCGCGACGGTCATCGTCCCGCGTTGGCGCGCGCCCCCGTGACCCGTGTATCGACCTTGCATGTTTTTCCCTACTGTCCAATACGTCTCGCAGGTCCCGTGTTTTGCCCCGAGCCTTGGTATTTTTGTTTGAGTGGCGGCAGGGTGCAGGCTGAACCTTAGGCTGAAACGCCTCTCTGGCTCGGCCACAAGGTGGCCGGTCAGCCGCATCGTACACTGGTGATGTAGGTTTCAATGCTTCCTCCTTGAGGTGAGGTAGCAACCTGCGCTTTGGGAAACTCTTGGAGGGGCGCTCGAGTTCGTATTCCTCGGCCGCAAGGACTTCGGTCCATCTGTCTGCTAGCAGATCTTGATCAGTTTGAAGCTGTTGTTGCTTTTTCTTCAAGCTATTTGCTATGGCCATAAGCCGGCGCTTGAAGCGCTCCTGCTTGACGGGATCCTCCGGCATGATAAATTCTTTGTCGCCGAGGCTCACCTCGTCTTCGGAGAGAGGCATGCAATTGTCCTCCTCCGATTCTCCATCTGCTGCCCACTCTGGAGGGCTAGCTTGTTCACTCTCCCGCTCTAAATGGTGCTGGAGGGGATTGTTGTCGTCTTCGGCACTATCCGGAGTGTTATTATCTCTTGTGCCGGTATCACTACTTTTGCTATGGCGGGACTTAGAGCGGTGCTGTTGACGTCGGCGCTTGAGTTGCTTCTTGGAAGGGTCACCCCCCGCTGTCTTGTCGCCATTGTCTTCTTCGGGGGTGTCCACCATGTATATCATATGATGAGGTGGCAGTCCAGTGCCCTGTGGGAGGTGGTTCCTGTTCGTCTCCTGCATCGTCGTCCATACCGTCAATGTCTTCGGAGTCGAAGTCGAGCATGTCGGTTAAATCATCGACAGTGGCTACTAAGTGGGTGGTGGGTGGGGAGCAAATTTCTTCGTAGTCCACATCCCACCCTAGCCGGACATAGTTCGGCCAAGGTTCTCCTGACAAAGAGAGGGACCTTAATGAATTTAGCACGTCGCCGAAAGGCGAGTGCTGAAAGATATCTGCGGAGGTAAACTCCATGATTGGTGCCCAATCGGATTCGACAGGCACGGACGTGGGCAGCTCGGAGTCCGTGGCCGGAGACGAATCTAGTGGTTCGGCAACACGGCTCTTGTAAGGGGTGAAGTCAGTATTCGGCTTTATCGCCACTGAGAGTGCGGCCTCCATGGCGGGGTCTATCCACCCGTCCTCTGATGGCGCAATTTTCTCTGGATTGAAGGCCGGAGTAGTTGTAGGTGTGATCTTCTGAACACTGTCCGACGATAGAGCCAAATCATGCTCGTCATGATCGTGCGACGCACCGGACATGGGCTCGAGTCCGTCGAAGATCAAGTCTCCGCGGATGTCGGCATGTAGTTTAAGTTTCTGAACCTGACCTGATGGCCAGGGGCGTAGCTCTCGATCTGCTCCAGATCGCCAAGCGAGTTGGCCCGCAGTGCGAAGCCGCTGAATACGAAGATCTGTCCGGGGAGGAAAACCTCACCCTGGACCACATCGTTACCGATGATCGAAGGAGCCATCAAGCCTTACGGTGACGGCAAAGTGGAACTCTCAATCAAAGCACCAATGTCGGTGTCAAAACCGACGGATCTCGGGTAGGGGGTCCCGAACTGTGCGTCTAAGGCGGATGGTAACAGGAGGCAGGGGACATGATGTTTACCCAGGTTCGGGCCCTCTCGATGGAGGTAATACCCTACGTCCTGCTTGATTGATCTTGATGATATGAGTATTACAAGAGTTGATCTACCACGAGATCGTAGAGGCTAAACCCTAGAAGCTAGCCTATGGTATGATTGTATCTTGTCCTACGGACTAAACCCTCCGGTTTATATAGACACTGGAGGGGGATAGGGTTACACAAAGTCGGTTACAAGGGAGGAGATCTACATATCCGTATTCCCAAGCTTTCCCAAGCTTGCTTTCCATGCCAAGGAGAGTCCCATCCGTACACGGGACGAAGTCTTCAATCTTGTATCTTCATAGTCTAGCAGTCCGGCCAAAGGATATAGTCCGGCTGTCCGGAGACCCCCTAATCCAGGACTCCCTCAATGATGCTACCGGAGCAGGGCTTCGCCTAAGCACCGCTACGATATAAGGAGGTGGATTATGGTGGAGGGGGGCACCGCACATGGCTAAAAGATCAATGATCAACTTGTGTGTCCATGGGGTGCCCCCCTCCCTCGTATATAAAGGAGTGGAGGAGGAGGAGGAGGGCCAGACCTCTCTATGGCGCGCCCTAGGGGAGTCAGTAGGATTCCCCTTCCAAGTAGGAGTTGGAGACGAAGGAAGGAGGAGAGAGGGAGGAAGGAAAGGGGGCTGGCCTCCCTCCCAATTCGGGTTGGGCTTGGGGGGAGCGCCTCCCTCTTTTCCCTTCCCTCTCATCTATTCCACTAAGGCCCAATAAGGCCCATATACTCCCCGGGGGTTCCGGTAACCTCCTCGTACTCCGGAAAAATGCCAGAACCACTCAGAACCATTCCGATGTCCAAATATAGGCTTCCAATATATCGATCTTTATGTCTCGACCATTCCGAGACTCCACATCATCTCCGTGATCAAATCCGGGACTCCGAACTACATTCGGTACATCAAAACACATAAACTCATAATACTGATCATCACCGAACGTTAAGCGTGCGGACCCTACGGGTTCGAGAACTATGTAGACATGACCGAGACATGTCTCCGGTCAATAACCAATAGCGGAACCTCGATGCTCATATTGGCTCCTACATATTCTATGAAGATCTTTACCGGTCAAACCGCATAACGGTATACGTTGTTTCCTTTGTCATCGGTATGTTACTTGCCCGAGATTCGATCGTCGGTATCTCAATACCTAGTTCAATCTCGTTACCGGCAAGCCTCTTTACTCGTTCCGTAATGCTACATCCTGTAACTAACTCATTAGCTACGTTGTTTGCAAGGCTTATTGTGATGTACATTACCGATAGGGCCCATAGATACCTCTCCGACAATCGGAGTGACAAATCCTAATCTTGATCCATGCCGCGATGATTAGCCCAAATTCCGCAAAATGGCTTGAAGCCATGAAATCTGAGATGGGATCCATGTATGAGAACAAAGTATGGAGTTTGGTTGACTTGCCCGATGATCGGCATGCCATAGAGAATAAATGGATCTTCAAGAAGAAGACTGACGCTGATGGTAATGTTACCATCTACAAAGCTCAACTTGTTGCGAAAGGTTTTCGACAAGTTCAAGGAGTTGACTACGATAATACCTTATCACGCGTAGCGATGCTTAAGTCCGTCCGAATCATGTTAGCAATTGCTGCATTTTATGATTATGAAATTTGGCAAATGGATGTCAAAACAACATTCCTTAATGGATACCTTAAAGAAGAGTTGTATATGATGCAACCAGAAGGTTTTTTCGACCAAAAGGTGCTAACAAAGTGTGCAAGCTCCAGCGATCCATTTATGGACTGGTGCAAGCCTCTCGGAGTTGGAATATACGATTTGATAGTGTGATCAAAGCATATGGTTTTATACTGACTTTTGGAGAAGCCTGTATTTACAAGAAAGTGAGTGGGAGCTCTATAGCATTTCTGATATTATATGTGGATGACATATTGTTGATCGGAAATAATACTAAATTTCTGAATAGCATAAAAGGAAACTTGAATAAGAATTTTTCAATGAAAGACCTCGGTGAAGCTGCTTATATATTGGGCATCAAGATCTATAGAGATAGATCAAGACGCTTAATTGGACTTTCACAAAGCACATACCTTGATAAAGTTTTGAAGAAGTTCAAAATGGATTAGGCAAAGAAAGGGTTCTTGCCTGTATTACAAGGTGTGAAGTTGAGTCAGACTCAATGCCCGACCACTACACAAGATAGAGAGAAAATGAAAGGTGTTCCCTATGCTTCAGCCATAGGCTCTATCATGTATGCAATGCTGTGTACCAGACCTGATGTGTGCCTTGCTATAATTTTAGCAGGGAGGTACCAAAGTAATCCAGGAGTGGATCACTAGACAGCGGTCAAGAACATCCTGGAATACCTGAAAAGGACTAAGGATATGTTTCTCGTATATGGAGGTGACAAAGAGCTCGTCATAAACGGTTACATCGATGCAAGCTTTGACACTGATCCAGATGACTCTAAGTCACAAACCGGATACATGTTTTTATTAAATGGTGGAGCTGTCAGTTGGTGCAGTTCCAAGCAGAGGGTCGTGGCGAGATCTACGTGTGAAGAGGAATACATAGCTGCTTCGGAAGCAGCAAATGAAGGAGTCTGGATGAAGGAGTTCATATCCGATCTAGGTTTCATACCTAGTGCATCGGGTCCAATGAAAATCTTTTGTGACAATACTGGAGCAATTGCCTTGGGAAAGGAATCCAGATTTCACAAGAGAACCAAGCACATCAAGACATGCTTCAATTCCATCCGCGATCAATTCAAGGATGGAGACATAGAGATTTGCAAGATACATACGGATTTGAATGTTGCAGACCAGTTGACTAAGCCTATTTCACGAGCAAAACATGATCATCACCAAGACTCCATGGGTGTTAGAATCATTACTGTGTAATCTAGATTATTGACTCTAGTGCAAGTGGGAGACTAAAGGAAATATGCCCTAGAGGCAATAATAAAGTTGTTATTTATATTTCCTTATATCATGATAAATGTTTATTATTCATGCTAGAATTGTATTAACCAGAAACTTAGTACCTGTGTGAATACATAGACAAACAGAGTGTCACTAGTTTGCCTCTACTTGACTAGCTCGTTGAATCAATGATGGTTATGTTTCCTAACCATAGACATGAGTTGTCATTTGATTAATGGGTTCACATCATTAGAGAATGATGTGATTGACTTGACCCATCCGTTAGCTTAGCATTATGATCGTTTAGTTTGTTGCTATTGCTTTCTCCATAACTATACATGTTCCTATGACTATGAGATCATGCAACTCCCGAATACCATGATCTTGTCATAGTCATAGGAACATGTATAAGTCATGAAGAAAGCAATAGCAACATACTAAACAATCAAGTGCTAAGCTAACGGAATGGGTCAAGTCAATCACATCATTCTCCTAATGATGTGATCCCGTTAATCAAATAACAACTCTTTGTCTATGGTTAGGAAACACTAGTCGACAACCCGTGCATCTGCCCGGGCTAGCCTATTTTGAGATAGATGTATATATTTCTACATGTGTTAACATTTGTTGCATGTAGTGCGTCTTAGAAATAAATTTAAAAATAGTATTTTATAATCCCATAGAAATCATTGCAACTTATAAAATGCAACAGAAATGCATATTAGTCACCGTGTGAAAAAGGATATTTTGCAGTGAATTTGTTATAATATAATTTACATATATGTATATTTTAATCATTATATTACAATAATATTGCATTTTTGTTTTACAATTTTTCTATTATTTGATTGAAGCATGGAGCAAAATGCTTGCAGTTTATAAGGATTTAAGTTTTTTTATGGAAGACAAAATATCAAATGCACGTCGAAAGAAGTTTGTTTTTTATCAGAAATATTTCATCGACATGTTTGTGCCACCTTAATTAACCAATATGTTCATCTATATATTTACTATTGAAGTTTTCGCAAGCCCTCATTAGTATGAAACATACATGTCTTAGCTAGTCTAAAAAGGACAAATATTTTCCAGCAAAAAAATCACGAATTTTTTCCTTTATTAATAGTGTGATTCATCTTGTGTGCTTGCCGAATTCAGAAACTATGTGGAAAGCCTTGAATGACTCCTTTGAGCTCGGATGAAAAATAAGAGAAAATAGTGCAGCTTAAAGTTTCAGAAAATTTGTATATGTAGATCAGTATTAGCTAACTTTAAACTTTGTCAGAAAGGGATTTACTTTAATGTTAAACTACCATTTTATTTGTATTTTACACTGAAAGATCAATGCATGCATAGCGTTTGCTATTTCAGATCGACACATAAATATTTGTTTTAGCATGCGATGAATAAAAGAGTCTCACATACACATAGCAAAGCCGACTTCCCAAGCATATCTATTCTGGATAGTTGTGCTAGTTAGAGCGTTATCCGGTTGATCGATTCTGAAGAGATGCCGCTAGTTAGTACATACATACGACATGTATGGGTAACAAACATCAATTTCTTCAGGCTGCTTCCTAATTACCTACAATCACCTATTAACGACAATTTCCTCCCGACGCGATCGAGCAGGAAGTAGCATGCTAGCTCATCCGGCAAGATACATATGTTGACGGCTGGCTCGGTTGATCGGAACATGCATGTACACTGCAAAGAAATCAATCAAACAATATATTAAGACATTACTTTCCGGATTAGCACCATCCGCTTCTTGCTACTATCACCTGGCTGTATAATCTCTACATGCATGCCCATGATATGACCGATGGGATATGTACGTGCCCACAAAAGAGAGAGCTTAAATTAACCATTATACCTAGGTAGGGCCTACAGAAAATTATATTCAATTATGACATCTAGGGGTATACTATTTGAAGTGGAAGTCCATGTCTTAAACGACTCCTTTGGCCTTTTTTTATCTTCAGGACTTTGCGTGTATATGATCTGTGTCATGTTCAATCAAAATTGATCTTTTGGTTAATCCTAACCGTAAATTTCAGATCTAACAGCTTAATTAATTTTGATTTTGTGGATTAACATGGAGGCTTCGTTGGTGCCTCCAATTAGATATAAGATTGCAAAATAGGTCAAAATATTAAGAAGACAAATTCAACATTCAAATTTGATACTTGAGCCAAATGTGCAGAATATTTGAACAAATAAGTTGTTAAATGTACCTTTTAGAATATCAGATTGAATGCATGGGAGTCAATTCTATACGAATTAAAAGGCTATTTATGGTACTCCTCGGATCACCCATGATGGACTCTTTTTCATAGGTATATAATATAACTATCTCCAAACATGGCATGTGTGCATAATCATAAGTAAAAAAACTAAAAATACACTAATAAGAAAAACCTTAATGGTAGAAGATGTTTTATGTTGGACAGTTGGAGTGTCATGTTTCTCGATGGTGTTCTCCAAATCCAGCCCCACACTGTATGCAGAATACAAACGTTGATGGCTCTAATGTATCATAGCAAAACAGTGGAAAAAACATAAGTTGATGGTTGAGTAACTACTACTTGCAAATATAAGGACACTGAATCAATACCTATGGTACAGTCGACTCTATGACCATGATCCCCAGCCAACAACAAAGCCTAGAGAAAGCCTAAAAATAATACAACAGGGATACAACCAAGTACAATATAAATCGTAGTATCCTACTATTATAGCAAACCCTGGATAGCATGCCATCTTTTAAAGTTCAGACTGTAGCTCAATCTGTGACATATTACAGCAAAGAGATACCAAGTTAGCTGCATGCAGAGGGAAGAGGGAAGACCATGAGACGTAAATTCGTTTGATAACAAATATATAAAATATGAAAGATGGCAATACAGAGTTACCGTATCAGTATTACCAGAGTTACAATTAGACTGGTTTTCAGAAGAAGAAAACACTAACGAACATAGGGCTATAGGTACTTCAAAGCTACAAAATTTTCAACATAAGATAATTGAAACAGAGTCAATATCACTCGTGAGCTTGTTCGGCATTGCCCTCCAAACGCTAGGTGATGCTATGGTAAAACACGCCAAGAGTCCGCAGCCGTTATAGGTAGCGACACGACATTGCTAAGTATTACAATTATAACAGAAGCATATCAAGAAGTGATACTGCATATAAATAACTAATAGTGCCATAACGGATGGACACTCGGATTCAGAACGCCATATAACAGGTTAGCCATGTTTTACGGCCATGAACCACTCCAAATCTAGGTGTGGTTCTGTTGAATCCTGCATCGTAAAACAAAAATATAATTTTGAGGTACGCACCATTCCATTGAAAATTGTACATCATGCAAGGATTTTTAATCTGAACCAAAACCGACACAATAGAAAGAAAAGTTAACATCACGTACCTGCTAGTTTCTCTTGCTTTACCTTGCAATTCGATGTGGTAAACTACTTTTGGAGTCAGTTTCTTTGTAGATCATTTTGATATTCGCCTCACATAGTAGGTAGCTCCTAAATCTGAGCTGGTAGATCCAGAAAAAAATCCTAAAAGCCATGACATCATAATATATGTGGAATCAAATCACTACACAGTTGAGTTTATTTGTGAGTAGAATTAGCACTTGCTGCATGGTATAAGGAGAGAGAGAAAGACATGAAGATGACAAAACCCTCTCTAGTTAATTAGGATAATCCATGTAATACAACAGTTTGGTTTACTTGAGAAACGAAGCACCAATCATTGATCATGCCTGTTGGGATAAAAGCAACAGTAACAGTTACCACTTGCTACAAAATACAAAGAGAAACATAAACACATTAAGATGATGAAACTTGGCGTTCTAATTTTCCATGCTTCTGCAATAGAACAGATAGCTTGTCGTGTGGGTATCAATTCTGAAATTTTATCGAAACATACATTTATCATATTAACTATATGAGTGCACCAACTGATAAGCAAACCCATAAATTCGATCACCTCTAAATCAAGAGATGATGTTTATTCTATATGCGCAACTATCAAAAGCCTCACATAGAGGGCAACTCCCTTGATTTAGGTCAGAAGCCAAACTTCACAATTTCTTGAACACATAGAGCAACTCCCAGGATTTAGGTGAGAAACCAAAATTCACAATTCCTCGACAAATAGAGAGAAACTTGCAGGATTCAGAAGGGGGTGGGAAGAATTGGGAGAAAGCTGCATGGTATTTATGCTGACCCCTTTGTGCTCAGAGGATAGCTGGTGATCAGCACGTCCTAATTGAAGTCAGTGGCAAGTTCTAGGTCATGCCGCTTGGGAGGAACATTTATGGTGGACGTCTAGCCACGATGAACTTTTTCTTGTCATGATTACCTTTAGCCTGTCCGTCCCCTTCCATCTATGATGGCATCAATGATTACTCTCATTCTCAATGCGCTCCTGCAGGAACCTAGCATGTAGCAAATCCAGCGAGATGCGCACGCACGCGCGCCTCCCTGAGAACATGGGAGAGAAGATAGGAGGTATGATGCACTTCCTGTGGCAGCAGCAACATGAGCTCAGAGCTTTTTGTACAAATCTGAGAGGATGGCAATGACCTGACATCGAGAGAGAAAGAAAAGAGAATACGTAGACAATAGGAATTGTGGAGATGGGAGTAGAGATCAGAAGAAAAACACACCTCAAGGATAGCAGCAGAGAGTCCGAACAGAAGCGTCGCACAGAGGAGAGCAGCGGCCGCCTAGCTTGAGAGCGCCATGGAAGGGTCATGTACGAAAGGAAGGAGAAAAGCACCGGCTAGATCTAGGATGGAGGTCTGTTTTATTAGATGAAGAAACCATGTTTCTCACGTTAGGGATTGCAACATCCAAGAAAAAAAGGAGCGTGCACCATCAAATCTTTTTTAGCAGCATGCAATATCTAACCTTTTACGTTGTGTTGGCCAACAATTTTTCTGAGATGGGAGTTTGGATCGTATCTACTTAGGGTTCTGTTTTTAGAACCGGTATACGACTCTTTTTTAAGCGATTACAATTTTTTGGTCGAATTAAGAAAAAAAAGTTGAGGATTAGATAGATGGGTTGATCTACACCATAATAACTCGGTCCCACCAGATTAACGGCTCCTAATTACTGATTAACGTGGTAATTTTTTGGGAGTCGCTAATTAGTATATGTATGTATGTATGTATATGTATGTATAGATAACCATCTTTGATTAACGAGCTAGTCAAGTAGAGGCATACTAGTGACACTCTGTTTGTCTATGTATTCACACATGTATTATGTTTCCGGTTAATACAATTCTAGCATGAATAATAAACATTTATCATGAAATAAGGAAATAAATAATAACTTTATTATTGCCTCTAGGGCATATTTCCTTCAGTCTCCCACTTGCACTAGAGTCAATAATCTAGTTCACATTGCCATGTGATTTAATACCAATAGTTCACATCACCATGTGATTAACACCCATAGTTCACATCGACATGTGACCAACACCCAAAGGGTTTACTAGAGTCAATAATCTAGTTCACATCGCTATGTGATTAACACCCAAAGAGTACCGAGGTGTGATCATGTTTTGCTTGTGAGAGAAGTTTAGTCAACGGGTCTGCCACATTCAGATCCGTAAGTATTTTGCAAATTTCTATGTCAACAATGCTCTGCACAGAGCTACTCTAGCTAATTGCTCCCACTTTTAATATGTATCCAGATTGAGATTTAGACTCATCTGGATCAGTGTCAAAATTTGCATCGACGTAACCCTTTACGACGAACCTTTTGTCACTTCCATAATAGAGAAACATATCCTTATTCCACTAAGGATAATTTTGACCAATGTCTAGTGATCTACTCCTAGATCACTATTGTACTCCTTTGCCAAACTCAGGGCAGGGTATACAATAGGTCTGGTACACATCATGGCATACTTTATAGAACCTATGCCTGAGGCATAGGGAATGACTTTCATTCTCTCTCTATCTTCTGCCGTGGTCGGGTTTTGAGTCTTACTCAACTTCACACCTTGTAACACAGGCAAGAACTCCTTTTTGACTATTCCATTTTGAACTACTTCAAAATCTTGTCAAGGTATGTATACATTGAAAAACTCAGCTTCACCGAGGTCTTTCTTTGAAAAACTCCTTTCAAACACTCCTTTATGCTTTGCAGAATAATTCTACATTATTTCCGATCAACAATATGTCATACACATATACTTATCAGAAATGATGTAGTGCTCCCACTCACTTTCTTGTAAATACAGGCTTCACCGCAAGTCTGTATAAAACTATATGCTTTGATCAACTTATCAAAGCGTATATTCCAACTCCGAGATGCTTGCACCAGTCCATAAATGGATCGATGGAGCTTGCACACTTTGTTAGCTCCTTTTGGATCGACAAAACCTTCCGGCTGCATCATATACAACTCTTCTTCCAGAAATCCATTCAGGAATGCAGTTTTGACATCCATCTGCCAAATTTCATAATCATAAAATGCGGCAATTGCTAACATGATTCGGACAGACTTAAGCATCGCTACGGGTGAGAAGGTCTCATCGTAGTCAATCCCTTCAACTTGTCGAAAACCTTTTTCGACAAGTCGAGCTTTGTAGACAGTAACATTACCATCAGCTTCAGTCTTCTTCTTGAAGATCCATTTATTCTCAATTGCTTGCCGATCATTGGGCAAGTCAACCAAAGTCTAGACTTTGTTCTCATACATGGATCCCATCTCAGATTTCATGGCTTCAAGCCATTTTGCGAAATCTGGGCTCACCATCGCTTCTTCATAGTTCATAGGTTCATCATGATCTAGTAGCATGACTTCCAGAACAGGATTACCGTACCACTCTGGTGCGGATCTTACTCTGGTTGATCTATGAGGTTCAGTAGTAACTTGTTCTGAAGTTTCATGATCATCGTCATTAACTTCCTCACTAATTGGTGTAGTAGTCACAGGAACAGATCTCTGTGATGAACTACTTTCCAATAAGGGAGCAGGTACAGTTACCTCATCAAGTTCTACTTTCCTCCCACTCACTTCTTTCGAGAGAAACTCCTTCTCTAGAAAGGATCCATTCTCAGCAACGAATATCTTGCCTTCGGATCTTTGATAGAAGGTGTACCCAACATTTTCTTTTGGGTATCCTATGAAGACGCACTTCTCTGATTTGGGCATGATCTTATCAGGTTGAAACTTTTTCACATAAGCATTGCAACCTCAAACTTTAAGAAACGACAGCTTAGGTTTCTCGCCAAACCACAGTTCATACGGTGTCATCTCCACGGATTTAGATGGTGCCCTATTTAACGTGAATGTAGCTGTCTCTAATGCATAACCCCAAAACGATAGCGGTAAATCAGTAAGAGACGTCATAGATCGCACCATATCTAATAAAGTACGGTTACGACGTTCGGACACACCATTACACTATGGTGTTCCAGGTGGCGTGAGTAGTGAAACTATTTCACATTGTTTTAACTAAAGGCCAAACTCGTAACTCAAATATTTTACTTCTGCGATCATATCGTAGAAACTTTTTATTTTGTAACGATGATTCTCCACTTCACTCTAAAATTCTTTGAACTTTTCAAATGTTTCAGACTTGTGTTTCATCAAGTAGATATGCTCATATCTGCTTAAATCATCTGTGAAGATCAAAAAATAATGATACCTGCTGCGAGCTTCAATACTCATCGGACCACATACATCAGTATGCATGATTTCCAACAAATCTGTTGCTTGCTGCATTGTTCCGGAGAACGGAGTCTTACTCATCTTGCCCTTGAGGCATGGTTCGTAAGAATCAACTGATTCATAATCAAGTTATTCCAAAAGTCCATCAACATGGAGTTTCTTCATGCGCTTTACACCAATATGACCTAAACGGCAGTGCCACAAATAAGTTGCACTATCATTATTAACTTTGCATCTTTTGGTTTCAATATTATGAATATGTGTATCACTACGATCGAGATCCAACGAACCATTTTCATTGGGTGTATGACCATAGAAGGTTTTATTCATGTAAACAGAACAACAATTTATTCTCTTACTTAAATGAATAACCGTATTGCAATAAACATGATCAAATCATATTCATGCTCAACGCAAACACCAAATAACACTTATTTAGGTTCAACACTAATCCCGAAAGTATAGGGAGTGTGCGATGATGATCATATCAATCTTGGAACCACTTCCAACACACATCGTCACTTCACCCTTAACTAGTCTCTGTTTATTCTGCAACTCCCGTTTCGAGTTACTACTCTTAGCAACTGAACCAGTATCAAATACCGAGGGGTTGCTACGAACACTAGTAAAGTACACATCAATAACATGTATATCAAATATACCTATGTTCACTTTGCCATCCTTCTTATCCGCCAATCACTTGGGGTAGTTCCGCTTCCAGTGACCAGTCCCTTTGCAGTAGAAGCACTTAGTCTCAGGCTTAGGACCAGACTGGGGCTTCTTCACTTGAGCAGCAACTCGCTTGCTGTTCTTCTTGAAGTTCCCCTTTTTCCCTTTGCCCTTTTCTTGAAACTAGTGGTCTTGTCTACCATCAACACTTGATGTTTTTCTCGATTTCTACCTTCGTCAATTTCAGCATTACGAAGAGCTTGGGAATCGTTTCCGTTATCCCTTGCATATCATAGTTCATCATGAAGTTCTACTAACTTGGTGATGGTGACTAGAGAATTCTGTCAATCACTATTTTATCTGGAAGATTGACTCCCACTTGATTCAAGCGATTGTAGTACCCAGATAATCTGAGCACATTCTCACTAGTTGAGCGATTCTCCTCCATCTTTTAGCTATAGAACTTGTTGGAGACTTCATATCTCTCAACTCAGGTATTTGCTTGAAATATTAACTTCAACTCCTGGAACATCTCATATGGTCCATGACGTTCAAAACGTCTTTGAAGTCCCGATTCTAAGCCGTTAAGCATGGTGCACTAAACTATCAAGTAGTCATCATATTGAGCTAGCCAAATGTTCATAACGTCTGCATCTGCTCCTGCAATAGGTCTGTCACCTAGCGGTGCATCAAGGACATCATTCTTCTGTGTAGCAATGAGGATAAACCTCAGATCATGGATCCAATCCGCATCATTGCTACTAACATCTTTCAACTTAGTTTTCTCTAGGAACATATCAAAAATAAAACAGGGGAGCTAAACGCGAGCTATTGATCTACAACATATATATGCCAATACTACCAGGACTAAGTTCGTGATAAATTTAAGTTCAATTAATCATATTACTTAAGAACTCCCACTTAGATAGACATCCCTCTAATCCTCTAAGTGATCACGTGATCCAAATCAACTAAACCATGTCCGATCATCACGTGAGATGGAGTAGTTTCAATGGTGAACATCACTATGTTGATCATATCTACTATATGATTCACGCTCGACCTTTCGGTCTCCGTGTTCCGAGGCCATATCTGTTATATACTAGGCTCGTCAAGTTTAACCTGAATATTCCGCGTGTGCAACTGTTTTGCACCCGTTGTATTTGAACGTAGAGCCTATCACACCCGATCATCACGTGGTGTCTCAGCATGAAGAACTTTCGCAACGGTGCATACTCAGGGAGAACACTTATACCTTGAAATTTAGTGAGAGATCATCTTATAAAGCTATTGTCGAACTAAGCAAAATAAGATGTATAAAAGATAAACATCATATGCAATCAAAATATGTGACATGATATGGCCATGATCATCTTGCTCCTTTGATCTCCATCTCCAAAGTACTATCATGATCTCTATCGTCACCCGCATGACACCATGATCTCCATCATCTTGATCTATATCAATGTGTCGTCACATGGTTGTCCCACCAACAATTGCTCTTGCAACAATTGCTATCGCATAGCGATAAAGTAAAGCAATTATTTGGTGCTTGCATCTTATGCAATAGAGAGATAACCATAAGGCTTTTGCCGGTTGCCGATAACTTCAACAAAACATGATCATCTCATACAACAACTTATATCTCATCACGTCTTGACCATATCACATCACAACATGCCCTGCAAAAACAAGTTAGACGTCCTCTACTTTGTTGTTGCAAGTTTTACGTGGCTGCTACGGGCTGAGCAAGAACCGTTCTTACCTACGCATCAAAACCACAACGATAGTTTGTCAAGTTGGTGTTGTTTTAACCTTCGCAAGGACCGGGCGTAGCCACACTCGGTTCAACTAAAGTTGGAGAAACTGTCACCCGCCAGCCACCTGTGTGCAAAGCACGTCGGTAGAACCAGTCTCGCGTAAGCGTACGCGTAATGTCGGTCCGGGCCGCTTCATCCAACAATGCCGCCGAACCAAAGTGTGACATGCTGGTAAGCAGTATGACTTATATCGCCCACAACTCACTTGTGTTCTACTCGTGCACAACATCAACGCATAAAACCTAGGCTCGGATGCCACTGATGGGGAACGTAGTAATTTCAAAAAAAATTCCTACGCACACGCAAGATCATGGTGATGCATAGCAACGAGAGGGGAGAGTGTGGTCTACGTACCCTCATAGACCGACAGCGGAAGCGTTATGACAACGCGGTTGATGTAGTCGTATGTCTTCACGGCCCGACCGATCAAGCACCGAAACTACGGCACCTCCGAGTTCTAGCACACGTTCAGCTTGATGACGATTCCCGGACTCCGATCCAGCAAAGTGTCGGGGAAGAGTTCCGTCAGCACGATGGCGTGGTGACGATCTTGATGTTCTACCATCGCAGGGCTTTGCCTAAGCACCGCTACAATATTATCGAGGATTATGGTGGAGAGGGGCACCGCACACGGCTAAGAGAACGATCTCCAAGATCAACTTCCATGTCTAGAGGTGCCCCCTTGCCCCCATATATAAAGGAGCAAGGGGAGGGGCGGCCGTCCAGGAGGAGGCGCGCCAGGGAGGAGTCCTACTCCTACCGGGAGTAGGGCTCCCTCCTTTTTCCTTGTCCAACTAGGAGAGGGGGAAGGAACGGAGAGAGGAGAGGAAGGAAAGGGGGGCGCCGCCCCCCCTCCTTGTCCAATTCGGACTAGAGGGGGAGGGGGCGCGCGGCCTGCCCTGGCCGCCCCTCCTCTTCTCCACTTTGGGCCCATGAGGCCCATTAACCCCCCCGGGGGGGGGTCCTGTAAGCCCCCGGTACTCCGGTTTTATCCGAAACTTCTTCGGAACACTTCCGGTGTCCGAATATAGCCGTCCAATATATCAATCTTTATGTCTCGACCATTTCGAGACTCCTCGTCATGTCCGTGATCACATCCGGGACTTCGAACAATCTTCGGTACATCAAAATAAATAAACTCATAATGAAACTGTCATCGTAACGTTAAGCGTGCGGACCCTACGGGTTTGAGAACAATGTAGACATGACCGAGACACGTCTCCGGTCAATAACCAATAGCGGAACCTGGATGCTCATATTGGCTCCTACATATTCTACGAAGATCTTTATCGGTCAGACTGCATAACAACATACGTTGTTCCCTTTGTCATCGGTATGTTACTTGCCCGAGATTCGATCGTCGGTATCTCAATACCTAGTTCAATCTCGTTACCCGCAAGTCTCTATACTTGTTCCGTAATACATCATTTCGCAACTAACTCATTAGTTGCAATGCTTGCAAGGCTTATGTGATGTGCACTACCGAGAGGGCCCAGAGATACCTCTCCGACAATCGGAGTGACAAATCCTAATCTCGAAATACGCCAACCCAACATGTGCCTTTGGAGACACCTATAGAGCTCCTTTATAATCACCCAGTTACGTTGTGACGTTTGGTAGCACACAAAGTGTTCCTCCGGTAAACGGGAGTTGCATAATCTCATAGTCATAGGAACATGTATAAGTCATGAAGAAAGCAATAGCAACATACTAAACGATCAAGTGCTAAGCTAACGGAATGGGTCAAGTCAATCACATCATTCTCCTAATGATGTGATCCCGTTAATCAAATAACAACTCTTTGTCTATGGTTAGGGAACATAACCATCTTTGATTAATGAGCTAGTCAAGTAGAGGCATACTAGTGACACTCTGTTTGTCTATGTATTCACACATGTATTATGTTTCCAGTTAATACAATTCTAGCATGAATAATAAACATTTATCATGAAATAAGGAAATAAATAATAACTTTATTATTGCCTCTTGGGCATATTTCCTTCATCGTAGCGGTGCTTAGGCGAAGCCCTGTTCTGGTAGCATCATCATCACCACCATCACAACGTCGCGGTGACGAAACTCTCCCTCGAAGCTCTACTGGATCGTGAGTTCGTGGGACGTCACCGAGCTGAACGTGTGCAGATCACGGAGGTGCTGTACCTTCGGTGCTAGATCGGTCGGTCGTGAAGACGTACGACTACATCAACTGGGTTGTCATAACGCTTCCGCTTACGGTCTACGAGGGTATGTAGACGATACTCTCCCCTCTCGTTGCTGTGCATCACCATGATCTTGCGTGTGCGTAGGAATTTTTTTGAAATTACTACGTTCCCCAACAATATCTTGGTACCATCTCTTGTGTCACAAGGTTGTCATAGCATATACACAATTGCTATCTTGGTTCGTGAAGTTTTGCATGAGAAAGAGCTCAAAAGAGAAAGAGCCAAACAAGCTTTTAAGCAAAAGAGAAAGATAACCAAAGATCTTGTAAGCAAGAACCATAGCATCATACTACATTAAGATTGTCATACTCAATCATCTTGGATCATTTCATAGGAACACCATACATATAGCATACTTGGGATAGAAGTCGTTGCATTTTTTCTTAGTAGGTTGTGCACAAGTTTCGTTTCTTCCTATCGTGCAATCGTGCTAGCGTCTCTCTAGAGTTGTGCAACAAGAGCATTTCCGTGGATTCCAAATTTTCCACTCATTTTTGGTTTGCATGACCCCATTTATCTATTTGCGTGTGTGTTTCCATGTACCAATTTTTGCTATTGGTCTACTTGTTGCATTGCAAATTTGCGAATCTTTTCCAACATTATTGAGTTTCACTAACAATTGCATAAATTTTGTGCCACCATCCTAACCGAGCTCCACTATAAGCTTTCTTTGTGTAGGTGTGAGAGATTGATAAGAATTGGTACCAATTGTACTACTCCCTTGTTACACATTTGAGTGATCATTGATCCACCCTCAACATCGGTCAAGGTACATTTGGTATAGTTCTTCTCTTTCTCCCACTCACATATTTGCTTGGAATGATGGATAGGCCTAGTTATTCTACCAACCCACTCTTCATCGAGCAAGACGATGACCCGAACAACTACGTCACCGAGAACCACCTCTTTGGTGCACAACGAGCTTTGCGTCAAGAACAACAAGCATTGAGCGAGCACATCGACAACCTCGCTACTGACTTTGCGTCTCTTCGAGCAACATACTAGAGAATACTTTGACAACAAGCTCGGCGAACAAAAAAAGAGAACATCGCAAGAATGGACGAGATTCGTGCCTTGTTTGTCAACCGCTCTTCTACCACTTCATCCTACTCAGGGCGGAGCCGATCGGGTCGACACTCCGACGACACCATCTCCGGCTCAAGTACACCGACGTCAAACACTCTTTTTCAAGCCGCACGCCAAGATCGTCAAGCAAACCACAATCCTCTACACGACACCGATCATCAAGAGTAACTTTGTGTGCAAGAACATCGACATCACAAAAATCAAGCTACCCTTGCACAAGCACAAGAACCGCAACGTCTACGCCAACAAAAGGAAGAGCGAGCGCGCCGACACCAAGAAGAACAAGATGCCAAGGCATACCGTCAAGAACAACTATGGCAAGAAGCTCAAGCACTTGAGGTGCAATGTGCTATACTAGTCACAAGTTGAAACATAGCTGCACGCAACCGACATACGAGTGAGAAAGAAGAAGCACTTCATGATGAAGTTCAAGAGAGGAACTATCAAGCACGATTGCATCAACAAGCTCCTCGACAAGATCGACAAGAACCACAAGTTCGCCAAGAGCAAATTGACAATGACAATCCTTCATGCCAAGAGCAACATGAGGTTGACAACCCTTTGCGTCAAGGGCGTCATCATCCACGACCCCAACACAATGAAGAGCAATGCTAGGCAAGCTAAAGTTCACCATGCCCAAGTTTTTCTGAAGCAATGATCCCGAAGAGTATCTTTCATGGGCACTGAAGGTCAACAAAATCTTCCGTTTGCACAACTATGAGGAAGAGAAG
The DNA here is from genome assembly GCF_003073215.2 of Triticum urartu. NCBI lineage: Eukaryota > Viridiplantae > Streptophyta > Magnoliopsida > Poales > Poaceae > Triticum > Triticum urartu. Next base: position 336,720,489 of record NC_053024.1, on the reverse strand, counting down.
AAGATCGCCATGGCATCCCTTGAGTTCCAAGACTACGTCCTCATTTGGTGGGAGCAAGTCATTGAGGGACGAGAAGCAAGACGTGAACCACCCATCACCACTTGGGAGAAAATGAAGGATGTCATGAGAGCATGTTTTGTGCCAACATACTACAACCGCGACCTCTTCAACAAATTCCAACTTCTCAAGCAAGGAACAAAGAGTGTTGAAGAGTACTACAACAAAATGGAGATTGCCATGATACGAGCTAATGTCACAGAAGATGATGAGCAAACTATGGCACATTTCTTGAATGTTCTCAATCACCCTATCACGAAGATTGCCGACTTCCAACCATACTCAAACCTCATCGAGCTAGTGCACCAAGCTACAAAAGTGGAGCGGCAAGTGCAAGATGACTTCAAATATGCCAAATACTCGTCAGAGAGCTATGGCTTCTCCAACAACCAAGCTTCAATGACTCCAACGCCTACTACCTTGCCCAAACCTACTACAAGCAATGGCGACAAGTCAAGTTACAAGAAAACTTAGACCACCTCAAGTCATCCTCCTACTACAAGCAACTTCAAGCCGCGAGCTTCATCATCTACAACTCCACCGGATGAGACTGTCAAGACAAGTTCAATCAAGTGCTTCACATGCGGCGGCCGAGGCCACAAGTCCTTTGAGTGTACCAACAAGTGCACCATGATCCGCAACGACGAAGGAACATATGACTCCATGACTGAAGATGAGATGGAGCACTTGAGCAAGTGGCCATGCACCGACGCGTGAACAAAGATGAAGATGATCAAGTCTTTTGTGATGAAGATCCGAGCCCCGCTCTCGTTGTCTCCAAGGACTTGACACTTCAACATCAACAAGACGAAGACTGTCGGTGCAACAAACCCTGGGTTTGTTGAACAATCGTGCACAGGCACAAGATCAAGATTGAAGCACCAGCTTAAGATAGAGATTGTAAAACCAAGAGATTCGAAGAACCAACATGCAGCTCATATGGAACAGGATTGAGCCCAAGGAGCAAGATATCGGCGAAAGAAGGGCCTCCCTTACCGGGCAGGAGAGCCCGGCAAGGGGCGAGGCCACCACCAGAAGTAAGCAACCAAAGATCCCCACCAGAGTCTGCCAGGGCTCGCAGGGGCAGAACCGCCCCACCAACCACTCAAGCACGACTCACGTCGTCGATCAGTGCAGTGTCAAGCCGCAAGATCATTAAGTGGTAGCCATTCACCACATGGCAGCCATTTCCTACAAAGAAGCCTACATATGACACCTGTCCTGTGATGTGTCAAGAGAGCAGGAGCGGAGCTGGCGAGATAGCCCGGCAGGCCTCACCGGGCGCCCAGTGATGTGGCACTAAGCGGTGCATTTAATGCACCCTGTCAGCCCCCAGAGTTAGGTCTGATAGCACTGTTTGCTATCATATCAGTGGATAATGACCACTTTGACACTGTGGTGACCCCTTAATCTATAAAAGGAGGCCCATGGCACTCATAGGAGGGATTAGAAGGTTAGAAAGTTGACAACCCCAAGCCACCACATACACGTAGTCGCCTCGGGCAAACCTTGCCGGGCAAGTGTACTACGCACCACCACATCCATTCTTCCATCAATCCACCAAAGCAGTAGTAGGGTATTACGCCTCGCGGTGGCCCGAACCTGGGTAAATCAATTGTGTGCTCTCTATCGCGCGGTCGTACGCTAGTCTGCTCTTTGTGCAACACGCCGTCCCCCTATCGAACCAACAAGGGGCCACCCGGTCCCATAGGTGCACTACAAAAAAAGACACATCAATGACATTTTGGGCCGAATGATTTTTTCTGTCATGCTTATGACACTTCTATGACGATAATTGTGACAAAACCCAGTATCATCATAGATGTGGTGGGATCCTACTTCTATGACAAAAAATCATGACAGAAAATGGGCTTTTCGTCCTGGGAGGGCCGGAGAACCAGCTGCATGACATTGTTTGGGCCGTCCATGATGGAAAAAACCATGGTAGAAGCGAGGGTGAGGAAAATATCGGGGGAGTTCCCGGTTACGGTGGGTGGTCGGGGGCCGAGCGATGTGTGTTTCTCTCATACGTACGCGCGTGTGTGCCAGGCGTTGCACTCTAACTAAACCCGAGCGATTGCACTAGCTACATTACTGAACCCGAGCTATCGATCCCTTGCTGTTAACTGAACCTGAGTGATTCCTTCGCTATTGCTACTAACTGAAGCTGATCGATGCTGCCTCTTGATGAACAGTGAGCGTCGTTGGGGGTTTGGATGAACAGTTCCAGTGGGGGGCTGGATGCACATGACCCCGTGGTGTTGCCGCTGGATGAACAGTACCCCGATCGATCGAGCCGGTGGATGAACAGGACCCCATGGAGGGGTGGATGAACAGGTCCCCGTGGCGGGCTGGATGAATAGGACGACCCCGTGGAGGGTTGGTTGAACAGTAGCCGGTGGAGGGCTGGACGAACAGTAGCCCGTGGAGGGGTGGTTGTGAAGGAAATATGCCCTAGAGGCAATAATAAAGTTATTATTTATTTCCTTATATCATTATAAATGTTTATTATTCATGCTAGAATTGTATTAACCGGAAACATAATACATGTGTGAATACATAGACAAACAGAGTGTCACTAGTATGCCTCTACTTGACTAGCTCGTTAATCAAAGATGGTTATGTTTCCTAACCATGAACAAATAGTTGTTATTTGATTAACGAGGTCACATCATTAGTTGAATGATCTGATTGCCATGACCCATTCCATTAGCTTAGCACCCGATCGTTTAGTATGTTGCTATTGCTTTCTTCATGACTTATACATGTTCCTATGACTATGAGATTATGAAACTCCCGTTTGCCGGAGGAACACTTTGGGTGCTACCAAATGTCACAACGTAACTGGGTGATTATAAAGGAGCATTACATGTGTCTCCAAAGGTACATGTTGGGTTGGCGTATTTCGAGATTAGGATTTGTCACTCCGATTGTCGGAGAGGTATCTCTGGGCCCTCTCGGTAATGCACATCACATAAGCCTTGCAAGCATTACAACTAATATGTTAGTTGTGAGATGATGTATTACGGAATGAGTAAAGAGACTTGCCGGTAACGAGATTGAACTAGGTATTGGATACCGACGATCGAATCTCGGGCAAGTAACATACCGATGACAAAAGGAACAACGTATGTTGTTATGCGGTCTGACCGATAAAGATCTTCGTAGAATATGTAGGAGCCAATATGGGCATCTAGGTCCCGCTATTGGTTATTGACCGGAGACGTGTCTCGGTCATGTCTACATTGTTCTCGAACCGTAGGGTCCGCACGCTTAAAGTTACGATGACAGTTATTATGAGTTTATGCATTTTGATGTTCCGAAGTTAGTTCGGAGTCCCGGATGTGATCACGGACATGACGGGGAGTCTCGGAATGGTCGAGACATAAAGATTGATATATTGGATGACTATATTCGGACACCGGAAGGGTTCCAGAGAAGTTTCGGATAAAACCGGAGTGCCGGAGGGGTTGCCGGAACCCCCCGGGGGGTTAATGGGCCTTATGGGCCTAATGTTGAGAAGAGGAAGGGGCTGCCAGGGCAGGCCGCGCGCCCCCTCTCCCCCTAGTCCGAATTGGACAAGGAGGGAGGGGCGGCGCCCCCCCTTTCCTATTCTCCCTCCACCTCTCCTAGTTGGACAAGGAACGGGGAGGGGAGTCCTACTCCCGGTAGGAGTAGGACTCCTCCTGCGCCCTCCTCTAGGCCGGCGCACCACCCCCCTTGGATCCTTTATATACGGAGGCAAGGGGGCACCCTAGGACACACAAGTTGATCCTCGTGATCATTCCTTAGCCGTGTGCGGTGCCCCCTGCCACCATATTCCACCTCGGTCATATCGTTGTAGTGCTTAGGCGAAGCCCTGCGTCGGTGGAACATCATCATCGTCACCACGCTGTTGTGCTGACGGAACTCATCCCCGAAGCTTTGCTGGATCGGAGCCCGGGGAGCGTCATCGAGCTGTACGTGTGCTAAGAACTCGGAGGTGCCGGAGTAACGGTGCTTGGATCGGTCGGATCGGGAAGAAGACGTACGACTACTTCCTCTACGTTGTGTCAACGCTTCCGTTGCGATCTACAAGGGTAGTAGATCATACTCTCCCCTCTCGTTGCTATGCATCACCATGATCTTGCGTGTGCGTAGGAAATTTTTTGAGATTACTGCGTTCCCCAACAGGTTGAACAGTAGCCCGTGGAGGGGTGGTTGAACAGGACCCTGTGGAGTGGGCTAGTTGAAAAGTAGCCGGTGGAGGAGCACGCAGTGGAGGCTGGATGAACAGGAGCCCGTGGATTAACAGTCGCAGGTGGAGGCGGAGGAGGTCGATGGTGGATGAACTATAGCTTGTGGAGGCTGGAGGAGGTCGACGGTGGAGATGAACAGTATCCCTTGGAGTCTCATTTTCTGGTACGCCACACCCCTCCCGATGAACAGGACCCCCCATTTCGACCGTAGCGCTCCAAGACAAGTCCGTTTCCTCCGTTTTGCGGTATGCCACACCCCTCCCGATCAACAGGACCTTGTTTCGACCGTAGGAGGTCCAAGAGAAGTCCGTTTCCTCCGTTTTGCGGTACGCGAGACCCCTCCCGATGAACAGGATCCCGTTTCGACCGTGGCCGGTCGAACACAAGGCCGTTTCCTCCATTCTGCGGTATGCCATGCCTTGTTTCCATCGGCTCTTCTGTCCAAGCCGGTTGGCTCCCGATGAACAACACGTGTTCCGTTGCCTCCCAATGAACACAACGCATTTCGTTGCCTCCCCGAGAACACGACGATGACGCAGTTTCTCCGTTCCGACCCAGCCATGTACACGAGCCCTGGCCGTACATATGCGCGAGTAGGCATTCGTGACTCCGCCCGTATGTACGTACGTGCCCATATTTACTTTCTTGCACCCTGGCCGTTGTACGTACGTGTACATGCTACATGCGAGCCTCTACTACGACACGTGCGCGCCTCTACTACGACCAGTATGTACGTACACGTTCGCGACCAGAATGACAATGCTACGTACGCTTCGACCAGGTGGGTCCCGACAGTCAGGCACTTCCTTGCGTGCGAAGATGTAGTTGGTGGGTCCCAGCTGTCAGGGGGTGATACGTCTCTAACGTATCTATAATTTTTGATTGTTCCATGCTATTATATTATCTGTTTTGGATGTTCATGGGCTTTATTTTACACTTCTGTATTATTTTTGGGACTAACCTATTAAACCAAGGCCCAGTGCAAATTGCTGTTTTTTTGCCTATTTCAGTGTTTCGCAGAAAAAGAATATCAAACAGAATCCAAACGGAATGAAACCTTCGGGAACGTGATTTTTGGAACAAATGTGATCCAAAGGACTTCGGGTGGACGTCAGGAAACAAACGAGGAGTCCCCGAGGCAGGGGGCGCACATACCCCCTGGATGCGCCCTCCCCCCTCATGGCTCAACCGACCTACTTCTTGCTCCTATATATACTCATATACCCTGAAAACACTGGGGAGCACCACGAAACCATATTTCCACTGCCGCAACCTTCTGTACCCAAGAGATCCCATCTTGGGGCCTTTTCCGGAGCTCCGCTGGAGGGGGCAACGATCACGGAGGGCCTCTACATCAACTCCATGGCCCCTCTAATGATGTGTGAGTAGTTTACTTCAGACCTTCGGGTCCATAGTTATTAGCTAGATGGCTTCTTCTCTCTCTTTTAATCTCAATACAAAGTTCTCCTCGATCTTCTTGGAGATCTATTAAATGTAACTCTTTTTGCGGTGTGTTTGTCGAGATCCGATGAATTGTGGGTTTATGATCAAGTCTATCTATGAACAATATTTGATTATTCTCTGAAATCTTTTATGTATGATTGGTTATATTTGCAATTCTCTTTGAATTATCAGTTTGGTTTGGCCTACTAGATTGATCTTTCTTGCAATGGGAGAAGTGCTTAGCTTTGGGTTCAATCTTGCGGTGCTCGATCCCAGTGACAGAAAGGGAAACAACATGTATTGTATTGTTGCCATCGAGGATAAAAAGATGGGGTTTATATCGTATTGCTTGAGTTTATCCCTCTACATCATGTCATCTTACCTAATGTGTTACTATGTTCTTATGAACTTAATACTCTAGATGCATGCTGGATAGCGGTTGATGTGTGGAGTAACAGTAGTAGATGCAGGCAGGAGTCGGTCTACTTGTCACGGACATGATGCCTATATACATGATCATTTCCAGATATTCTCATAATTATTCTCTTTTCTATCAATTGCTCGACAGTAATTTGTTCACCCACCGTAATACTTATGCTATCTTGAGAGAAGCCACTAGTGAAACCTTTGGCCCCAGGGTCTATTTTCCATCATATAAGTTTCCAATCTATTTTAATTTGCAATCTTTACTTTCAATCTATATCATAAAAATACCAAAAATATTTATCTTATTATTATTATTATTATTATTATTATTATTATTATCTCTATCAGATTTCACTCTCGTAAGTGACCGTGAAGGGCTTGACAACCCCTTTATCGCTTTGGCTGCGAGGTTCTTATTTGTTTGTGTAGGTACGAGGGACTTGCGTGTGGCCTCCTACTGGATTGATACCTTGGTTCTCAAAAACTGAGGGAAATACTTATGCTACTTTGCTGCATCACCCTTTCCTCTTCAAGGGAAAACCAACGCAGTGCTCAAGAGGTAGTAGGGGGGCGAATCATTTTTTTGCCCGTAATATGGACACACTTCCTTGTGTGCGAAGATGTAGCTGCTGGGTCCCAACAGTCTGGGGGAAACATTTTTTGGAGAAATGCGGTGGCCTATCCGGTGGGTCCCTGTTGTTAGGTGGATGAATCATTATTTTTCGCGTAATAAGGAGGCACTTCATTGCTGCGGCCGTGGACCCAGCTGTCAGCCTCTCCATGTACAGTACTCTTCTGATGGAAGTCGTTCCTTGACCACGTTGACCACGCCGCAGCAAGAGCACCATGGCGGCGGACGATGGCGAGGCCTAGGAAGGGGATGACGAGGAGCCGGGGAAGACGTGGCAGTGGATGTCCACGTGGAGGGGAGTACGTGGGTTGACTGCTTCGGCTGCGGTGTGAGGCTGCCGTCGCCGGAGAATAACAGGAGGTGTGGGTGAGTATAGAGGGATGGTATGGCCTGGGTGGCAACACGGGAGGCAGGAGCAGGCGGCACGGCCGACGCTAGTTTGGGCGGTTGAAGCAAGAAGAGTAGAGGTTGAAGAAGCACAACAGCCATTGGATGGACATCGTACGTCACTGCAGCTAGAATCGTTTATATTGACTAAGTTGACAAAGCCCTGGGTACACGTCAACTTAGTAGGCCCACAGGTCAGCCTCCGAAACGGTGCGCCTCATATGTCAGGGGGAGGAATCATTTTTTGGGTGGCTGAAGCTAGAATATCTGAGATTGAAGAAGAAGCACGACATCCGTTGGATGGACATCCAACAACCACTACTCCTAGAAGCGTGTGTTGACTATAAGTTGACAAAGCCATGCATACGCGTCAACTTACTTTTTTTAGGGACGCGTCAACTTAGTAGGCCCACAAGTGTGTGGTAGAGAACTTATAGCCCATTTGCAATTTGTAAGAATGTACAACCCACTTTTGAATTCTAATGGAATTTACTACAACCCATTTGCATTTCATAAGAATGTACAACCCATTTTTGAATTCTAATGGAATTTACTACAACCCATTTACAGTTTGTTAAAAGTACATCCCATTTTCTAGCTAGGACAACGATTTATAATTTCAACCAACTACTAAAAACAGAATTCAATAAAATTTCCCACATTTTGATGGGATCCGAAATATTTTTATCTCGAAATTTCTAGTCAGATTAAATACAATTCAATATAAATTTGCATTACATAAAAATCCAACGAAATATTGTGCACGAAACAATTAATGAAATTAAAATTTTCAAAATCCAAAAATAATATTTTATAAACTAATTACATGTTTGGTGCATTTTTTTATTGTTACTGCCCAGTTTTTATAATTACTTCCCATTTATTATTTCATAAAGCCCATTTTCTTGTTAAGCCTAATGCATCCCTCCTAGGAAAGATTTGTAGCCCAGTGGGGCGGAGAATAACAAGTTGACCTTGCATGGGTATTCCTCAAAAAAAGTATTGCTGGGCTAGCCATTTTCAACTTGAAAAAATTTAATATTTGGGATGGAAATTTGGTCGACATAAAATAATATCTGGCCTCGGCTAGACGGGCCACAGCCCGCCTAGTTAATACCCTGCTCCTCTGAAGAACAACAAAAACATCGCTCAAGAAAAACTCTGCAGTGCTCACACCTCAAAACACAAATACTGCTCGAGCTGCTTGGTCCCAGCTGTCGGCCGCTCCTTGTGCAATTCTCTCGTTTACTGACTACATAGGTTGACAATGGCGTGGGATCATGATGTCAGGAAACCAGGAGGAAGCAAAAAAATTATAGTAGTGTATAATAAGGAGGCACTTGCGTACATGCGACTATGGCCCTGGTGGGTCCCCACTGTCATCCTCTCCAAGTAAAGTCATCTCCTCATTCCTCATGTCCGTTGACCATGTTGACAACGTAAGACGGCGGCGCCACCGTGAGCGCAACAACTCGAAGGACGACGGAGAGGGCTCGCGGGCCCTACAGATGGTCTGATACGACGCCCGCTGCTCATTCGGGAAGCTAGGATCATAGGGCCACATGTCCGCGACGACATTGTCGTTCGCTTGTTCACCGGTGCTCATTGAGGAGATGGAGGTTGCAGCACATGTCCTCCTGCGCTGGTAGCTCTTCCGCCATTAGGGTGTCGAAGTGCGGCCGCACCTGCTCTATGGTGAACATGGCATGAACCGGCTTGGACAGTGGCGCCGACTCCTGGTTGGAAGCTATGTCCATCATCTGATTGTCGTCTCTCAGCTCGACGAGCTTGCTGGCGAGACAACATGTCTGGCTGCTAGACCAACTCGCTGCCAAGCATGAGTCTGACTGCCCTGGCCCACCCAGACCGCTTCCCTCGCCCGCGCGCACTTTCCGCCCGAAACGGTCAGCGCCACCCGCCCCGCTTCCGGTGCAGGCGATTGCTCCGCCTTCAAGGGTTTTTCTGCAAAACTGACGTTCTCTGGGAAAAATAGCTAAATCCGCTGGACAGGAAAAAAATAGAAACGGGCCGAAACAAGTTGGCCCAACATGAGGAAAAAATAGAGGAGGGGCGCTGCGGGGGCTGCTCACCCTGGGCCTGGCCCAGTCGGTGGGAGGAGGGAGGCCTGCAGGGGCGATGCTGGGCCGGATGAGGCAAGGAGGCCCACGCGCGGCTAGATTGAGGCCCAGGAGGCGAAGGAACTGGGCAGGCCGTGGTCAACACAGGCACTGGAGACGCGCTGCTCTCATCCTGGAAGCAGAGGACGCAGGCGGCAGACTTGACGACAGGGAGGGCGATGCTGGCCTGGGGACGTGGGAGCAACGACGCGGTCAACGAACGCCGCTGGTGCGCTCGTTCACCTCGCGTGGATGGAGCGGAAGGGGGCCGCGGCGACGCGAGCGAAGCAGCGCGGCAGAAATCAACGGACAAGGCGGCGACGGGGTGCTCAGGGACACGGGGTGACGGCGGCGCAGGTACGACGGGGAGGCCATGGCGTTCCTGTGGGCAACGGAAGAGAGAGCAGAGAGATTAGAGAGAGAGGCGGTGAGAGGAATCGGAGAGCCAAGAAAGGGAGAGAAAGGGTGCGAGGCAGGGGACCTGCTGGGATCACCGGTGACGTTCACTGGAGGCGGCAGGGTTTGGCGAAGACGAAGGAACGGTGGGGCGTCGAGGAAGCTCGGGACCGGGTTCCTCCCGATCCGGTCGAGCAGAGCAGGGGCGCGCGGGTGGCTCGGCCGTGCGGACCTGTGCAGTGCTCGGGCAGACGGGTGGATCGAGGAGGGGATGGATTGGATCGGCTTGGTGGTTGGTTGGGCGCTGAAATCAGGGAGACTGGCGGCAGGGATGGATTGGATGGATGGAAGGATGGGACAGGATCCCTAATTCCTAGGGTTGCCCATTATATACGCTGGTGGGTTAGGTTAGGGGCTAGCGGATCCCTCCGATCGTAATCGGACGGCCGAGAAATAAATAGGTAGGAAGTATAAATAAGAAAACGGTGATGTTTTGTAGATGTTTGGAGATGTTCCGGACACAACGGTGATGACAGCCCGAGTCGGGTCCGGGACAGCTTTCGGGCGCGCGCGAGGAGGGTCGCGGGCTGACGAGAGAGGTTAGGTAGGGCCTGGCGGTGAGTAGGGGGCTGTGGCGAGACTGCGAGGGGGAGAAGAGAGAGAGAGGGCCCGGCATCTGTTTCCGGAGACCGAAAACACCCGACGTTAGACCGACTATAATGTCGCTATAGTTATCCGTTGGGCTATCAAACGAACTCCGAACGCGATGAAACTTGGCGGGCGGTCCACTGACAACAAAACAACACCACACGCCAACTCTCATCCCATTCCGAGAACATTTTCCGTCCACTTATAAAATATTATTTCGGACATGCCGCGGGCGCGTGCAAGTGTGGTTGGGCTCAGAACGGACAACAGAGAGAAACTCGGAGAACCCAGACAAATGCAAGTTTTGAAATATGATGATGCAATGCACATGATGACATGATATGCAATGGATGACACGCAAGCAATGAGAATGCAACAACAGCGAATAACTGGAGGACACCTGGCACATCGGTCTCGGGGCATTACAACACTCCACCACTATGAGAGGATCTCGTCCCGAGATCTAGAATGGCACCGGAGGGCAAACGGAAGAGAAAGAGAAGAGGTAAAATTAAGTTGCTTCTTGGACAAATGAGTGAAACCAAAGAACCTTGAAAATTGGAACAACTTGAAAGGAATAATACCACGGAGGTTATCGAAGTTGTAAAACACTCCGCTAGGAACGAGGACCAAGGAAGAACAAATTCGGGCAGCACTTCCGTTGAAAGGAGATGCAAGACTTGATAAAATGAAAGAACTTGAGCAAAAGGACACAACACTCCGGTTAAATGGATTAGCACGAAAAGAACGTGATCTAGATCAAACAAGATGATGGGTCGAAGAGAGCAACATCACAATGCCTCCGGAGGAAATAATAGAAGATAGATAATTGAAATAAAAGAATGAAGAAGAAAATGCCAACTTCTGCCACAATTGAGCTTGAAAAGGCATCCTTGGGAGAAGGGTCGAACGAAGTAGTTGGAAAACCAACAGTGAAAGCAAAAGGCTGCTTGTGGGCTTTTGAACACATCTCAAAATTTAAGGTGAAATTCTGCTACTAGTGAAAACAAGATTGGATTGATAAGAACAAGGAGACGAGAAACTTATATCACCGAAAGGATAAATGAAGAACATGGATCATTTATGAGAACCATAAATAGAAACGATCCTTAGGGAAGGCTTTAGGTGAAAATAAAACCCAAGATAACTCCAACGAACAGTTTGATGGATTTAAAATACCTCATTCTTAACAACATCTGAATCATGAAACATGAACTCAAATTATCAAGAATGACATAATACCACCTCCAATGATATGGAAGAAAGAATTGCACTCCGGATGGCAAGATGAAGAAAACTTGAGCTCCTTTGAAAAGAATCTCAATGAACACTTCGAGAAGGAATTAAATTCTTGATGAACCATCATGTAGAACCTCCATGAAGATCTCCGGTAAACAAAAGGATAACAAAAAGAAAGAGAAGTTGAAAACACAAGGTGAAACCTTGTAATGATTAGATGAAGCTTTGGAATGGTATAATTGAAATAACTTTGAACTCCGGAAAAGAAAGATGGACAACTTGAATCGAGAATTTGATGAACCTCCGGAATAAGGAATTAATCACTTGGATGAACAAAAATAAGAATTACGTTATGCGTATCCTTCACCAATTAAATTGATGAAAATCAATGGATTTGGCATACTACTTATTCTCAAAGAAAAGATTAAGATCGATGTCGCGCCAACTGGGAAGGTATTGAACGAACCACCGGAAGGGTTGAAACAACGAATAAATTGATATGATAAAGAAGGAAGAGAAAACTCTTGAACGAACCACCGTAAGAATTGGAAAACGAACGAAGTAAAAGGGAAGAATCACTGGTAAGAATTAGCAAAAAAATGAAGATGCTTGAGAGAATTTAGATACAAGTGAATATAATAGATCATGGACCGATTAGAGATCACTTGAACGATGCACCGGTAAGATCGGAGAATCATAACTGCAAACTGAGAATGAATAAACCTGAATTGATGGACTCCGGATAATCAACCTGAAAAGACTCCTGAATTGCTCCGGATGGGTGAAAAGAATTCCCACAATCGAAAATAATTATGAGAGGATGGCAACAAGCTAGAATCACGAATCTTGAGGAGAATGAAGTAAGATATGGAGGAAAAATTCTTCTTCAGTCTTCAAATGCAGAGAATGACGATGAGAAACACCACCATGAATCGTTGATGCACTCCGGAATGAAAAATAGAAAAGGTTGAGCCAATGATGAAAAGAATTTGACAGATCTTGGAGAAAGGCATTTGACTGATGATAATTCATTCTTACGTCAAACTTTGAAAAGAATTTAGGATAGCTCCGGGAAAATAAGAAGAGTCAGGTAAGATCCTGGGAAAAGACCTGTGGGTTAGGGCCCACTCAAAAGAAACACCGTTGAAATGATTAAAAAAAGAGGTTGCACCGGTTGAATTAAATGACTTGAATGAGATAACATCCTCGAAAGAGCTTGAACGAAAGAAGAGTGTAAGCACGAATCTTCGGGATATCTTGAGCACTCCGGAACAGTTGAATAGCGAGAAATGACAGAATATGAGGTGCACCGGCAAGAGAAGGTATTTGAAACAAGGAAATGATATGATCAACAAGGCTTGAATTGGTTCCACCGGAGAAGAAAAAGAACGAATAATGATAACTTGAAGCTCCGTTAGAATCTTCATGAGAATCACCGGGTAAGAAGATGAAGGAAAAGAATGGAGAGACTACACATGAATCAAAGGATGCTTGATTAAGAAATCTGAGTCCTTGAAGAAAAAGGGGGGGGGGGGGGGGAAAACAAAGACAACTTGGGATGGATGAAACAAACAACGTTGAGAAGAACTGATACTTGATCTTGCGGATGTTGCAATGATCGGATCCACTTGAAGAGAAGTACACCGGTTAAAAAGGATTGACATGACAGACTTGATGATCGAGAAGGATTAGTATTCACATAGAAATATGAGAACACCACTTGGGAAAGGTACGGAATCAACATTTGACTTCGAAGCAACTCGAATACCACAACTCAAAACAAAAACAAAGGATTGGCTTGTAGAATAAGCCAGAATAAACATATGATAGAGATCTCGTCCGAAGTTTTCGTGGTGGGGCCTACACGGGCTCGATCGTACATCACCCTCATGTACAAGGCAGTGCACATGACATACGAAGCGTCCCCGAGTCGGCATAGCCAAGGACTCTTTAAGACACAACGAGACCACTGTAAACCGACGGTGAATAGGCGGACCACTAGACGTCGAACCCCAATTTCGTATCATACATCTGTCAGAAAGATATCCAAGAGCTACTTGAATTCCCACTTATAAACTCCCTAAACTTTCCGGTTATGCAATCAAGTGTTGGGGATACAGGGGAAGCATAATATCTCACCCAAAACTAGCAAATCCTACATCCAGCTGTATCCATCCTTCAACACATAACCAAGAAACCTTCGGAAATCTTCTACCTCAACCTTCGAAAAGCATCCGTTATACGAGTTATGGCAATACCCCCGAACTCCCGCCCCAGTACTGGGTGGCGTCGAGGTTATCTCACCAACAACTGCATAAAAGAGATTTTCGATGTCGGCGAAACTAAACTCAGGTATTCCAGAACTGCAACGATAAAATTGTGACGACAACACCTCGGAGCTCAACTCCCCAGGACACTGCCACAACCCCTAAAGACAGGAGGCACCAAGAACAAGGTTCTCGTCACAAAACCATCGGAACGATTCCAAGATACCCGCGTGATCCTAAATTTTTTTTAGTGAAATTTGAGAAGAGAAGAGTCAAAACTCTACGTCAGGATGCCTCACCAGAGCGATGAAGAGACTGGGGAGTAAAAAGAATTCCTAAACTCTCCGATATATAATTCCTAAATGACTCAAAACATTTTTTTCTAGACTCAAACTCGGCTGCTAAAAACGATCAAGCAATGGGGGCTCCTAAGGTCGGGGAAGGCTCTGATACCAACTTGTAACGCCCTCGATGCGGTTATATCTCCCACGTGTCGAAGCATGACTTACAGGCATAACCGCATTGAAAGCAATGTCGCAAGTGAGGTAATCTTCACACAACCCATGTAATACATAAGGGAAAGAGATACATAGTAGGCTTACAATCGCCACTTCACACAAATACATGAATAAAGCATTACATCAACCAGTTACAATCAAGGCCCGACTACGGAGCCAAAATAAAAGAAGAACCCCAAATGCGACAAGGTCCCCGATCGACCCCAACTGGGCTCCACTACTGATCAACTAGAACGAAACAACACAAAGGACAAGATCTTCATCGAGCTCCTCCTTGAGCTTGGTTGCGTCACCTGCACGGGCTCATCGGCACCTGCAAGCTGGTTTTGGAAGTATCTGTGAGTCACGGGGACTCAGCAATCTCACACCCTCGCGATCAAGACTATTTAAGCTCATAGGTAAGGTAAAGGTATGAGGTGGAGCTGCAGCAAGCGACTAGCTTATATGGTGCCTAACATACGCAAATGAGAGCGAGAAGAGAAGGAAAAGCACGGTTGAACAACTATGATCAAGAAGTGATCCTAGAACAACCTACGTCAAGCATAAATCCAACACCGTGTTCACTTCCCGGACTCCGCCGGAAAGAGACCGTCACGGTTACACACGCGGTTGATGCATTTTAATTAAGGTCAAGTTCAGGTTTTCTACAACCGGACATTAACAAATTCCCATCTCCCCATAACCGTGGGCACGGCTTTCGAAAGTTCAAAACCCTGCAGGGGTGTCCGAACTTAGACCATGACAAGCTCTCACGGTCAACGAAGGATATTCCTTCTAGCGGGAAGACCCGATCAGACTCGGAATCCCGGTTACAAGGCATTTCGACAATGGTAAAACAAGTCCAGCAACACCGCCCGAATGTGCCGACAAATCCCGATAGGAGCTGCACATATCTCGTTCTCAGGGCACACTCAGATTGTCCAAACTTCCGGTAGGCTAGCCCAGAGTTGCCCCAGGTGGCCACCGGCGGCTGACAGTTTGGACCAACACTCAGAGGAACACTGGCCCGGGGGGGTTAAAATAATGATGACCCATGAGTCTACAGAACCCATGGGAAAGAAAAGGCTAGGTGGCAAATGGTAAAACCAAGGTTGGGCATTGCTGGAGGAGTTTTATTCAAGGCGAACTATCAAGGGGTTCCCATTATTACCCAACCGCGTAAGGAACGCAAAATCCGGGAACATAACACCGATATGACGGAAACTAGGGCGACAAGAGTGGAACAAAACACCAGGCATAAGGCCGAGCCTTCCACCCTTTACCAAGTATATAGATGCATTAATTAAATAAGAGATATTGTGATATCCCAAGAAGTAAACATGTTCCAACAAGGAACAACATCTCCATGTTCCAACAAGGAACAAACTTCATCTTCACCTGCAACTAATAACGCTATAAGAGGGGCTGAGCAAAGCGGTAACATAGCCAAACAACAGTTTGCTAGGACAAGGTGGGTTAGAGGCTTGGTTCAATAATATGGGAGGCATGATAAGCAAGTGGTAGGTATCGCAACATAGACATAGCAAAAGAGCGAGCATCTAGCAAGCAAAGATAGAAGTGATTTCGAGGGTATGGTCATCTTGCCTGAAATCCCACAAGGAAGAAGAACGAGTCCATGAAGAAGACAAACGGATGTAGTCGAACGGTTCCTCACAAACGCGACGTTACCGGAACCAACCTGAAGAAGCAACACCGGAAAGGAGCAAACAACATAGTAAACAACCACCACATAGACATGGCATGATGCACAACCAAGTATGATGCATGTCCGGTTTAATGAGGCATGGCATGGCAAAGTGCACAAACAATCCTACAAATTAAGTGGAGCTCAATATGCAACGAGTTGCATATTGACGGAACACCACATCAATTATTTAGTTCGATCTCGTTTATGTACCCAACAATATTAAATGTTGTTAAACATGGCAAGAGGGTGAAGCAAATGAAAACTACCCATCTAGTCAAGTTTAAATGAAGCCGGAAACAACGATCAACAATTCCGGAAACTCCTCATATGCATGTTTTTGGTTATGGTACTGTTCTTCCCTAAACATAATTTTATTGTTGTTAAACATGCAAAGAGATGCCACCATGTTAAACTATGCAAAATTCTACCCCATTTACATATAAAGATTATTTAAATCCGAGCTACGGTTAATTAGTTATGAATGAAATCATTTTAACATGGCATAGGACCAAATTTAACCAAACATCATTTTAAACTTTGCAAACATTCATGAAAGTGGCATATTATGAAAATAGATGAAAAACTAAGCATATTTCATATATAACTTATTTTAAACCGATGCACCATTTGTGAGTTATTAAATGAATGAAGTGCAAGGGTTTTTCTGCAAAACTGACGTTCTCTGGGAAAAATAGCTAAATCCGCTAGACAGGAAAAAAATAGAAACAGGCCGAAACAAGTTGGCCCAACATGAGGAAAAAATAGAGGAGGGGCGCTGCGGGGGCTGCTCACCCTGGGCCTGGCCCAGTCGGTGGGAGGACGGAGGCCTGCAGGGGCGATGCTGGGCCGGATGAGGCAAGGAGGCCCACGCGCGGCTAGATTGAGGCCCAGGAGGCGAAGGAACTGGGCAGGCCATGGTCAACACAGGCACTGGAGAGACGCTGCTCTCATCCTGGAAGCAGAGTACGCAGGCGGCGGACTTGACGACGGGGAGGGCGATGCTGGCCTGGCGACGCGGGAGCAACGACGCGGTCAACGAACGCCGCTGGTGCGCTCGTTCACCTCGCATGGATGGAGCGGAAGGGGGCCGCGGCGACGCAAGCAAAGCAGCATGGCAGAAATCAACGGACAAGGCGGTGACGGGGTGCTCAGGGACACGGGGTGACGGCGGCACAGGTACGACGGGGAGGCCTTGGCGTTCCTGTGGGCAACGGAAGAGAGAGCAGAGAGATTAGAGAGAGAGGCGGTGAGAGGAATCGGAGAGCCAAGAAAGGGAGAAAAAGGGTGCGAGGCAGGGGACCTGCTGGGATCACCGGCGACGTTCACTGGAGGCGGCGGGGTTTGGCGAAGACGAAGGAACGATGGGGCGTCGGGGAAGCTCGGGATCGGGCTCCTCCCGATCCGGTCGAGCAGAGCAGGGGCGCGCGGGCTCGCGCGCGAGCGGCTCGGCCGTGCGGACCTGTGCGGTGCTCGGGCAGATGGGTGGATCGAGGAGGGGATGGATTGGATTGGCTTGGTGGTTGGTTGGGCGCTGAAATCAGGGAGACTGGCGGCGGGGATGGATTGGATGGATGGAAGGATGGGACAGGATCCCTAATTCCTAGGGTTGCCCATTATATACGCTGGTGGGTTAGGTTAGGGGCTAGCGGATCCCTCCGATCGTAATCGGACGGCCGAGAAATAAATAGGTAGGAAGTATAAATAAGAAAACGGTGATGTTTTGTAGATGTTTGGAGATGTTCCGGACACAACGGTGACGACAGCCCGAGTCGGGTCCGGGACAGCTTTCGGGCGCACGCGAGGAGGGTCGCGGGCTGACGAGAGAGGTTAGGTAGGGCCTGGCGGTGAGTAGTGGGCTGTGGCGAGACTGCGAGGGGGAGAAGTGAGAGAGAGGGCCCGGCATCTGTTTCCGGAGACCGAAAACGTCCGACGTTAGACCGACTATAATGTCGCTATAGTTATCCGTTGGGCTATCAAACGAACTCCGAACGCGATGAAACTTGGCGGGCGGTCTACTGACAACAAAACAACACCACACGCCAACTCTCATCCCATTCCGAGAACATTTTCCGGCCACTTATAAAATATTATTTCGGACATGCCGCGGGCGCGTGCAAGTGTGGTTGGGCTCAGAACGGACAACAGTGAGAAACTCGGAGAACCCGGACGAATGCAAGTTTTAAAATATGATGATGCAATGGACATGATGACATGATATGCAATGCATGACACGCAAGCAATTACAAAGCAACAACAACGAATAACTGGAGGACACCTGGCACATCGGTCTCGGGGCGTTACAGAGCACCACCGCCGCATGACCCCGCTGCACTGGTGGTCGCGCCACCACAGCGTGGGCACAGCGCTGTCGCAGTCATTGCTGGCACCATCCGAAGCCAGGCGACAGTGCGGTCGACGTCATCGACATCCATGCCAAGCACGGCCACGGAGGCCATGACGCGAGCTCAGTTGTTACTCAGGTTCCCGCCAGCAGTCGAGCAGATGGATGAGTGGCGTGCCACCATCCAAAGCCTGCTCAGTTTTGCCGAAGCTGGGGGGCTCACGATGAGCTTTCCCACAGCAACCTCCCCAACCAATAGCCACCGCCCATGCCGCTAGCTGTACGAAGGGGGTCGTCCCCATGGTTCAGTCCCCGCGACGGCAGCCGGCGAGGGCGCAATAGAATCAAGATCCCGACGACATCTCGATGGCCTCTTCTGACTCTCGAGCATGTCCAGGCAACGTCGAACCCCGGAAGATAGGCAACGAGGGGACGCGCGCTCCATCGTTGAGTGGCGCCGCAACGATCCCCGCGTAGCCGACGGGTGCGACGGCCTCAACGTCGACGAGCCTGAACCCGACAGAGTTCCTAAGCATCTACAACATCACTGTTCAGGCTGCCGGGGGAAGAGATGAGAAGGTATTCGCCGACTACTTCCCTTTGGCCCTCAAGTCCAATGTGAGGTCTTGGCTGATGTAGCTGCCGGAGAACTCCATTCCGTCATGGGCAGACTTATGCCACGAGTTCATCGACGCCTTCACCGGTGGCCACCAAGAGCCCGGCAGGCCCAACGACCTGCAACTTCTCCAGCAGAAGGAAGGAGAAACCATCCGTAAGTATCTGCAGAGATTCAGTAAAGTTCATAGAAATACTCCAAATATCCATCCGGTAGCTGTTATAGCAGCTTTCCAGTCTACTGTGCGCAACCGCCACATTCGTTCCAAAATGAACATGCGGTTGCCCAAGACTGTGAAAGAACTATATACACTAGTGGATAAATGTGCCCGGATGGAAGAAAGAAGGAAGTTGCCCAGAGCGGAAGATTGCATTAATGTTGATTCAGAGGATGAGGATGAATCAACTAGACAATGGAAGGGCAAGAAGCGTAGTAAGGAGCCAAGAGATAAGGCCGTGATGACCGTGGAAGCTTCGGGAACACCTAGTACCGGCAAGAAGGCCAAGGACTGAGGCCCCCGGCAAGGAAGTAGCCGCGTGCACTGCCTGCCGAGAGGCCATAGCCGTGGAAAAAGTTGGGAAAGGTGATGGGCCGTAGTGCAAGATCCATCGGACCAAAGGCCACAACCTTCAGGAGTGTTATCAGGTTGAGCAGCTCGTCAAGAGACAGAGGGCAGAATATGATAAGCGTGACAAGGAGAAAGGTCAGAATGCTGCTGGCGGTAAAGGTCAAGGCGGTGAAGCAAATCGCCCCGGCAAGCCTTTTCGGAACCAAGGAAAGCCCGCCAGGGGCCGAGAGAAGGAAACCTGTGATGATGTCAGTGATGGAGGGGATGAAGAGGAAACTAGTGAGCATGAATTTCAGAAGGACACTGACGACCTATGCATTGATGGAGGTGCATCTTTGCACACCTCTCATCGCCAACGCAAGCGATGGGCACGAGAGGTCAATACTGTGCAACCAGTGCCAGAGACCCAGAAGTCGCTCAAGTGGCCCTTGTTGGTCTTTGATGAGGAGGATCACCCTTGCCGCACCATGGCAGTAGGGTGGTTGCCGTTGTTGGTCTCCCCAACAATTCGCAACCTCAAGGTCAGAAAGATGTTTGTGGATGGCGGGGCCGGGTTGAATCTGATTTCCCCAGCAGTTATCAGCAAGCTCCAGATAGGAGAAGAGGAGCTAGAGACCACCAGCATGTTTCAAGGATTTAACCCTACCAGGAGTCATCCTAAGGGGAAGATCATGTTGTCGGTGATGTTTGGGGGAGAGCTGAACTTTTGGAATGAGAAGATTGTGGTTGATGTGGTTGATCTCCCCCTGCCGTACAATGGGATTCTTTGACAACCAGCCCTGGCCAAGTTCATGGCAGCATCCACTATGCTTACAACACCCTGCAAATGCCTGGGCCATTAGGAGTCCTCACTATCCCGTCAGATGAGAAGGATGCAATTATTTCTGTGGACAAGATGTATTGGGACGCAGTCGCAACAGAGGCTGCGGCGGCGGCAGTTCCCGCCAAGGAAAGCAAAGGAAAGAAGAGGGATTGTAGGACCTCCGGCAAGGAGTTTGGGAAGCGTGCCCCTTTCGAGTGCACGACACTCGTTGACGACGTGTCAGAGTGTTCCAATAGCAAGAGGTCCAAGGTTGCTGCACCCCAAGTGAAGAAGGTCTCGGTAGGGCTGGCTGGCATTGATGGTACTTTCACTATCAGTGCCACCCTCGACGAAAAATAGGAAAGTGCGCTCGTTGCCTTCCTGTGGGCGAATATTGATGTGTTTGCTTGGCAACCATCCGATATCCCCGATGTTCCCAAGGAGCTAATTGAGCACCACCTTGCTGTCTGCCCACATGCCCGACCCGTCAAGCAGAAAGTACAGAAGCAGGCCTTGGAGAGGCAGCAGTTCGTTGCCGAAGGGATCAAGAAGTTGGAAGCAACTGGTTTGGTCAGAGGGGTACTGCATCCTACATTGTTGGCAAATCCAGTAGTGGTCCATAAAGCTAATGGGAAGTGGAGGCTTTGCATTCTCTTCACAGACCTCAGCAAGGCTTGCCCGAAGGACCCATTTCCCTTTACGCGCATCGACCAGATCGTGGATTCTACTTCGGGGTGTGATTTGCTCTCCTTTCTGGATGCATACTCAGGATATCATCAGATCTTCATGTCCAAGTAAGATGAGGAGAAGACATCATTCATCACTTCATGTGGTACGTATTGTTTTGTCCGCTTGCCATTCAGATTAAAGAGTGCTGGGTCCACTTTTGCAAGGGCAGTACAGATTGGTTTTGAGCCACAATTGCATAGAAATATAGAAGCTTGTATGGATGATACCGTGGTCAAAACCAAGGATAAGGCCACCCTTATCCAGGATTTGGAAGAGACATTTGCCAACCTGAGCAAGATCAATCTGAAGCTTGACCCAGAGAAATGTGTGTTTGGTGTTCCCTCCGGCAAGCTACTTGGGTTCTTCGTGTCCCATAGGGGGATTGAAGCCAATCCCGACAAGATCAAGGCCATTGAGGAGATCCAAGCGCTAAGGGCAGTTAAGGATGCGTTGCCGCGCTGAGCAGATTCATTTCCAAGTCTGTCGAGCGTGCCCTGCCATTCTTCAAGGTTTTGAAGAAGGCGGGACCTATGAACTGGACCACGGAAGCAGATGCAGCTCTGCAAGAGTTGAAAGCCTACCTATCGTCTGTGCCTACCTTGGTTGCACCCATACCTCAAGAACCATTGTTGTGATACTTAGGGGCAACCAATCAAGTGGTCAGTGCAGCTTTGGTAGCGCAGTGAGAGGTGGATGAAGCAGAAAGTGGCCAGATCATGGCAGAGTCAGAAAAGGATCTGGACAGCAGTGAGCACGACAGCGAGAGCAACCCCAAGGACGCAAAAAGGAAGAAATTGGTGCAACACCCAGTGTACTTCGTCACCTCCTTGTTATAGGGGCTAGATCGAGGTACTTTGGCATGCAAAAGTTGATCTTTGGTCTCATTATGGCCTCAAGGAAACTACGCCACTACTTCCAAGCCCATGAGATCACGGTTGTCACTCATTTCCCATTGCATAGGATACTCCAAAACCCCGAGGCAACTGGTAGAATAGTGGAATGGGCTTTGGAGTTATCCAGCTTTGGTTTGAAGTTTGAGAGCACTTCAACCATTCAGAGCAGGGCATTGGTAGAGTTTATTTCAGAATGGACGCCAACCCCTGATGAGGAAAGGACAGAGACAACCCTCCCCAGTAAGGAATCCCCCTAAGAATGGATTATGTATTTTGATGGTGCTTTTTTCCTACAAGGAGTAGGGGCTATCGTGCTTCTTGTTGCCCCCTCCGGGGAGCACTTGAAGTATGTCGTCCAGATGCACTTTGCCCGGGAAGAACCCACCAACAATACAGCAGAGTATGAAGGGCTCCTTGCCGGGCTCAGGATTGCAACGGAATTGGGAATTAAGAAGCTAATTATTCGAGGAGATTCACAACTTGTGGTGAGACAAGT
Organism: Triticum urartu; assembly: GCF_003073215.2. NCBI lineage: Eukaryota > Viridiplantae > Streptophyta > Magnoliopsida > Poales > Poaceae > Triticum > Triticum urartu. The sequence continues at coordinate 336,697,990 of NC_053024.1, read as the reverse complement.
TAACAAATATTATCAAAGCCCATTGATGGAAGCATACATTGAGGAAGTAAGGATATTGGAGGAGCACTTTAACGGGTTGCAAATAGAGCACGTGCCCCGTGCGGAAAACCACATAGCTGATCACCTGTCAAAGTGTGGTCCGTAGAAGCTTCCTGTGGAACCAGGAACTTTTGTTCTCCATCTCTCTCAACCCTCCGTATCACCAGCCACAATGGCCCGGAAAAGGAGAAAGATGGACTACGGTAAGCCTCTCCAGGTAGAGCCATCCACTCCCGGCAGAGACCCTGCCGGAAACAACTCCTCACAGCCTACCGGACTACCCCTTCCAGCCGGGCCTATGGACCCCGTGAATGAGGTTGGTGCTCCCGCAGCCGAGGAGGTGCCGCTAGTCCTCGTTGCCAAGCCTCAGGCTCCAACTTGGGCAAGGCACATTGTCCGCTTCCTCCAAACCGGAGAACTCCCTAGCAATCATGATGAAGGTGAAAGAGTAGCCCGGAGGGCCAGTATGTACCAGTTTCTCGATGACACTCCATACATAAGGAGGACAAACGGTGTGAAATTGAAGTGTGTTTGTCGGGAGGATGTAAAGGAACTACTGGCCGAGATTCACAGAGGAATGTGCGGCTCACATAATGGATCAAGGACATTAGTTGGGAAAGCATTCCGACAAGGATTCTATTGGCCCACAACCCTCCAAGATGTAGTTGAGCTCGTCACGAAATGTGAAGCCTGTCAGTTCCATTCCAAGAGAACACACATGCCTGCCCAAGCCCTTTAGACAATCCCTCTATCATGGCCATTTTCAGTCAGGGGGCTCGATATGGGCCCCTTCCACCGAGCAAATGGGGGCTTTGAATTCTTGTTTGTTTCCATCGACAAGTTTACAAAGTGGCCGAAAGTGGCTATCTTGAGATAGGTGATTGCCCAGTTAGCTATCCAATTCTTGAAAGAATTGGTGGGTCATTTCGGAGTTCCGGCAAGGATCATCACAGACAATGGCACCTAGTTAATGAGCCACGCCTTCATGCAATATGTTCGCACCCTCGGATGCAAAATCTCATTCGCTTCTGTGGCACACCCCCGGAGCAATGGACAAGCTGAGAGGGCGAACGCTGAAGTGCTTCATGGACTCAAGACAATAACTTTCGATACACTGCAGAAGCACGACAGGCGGTGGATCGAGGAGCTGCCCATAGTTCTGTGGTCCCTTAGAACGACACCTAACCGAGCTACCGGGCAGACTCCCTTCTCCCTAGTATACGGGGCAGAAGCAGTTATCCCCATAGAACTCATTTACGGGTCCCCTCGAGTGCTTGCCTATGATAAAGTAGCGCAAGATCAGCACCGGCGTGAAAATGCTGTGCTACTTGAGGAGAATCGTCTCCGGGCTGCTATGCGTGCTGCACGCTACCAGCAAGCCTTGCGTCGCTATCATAGCCGCATGGTTCATGCCCGGTGTTTTGAGGAAGGTGACCTTGTCCTTAGGTGCGTTCAGTCCGCCAAGGGTACAAACAAGTTATCACCGAAGTGGGAAGGCCCTTACCGGGTGGTACGAGTCACTAGACCTGGCGCAGTCCGTTTGGAGACCGGAGATGGCACACAGTTGCAAAACTCATGGAATATTGAGCATCTTCGTAAGTTCTACCCATAAGGCGCAGAGGCTGTCGGGCCCTGCCCGGTAGCCACCCATTGTACATCCTTGCCGAAGTTGCATGTAACCCCCTGTACAAGCTAGGGCGATGACCCCGTGCGAGATAAAATAAAGAAGCGCTATAGGGGGGCCCCAACTAAGATTGCATGCATGCACAAGCACACCCAGATCATTGCATATGCATTTCATGAGCATTTGCATATGCATATAGATAGGGCTGCATCCTGCATTCATTCTCATCTATATGGAGTTGCAGGCTCCTGCCGTGAACTTGACTCCGACAAGGGACGAGAAGGTTGCACGGTACTGTGGTCCCCGACAAGCCAAACAGATAAGTTTACTTCTTGTCCATTAGTGTTCTCTAAGCTATAGCTTGTGCATAGAGAAACCCCGCCACTCTCTTGAAACTAGGGTGCTCCCATCCTTGGCTCGAACGCTGCTTCGGCCTGGATGGTCGTAGTGGCCCTTGTTGAGAAGGGAGTGAATGGGGGGCTGGCGCCTCGGTCTATTCCCCGGCAGACATGGTTCTCCGGCAGACAAAAAGGGTGCCGACAGGATATCCTGCCGGGAAAACTCGTTTAACTACAATAAAGAGGCACTCCACCTCTGCATGGACGTATACATGCAAGAGTTTTCGGCAAAGTTTATCTCTTTTGACATGCAAATACAAGTACAAGCATTACAGAACACAAAGATGGACTCGAGAAATTACATTATTTGAATTAAAATTTGGCAATTGCCTACAGATTTAAAATTGAAAAAGGATAAGTGCTCCGTAATGCCATTTCTTGTCCCTCTCCTCCTAGGTGCAGCCATCGAGGGCAAGGAGGGCAAAAGGAGCGCCTAAGCGGAGGCCCAGCCCCCTCCCGTTAGCTCCAGGAGAGGTAGCCCGGAGGGAACAGAAGCGCGAGGGAACACCTCGATGAAGAGAACGGTGGAAGGCGGCCCCCGTCAACCACCGTCACCAGGGCCAGCAGGACTCGGCAGGGATAACGGAGCTGCAGCCCGAGAGGAAGCCTGCCGGGGTCCAGCAAGAAGATTGCTGGAGGAGCCTGTCAGCACCATCCACACCACTGCATCCAACTCCTCGGCAAATCGCATTGCCGGGGAAGAGGCACAGATGGAGATTGTGGTGCTACCGCCTGATGAAGATGGTGCGGGCGGCGATCAGCCGGAATCAGATTCGTTGCTCCTCCGCCCGCTGTCTTCGTCATCGCCATCACAGTCCTCCTTGTCGCTTTCGCTAGAGGAGGGGCTTTCATCATCGGTGGAGCTCTCCACGCAGCACCCTAAGCGGCCTCCCGAGGGCCCGAAGATCTTGACGGAGAGCAGGCCACTCTCCATTAACTTTAAATGGAGAATGTGCCCCTCCGAGAAGCTGTGGGCACGGGCGAAGGTCTTCCAGCCATGGCGGAGATACATTACATGAGGGGCGGGGAAGTCGACATCAACACTCGTGCTTCCGTCCCCACACCCCCTCATGAGTAGCCTCAGGACGCACGGTCGCTCAAGCTCCATCTCCCGCGCAAAGAAGGTTGGGAGACGAATGCGGCCGCGCAAGGGCTTATACAGCCTGATGATGAACTCTCGAGGTTGGTCCCGACATGGCCTTCCATCAGGGGTGGAGCCGCCGGTGGAGGCGCCACCGGAGTGCCGCCCCTTCCTCCTCCTCCTCGAGCCCCACGGTGACCACGACCATGCCCCCTTCCTCCTCTCCTTGCGGACGATCCTGCTACCTCAGGGTCCGGAGGAGGAGGGGCGCGCTGTCGAGAAGAAGCCCTCGTAGCCGCCACTGGAACTCCGCCACGCCCTCGCTGTCGCGCCATGGCCAAATGAGAAAGAATCACGAAGGTTAAGGAGAAGTGTGTGCAGGATAACACTGCCCCGACCCTTTTTATAGGGGAACGGGGAAGGGGGTGGTTCCTCCTACGGGAAACGGCCGCCCCTCTCCTCCAATACGGCCTGTCTGCACCCACTATGACTCCGAGGGTCGAAGCCGCCCTTCTGCTCCAACCGTCGACGCTCAGATTTCATCCATGGCACTCTCCCCCGTGCCCTTTGCATCCACCACCTACCACGCCCAATGCATGCAGGACACGTGGCGGGGTGCGTACGAAACGGGAGGCGAGTGGGGATGGCAGTTTCCACCCCATGACCCTGGTGCGAGGAGAATCCGTGGGCCACGATCCAAGTTCTTCCACGACACCACGCACAATGCACACAGGAAAACCGGAAACTGGCCCGAAATCAAGACTGATGAAGCAGCAATGGAAAACTTAAGGGGCCAACTGATGTCTACTACACAACCTTCTTCTTGTAGACGTTGTTGGGACTCCAAGTGCAGAGGTTTGTAGGACAGTAGCAAATTTCCCTCAAGTGGATGACCTAAGGTTTATCAATCTGTAGGAGGCGTAGGATGAAGATGGTCTCTCTCAAGCAACCCTGCAACCAAATAAAAAAGAGTCTCTTGTGTCCCCAACACACCCAATACAATGGTAAATTGTATAGGTGCACTACTTCGGCGAAGAGATGGTGATACAAGTGGTATATGGATGGTAGATATAGGTTTTTGTAATCTGAAAATATAAAAACAGCAAGGTAACTAATGATAAAAGTGAGCACAAACGGTATTACAACGCTAGGAAACAAGGCCTAGGGTTCATACTTTCACTAGTGCAAGTTCTCTCAACAATACTAACATAATCGGATCATATAACTAGCCCTCAACATGCAACAAAGAGTCACTCCAAAGCCACTAATAGCGGAGAACAAACGAAGAGATTATTGTAGGGTATGAAACCACCTCAAAGTTATTCTTTCGGATCGATCTATTAAAGAATTCGTACAAGAATAACACCTTAAGAAACATATCAACCAAAACCCTAATGTCACCTAGATACTCCAATGTCACCTCAAGTATCCGTGGGTATGATTATACGATATGCACACACAATCTCAGATTCATCTATTCAAACCAAGACAAAGTACTTCAAAGAGTGCCCCAAAGTTTCTACCGGAGAGTCAAGACGAAAACGTGTGCCAACCCCTATGCATAGGTTCATGGGCGGAACCCGCAAGTTGATCACCAAAACATACATCAAGTGCATCAATAGAATACCCCATTGTCACCACAGGTATCCCACGCAAGACATACATCAAGTGTTCTCAAATCCTTAAAGACTCAATCCGATAAGATAACTTCAAAGGGAAAACTCAATCCATTACAAGAGAGTAGAGGGGGAGAAACATCATAAGATCCAACTATAATAGCAAAGCACGCGATACATCAAGATCGTACCACCTCAAGGACACGAGAGAGAGAGAGAGAGATCAAACACATGGCTACTGGTACATATGCTCAACCCCGAGGGAGAACTACTCCCTCCTTGTCATGGAGAGCGCCGGGATGATGAAGATGGCCACCGGAGAAGGATTCCCCCTCCAGCAGGGTGCCGGAATGGGTCTAGATTGGTTTTTAGTGGCTACAGAGGCTTCTGGCGGCGGAACTCACGATCTGTTCTCGTTTTCGATAGTTTTAGGGTATATGGATATATATATATATATATATATATATAGGCGGAAGAAATACATCACAGGAGCCACGAGCGTCCCACGAGGGTGGAGGGCGTGCCCAGGGGGTGGGCGCGCCCCCTGCCTCGTGCTCTTCTTGTTGATCCCCTCACGTGCACTCCAAGTGTCCTGTATTGCTTTCTTTCCAAAAGTAACTTTTCCGAAGGTTTCATTCCGTTTGGACTCCGTTTGATATTCCTTTTCTGCGAAACAAGGGAAAAACAAAAACTGACACTGGGCTCTGGGTTAATAGGTTAGTCCCAAAAATCATATAAAATAGCATATAAATGCATATAAAACATCCAAGGTTTATAATATAATAGCATGGAACAATAAAAAATTATAGATACGTTGGAGACTTATCAGCATCCCCAAGCTTAATTCGTGCTCGTCCTCGAGTGGGTAAATGATAAAAACAGAACTTTTGGTGTGGAATGCTACCTAACTTATTTCTCTAAGTAATTCTTCTTTATTGTGGCAAGAATATTCAGATCCATAAGATTCAAGACAAAAGTTTAATATTGACATAGAAATAATAATACTTCAAGCATACTAAGTAAGCAATTATGTCTCTTCAAAATAACATGGCCAAAGAAAGTTGTCCCTACAAAATCATATAGTCTGGCTATGCTCCATCTTCACCACACAACATATTCAAATCATGCACAACCCCGATGACAAGCCAAGCAATTGTTTCATACTTTTGATGTTCTCAAACTTTTTCAATCTTCACGCAATATATGAGCATGAGCCATGGACATAGCACTATATGTGGAATAGAATGGTGGTTGTGGAGAAGACAAAAAGGAGAAGATAGTCTCACATCAACTAGGCGTATCAACGGGCTATGGAGATGCCCATTAATATATATCAATGTGAGTGAGTAGGGATTGCCATGCAATGGATGCACTAGAGCTATAAATGTATGAAAGCTCAACAAAAGAAACTAAGTGGGCGTGCATCCAACTTGCTTTCTCACGAAGACCTAGGGCACTTGAGGAGGCCCATTGTTGGAATATACAAGCCAAGTTCTATAATGAAAATTTTCCACTAGTATATGAAAGTGACAAAACAAGAGACTCTCTATCATGAAGATCGTGGTGCTACTTTGAAGCACAAGTGTGGAAAAAAAGGATAGTAGCATTGTCCCTTTTATTTTTTTATTTTTTATTTGGCCTTTCCTTTTTTTGGCCTTTCTTTTTTATTTGGCCTTTCTCTTTTTTGGGACAATGCTGTATTAATGATGATCATCACATTTCTATGTATTTACAACTCAATGATTACAACTCGATAGTAGAACAAGATATGACTCTATATGAATGCCTCCGGCGGTGTACCGGGATGTGCAATGACTCAAGAGTGACATGATGAAAGAATTATGAACAGTGGCTTTGCCACAAATACAATGCCAACTACATGATCATGCAAAGCAATATGACAATGATGGAGCATGTCATAGTAAAGGGAACGGTGGAAAGTTGCATGGCAATATATCTCGGAATGGCTATGGAAATGCCATGATAGGTAGGTATGGTGGCTGTTTTGAGGAAGGTATATGGTGGGTTTATGATACCGGCGAAAGGTGTGTGGTATTAGAGAGGCTAGCAATGGTGGAAGGGTGAGAGTGCGTATAATCAATGGACTCAACATTAGTCATAAAGAACTCACATACTTATTGCAAAAATCTATTACTTATCGAAACTAAGTACTCCTAGGGGGATAGATTGGTAGGAAAATACCATCGCTCGTCCCCGACCGCCACTCATAAGGAGGACAATCAATAAATACATCATGCTCCGACTTCTTAACATAACGGTTCACCATACGTGCATGCTACGGGAATCACAAACTTCAACACAAGCATTTCTCAAATTCACAACTACTCAACTAGCACGACTCTAATATCACCATCTCCATATCTCAAAACAATTATCAAGTATCAAACTTCTCTTAGTATCCAATGCACTTATATGAAAGTTTTTATTATATCCCTCTTGGATGCCCATCATATTAGGACTAATTTCATAACCAAAGCAAATTATCATGCTGTTCTAAAGACTCTCAAAATAATATAAGTGAAGCATGAGAGTTCATCTATTTCTACAAAATAAAACCACCACCGTGCTCTAAAAAGTATAAGTGAAGCACTAGAGCAAATGACAAACTACTCCGAAAGATATAAGTGAAGATCAATGAGTAGTCGAACAATTATGCAACTATATGAAGACTCTCTAACATTTAATAATTTCAGATCTTGGTATTTTATTCAATCAGCAAGCAAAACATAATGAAATAAAATGACTCCAAGCAAAACACATATCATGTGGCGAATAAAAATAGAGCTCCAAGTAAAGTTACCGATGAACGAAGATGAAAGAGGGGATGCCTTCCGGGGCATCCCCAAGCTTAGGCTCTTGGTTGTCCTTGAATATTACCTTGGGGTGCCTTGGGAATCCCCAAGCTTAGGCTCTTGCCACTCCTTATTCTATAGTCCATCGAATTACTCAAAACTTGAAAACTTCACAACACAAAACTTAATAGAAAACTCGTAAGCTCCGTTAGTATAAGAAAGCAAATCACCGTCATAAGTTACTGTACTGAACTCATTCTAAATTCATATTGGTGTAATATCTACTGTATTCCAACTTCTCTATGGTTCATACCCTCCGATACTACTCATAGATTCATCAAAATAAGCAAACAACACGATGAAAACAGAATCTGTCAAAAACAGAACAGTCTATAGTAATCTGTAACTAATGCAAACTTATGGAACCCCAAAAATTCTAAAATAAATTGCTGGACGTGAGGAATTTATTTATTAATCATCTTCAAAAATAATTAACTAAATAACACTCTCGAAATAAAAATGGCAGCAATTCTCATGAGCGCTAAAGTTTCTGTTTTTTACAGCAAGATCAAAAAGACTTTCCCCAAGTCTTCCCAAAGGTTCTACTTGGCACAAACACTAATTAAAACATAAAACCACATCTAAACAGAGGCTAGATGAATTATTTATTACTAAACAGGAGCTAAAAGTAAAGAACAATAATAAGATTGGGTTGCCTCCCAACAAGCGCTATCATTTAACGCCCCTAGCTAGGCATGATGATTTCAATGATGCTCACATAAAGGATAAGAATTGAAATACAAAGAGAGCATCATGAAGAATATGAATAGCACATTTAAGCCTAACCCACTTCCTATGCATAGGGATTTTGTGAGCAAACAACTTATGGGAACAAGAATCAACTTGCATAGGAAAGCAAAACAAGCATAACCTCAAGATTTTATACACATAGAGAGGGAACTTGATATTATTGCGACACCTACAAGCATATATTACTCCTCATAATAATTTTTAGTAGCATCATGAATGAATTCAACAATATAACCATCACATAAAGCATTCTTTTTATGATCTACAAGCATAGAAATTTTATTACTCTCCACACAAGCAAAATTCTTCTCATGAATAATAGTGGGAGCAAACTCAACAAAATAATTATCATGTGAGGCATAATCCCATTGAAAACTAAAATCATGATGACAAGTTTCATGGATATCATTATTCTTTATAGCATACAAGTCATCACAATAATCATCATAGATAGCAACTTTGTTCTCATAATCAATTGGAACCTCTTCCGGAATAGTGGATTCATCACAAAATAAAGTCATGACCTCTCCAAATCCACTTTCATCACTATAATCATCATAAATAGGAGGCATGCTTTCATCATAATAAATTTGCTCATCAAAACTCGGGGGACAAAAAATATCATCTTCATCAAACATAGCTTCCCCAAGCTTGTGGCTTTGCATGTCATTAGCATCATGGATATTCAAGGAATTCATACTAACAACATTGCAATCATGCTCATCATTCAAATATTTAGTGCAAAACATTCTAATGCATTCTTCTTCTAACACTCTGGCACAATTTTCCTTTCCATCATACTCACGAAAGATATTAAAAAGATGAAGCGTATGAGGCAAACTCAATTCCATATTTTTTATAGTTTTCTTTTATAAACTAAACTAGTGCTAAAACAAGAAACAAAAAGATTCGATTGCAAGATCTAAAGATATACCTTCAAGCACTAACCTCCCCGGCAAACGGCGCGAGAAAAGAGCTTGATGTCTACTACACAAACTTCTTCTTGTAGACGTTGTTGAGCCTCCAAGTGCAGAGGTTTGTAGGACAGTAGCAAATTTCCCTCAAGTGGATGACCTAAGGCTTATCAATCCGTAGGAGCCGTAGGATGAAGATGGTCTCTCTCAAGCAACCCTGCAACCAGATAACAAAGAGTCTCTTATGTCCCCAACACACCCAATACAATGGTAAATTGTATAGGTGCACTACTTCGGCGAAGAGATGGTGATACAAGTGGTATATGGATGGTAGATATAGGTTTTTGTAATCTGAAAATATAAAAACAGCAAGGTAACTAATGATAAAAGTGAGCACAAACGGTATTGCAACGCTAGGAAACAAGGCCTAGGGTTCATACTTTCACTAGTGCAAGTTCTCTCAACAATATTAACATAATTGGATCATATAACTAGCCCTCAACATGCAACAAAGAGTCACTCCAAAGCCACTAATAGCGGAGAACAAACGAAGAGATTATTGTAGGGTACGAAATCACCTCAAAGTTATTCTTTCAGATCGATCTATTAAAGAGTTCGTACTAGAATAATACCTTAAGACACATATCAACCAAAACCCTAATGTCACCTAGATACTCAAATGTCACCTCAAGTATCCGTGGGTATGATTATATGATATGCATCACACAATCTCAGATTCATCTATTCAAACCAACACAAAGTACTTCAAAGAGTGCCCCAAAGTTTCTACCGGAGAGTCAAGATGAAAACGTGTGCCAACCCCTATGCATAGGTTCATGGGCGGAACCCGCAAGTTGATCACCAAAACATACATCAAGTGCATCAATAGAATACCCCATTGTCACCACAGGTATCCCACGCAAGACATACATCAAGTGTTCTCAAATCCTTAAAGACTCAATCCGATAAGATAACTTCAAAGGGGAAACTCAATCCATTAGAAGAGAGTAGAGGGGGAGAAACATCATTAGATCCAACTATAATAGCAAAGCTCGCGATACATCAAGATCGTACCACCTCAAGGACACGAGAGAGAGAGAGAGATCAAACACATGGCTACTGGTACATACCCTCAGCCCTGAGGGGGAACTACTCCCTCCTCATCATGGAGAGCGCCGAGATGATGAAGATGGCCATCGGAGAAGGATTCCCCCTCTGGCAGGGTGCCGGAACGGGTCTAGATTGGTTCTCGGTGACTACGGAGGCTTCTGGCGGCGGAACTCCCGATCTGTTCTCGTCTCCGATAGTTTTAGGCTATATGGATATATATAGGTGGAAGAAATACATCAGGGGAGCCACGAGGGGCCCATGAGGGTGGAGGGCGCACCTAGGGGGGTGGGCGCGCCCCCCTGCCTCGTGCTCTCCTCGTTGATCCCGTGACGTGCACTTCAAGTCTCCTGTATTGCTTTCTTTCCAAAAATAACTTTTCCGAAGGTTTCATTCCGTTTGGACTCCATTTGATATTCCTTTTCTGTGAAACACTGAAACAAGGGAAAAACAGAAACTGGCACTGGGCTCTGGGTTAATAGTTTAGTCCCAAAAATCATATAAAATAGGATATAAATGCATATAAAACATCCAAGGTTGATAATATAATAGCATGGAACAATCAAAAATTATAGATACGTTGGAGACCTACCACCAACCCCTTCAGCAACCTTGCATGTGCACTTATTAGGACCTACCCTGATGACACTTCGGGGCAGGCCCGGGGGCTTTTGTTGATGCAACAAACCCTGGGTCTGTTGACCAACCATGCACAACCACAAGATCAAGATTGAAGCACCAGCTTAAGTTAGAGATTGGAAAACCAAGAGATTAGAAGAACCAACATGCATCTCAGTTGGACCAGGATTGAGCCCAAGGAGCAAGATATCAGCAAAAGAAGGGCCTCCCTTGCCGGGCAGGCGAGCCCGGCAAGGGGCGAGGCCACTGTCGGTGTCAAAACCGGCGGATCTCAGGTAGGGGGTCCCAAACTATGCGTCTACGGTCGATGGTAACAGGAGACAAGGGGCACGATGTTTACCGAGGTTCGAGCCCTCTCTATGGAGGTAATACCCTACATCCTGCTTGATTGATATTGATGAGTATGAGTTTTACAAGAGTTGATCTACCTTGAGATCGTAATGGCTAAACCCTAGAGGTCTAGCTTGTATGGCTATGATAATGAGCCCCCTATCCGGACTAAGTCCTCCGGTTTATATAGACACCGAGAGGATCTAGGGTTACACAAGGTCGGTAACAAAGAAAGGAATCTACATATCCGGTCACCAAGCTTGTCTTCCACACCAAGGATTGTCCCATCCAGACACGGGTGCAGTCTTCGGTCTTCGTATCTTCACAGCCCATCAGCCCGACCCATGTCCAACAGGCCAGACGCCCAAGGACCCCTTAGTCCAGGACTCCCTCAGTAGCCCCTGAACCTGGCTTCAATGATAAGGTATCCGGCGCGTAGTGCTGTCTTCGGCATTGCAAGGCGGGTTCCTCCTTCCGAACTCCAAAATAATCTTCGGGCGAATTGATCGTGTCCGGACCTGTAACACACACCACACACAACCGTAGAGAGAACATAATAATACATGAGTCCAATCCCCTGACAGCTTTTACAACATGACATGATGTTCATCCGGTCATAATTTCGAACCATTTTCTTGCCTGCCGCTCCATGTTTCAAGACGCGGTTGCCATTGGCATGTCTTGTCGAAGTAGAGATCATGTCCCCTTATTACGGGATTCTCATCAATACGGGCATGGGTAACCCAACCGAGCCGTTACACAGCCCTCGGGAGCAGGCGAATTTTGAGGCGAGTGGGGTGGCGTTTAATATTCACTGCCCTTATAAGGAGATAAGATTCCCCTTTCTTCTCCCATGCGTTCTCTCTTCTTCTGCCTTTCCACCCTTGAGCTCCAGCTCCCAAGTTCTCATCTGTTTCCCACTCGAGAAAGCACTCAACCATGTTCGGATCCGGAGGTGAAGGCAAGTGGATGGCCTCCTCTGTCAAGGAGGAGGACGTCGCTGAGCTTCGGGTGGTCGGGTACCTGGCGAAGGAAATCGCCCACCGTCTTCCAGCCCAAGGACAAATCATTCCCACGCCGAAGCCCAATGAGAGGGTAGTGTTCACCATTTCCTTCATGGGCTAGGGTTTCCACTCCACCCCTTCGTCCGCGGAATAATGTTCTACTACGGGATAGACTTCCATGATATATCCCCGAACTCCTTCCTCAATATCTCGGCGTGTATCGTCGTGTGCGAGGCCTTCCTCCGCATCCACCCCCACTTCGGGCTATGGCTCAAAACCTTTAATGTGAAGCCCAAGGTGGTGGACGGACAGCACGCAAAGTGCGGGGGCGCCATGGTGAGCAAGCTCACCAATGTCTCTTGGCTAAAAGGCGCTTTCATGGAGTCCATCAAGGAATGGTAGAAACAATGGTTCTACATCACCGAACCCCGCGACGCCACCTGGGCCATGGCTGCCGCATTCAACTCCGGCGCTCCCGTGCGACTTACCTCCTGGGTCGAGAAGAGCCCGAACTGGTGTTCATCAGACGAGCTGATTGCGCTGCAAATGCGCATTCAAAGCATGATCAATAGGAACATTAAGCTCGTCGACATAATTCAAGTGATGTTAGTGCACCGGATCCTCCCCTGCAAGAGCCGAAGCCACCCTCTATGGGATTTCAAGCCGAAAAAGCCCCACACCTTGGAAAGGCTCTTCGAAACAGCTCACGAAGATGCCTAGAAGTTGCTCTTCAAGGGCAACGAGATACCGCCGGCCACAGATTCGGACCGTGGACATGACATAAATCACCTCCCCAACGAGGTACGTTATTTTCAACACACCCCTCACCTGCTTGTTTCAAGGGTGATATCTAAGCTTTTATTATCATTGCTTTTTCAGTACTGGTTGAAGAAGGAGAAGCAGATCCGGTGTCCAGCTCCCCTGCCTGAAGAACCAGTCATCCTGTGCTTAGCAAAGATGCTGGAGCCGGTGCCTTATAAGGCACCAGAGAAGAAGGCCATAGGAAAGGCCAAGGGGGTCCGGAGTGGCCCCCACTGCAAGGGCACTTCGGACGTGGCGTCCGAAGACAAGGCCCGTTCCCCCGCCACCGAAGACGACGAGGATGAGGAGGAGGAGGAAAACGACCCTCCCGTTGACGGGGGGAGGAAGAAGAGGGCGGCCTCCACAACTCTGGAGGTGGAGGTCCCCAAGAAGGGGAAGGGATCCCTTGCGAATAACTCTGCATGGGACGTTGACAACAGTGTGGAGAAACGCCCCCACGCTAAGCCTCGGGCCGCAACATAAGTACTAAGACTTGCATCCACCCATAAAGTTTTTCCTCTTTACTACAATTAAATGATTGGTTACGTTTTATTGTAGTCCTGCCCACAACAGCTCCCCGCGATCCTCGTCAGGAGGGTCGCTGGATTCCAAGGCGATGGACAGTGATTCGCCGCCAGCCGCTCACTCCCCCAAGGCCAAGGATGATGCGGAGGAGATGTCCCGAAGGACCATTCCAGGCGGGGGAGAGGCTCAGGAGGCACCAGAAGGCGAAACTCCCATCGCTAGACACCAAGGGGAATCAATCCCCATGGAGACTGGTGGGGAGGGTTGAACTCAGTTCGACCCTCAGCCGGACTCAGTTCCGGAGACCGAGGCTGCTCCGAAATCTGACACACGATCTCCTCTGGAAGAAGGAAGGATGCCCGTTCCCCCGCTGACCCCTGTCCAACCAGGGGCACCGGATAATCTGCTGGAAGCGCTGCGAAGCACTTCCATTGTGGATGAGCACCGTGTCATTATGGGCATGGTAATTGAAAGGGTTCAGTCCTCCAAGAGTGGACTAACCGAAGCCTGCAGCAACTTGTTAACAGGTTTTGAGGTAAGCAGCGCAAAAAGGGAGAAAATCCCAATATAGACAGTAGCCCCTGAGACACTGTCGGGTTTTCGAAAAGAAAAACCGGACAGAGGATCAATCTCCTATTGCAGGAAACTAACTAAATCTGTCTGAAATGTATGCACATGCATCGCTGTTGGCCGCAGCCTCGCATACTGCCGAAGTCTCAGGACTAAAGCAGAAATTGGCGGAGGCCGAGGAGGAGCTGGGCCAGGTGAAGAAGCAACTCCAGGAAAGACAAGGTACGTAATAACCTATTATGGATTCGAAAAAAGAAAAGGGGAAAATGATATGCAATGATCCGAATACCATGATGTGAACAGAGGCGATGACTGAGGTCGAGGCCCTGAAAGCGGCCCTGGTCGAAGCTGCGGGGAGGGCTGTCAATGAGCAGGCCGCCCATAAGAGGCTCAATGCTCGGGTCAACGAAGTCCAACAGGAGCTCCAGGACGCGGTGAAAAAGTGCGAGACCTTGGAGCACAATGTGTCGACTCAGGAAGCCGAACTTGCCGAGGCTCGCAAGAGTGCAGACATGGCCTGGATTGAAGCCCAGGGCGCCCTCCATGAGATCTAGGAGGCCAGGAAGATCGCGGCGGGTAAGGCATTCAATATGCAAAGCAGGAGTGTGAAGAGGAAATTTCTTTTACTAACCCAGATTCAAAGTTCTCCAGGGGCCTTTGCTGATCTACCACGCAGTGTGACCGACGCTGCGGAGTTGTTTCGAGCCGAAGAAGGGGGCTCCGCAGAGAAGCTGTTCTGGTCGCAATATTGCACACCAGAACATCCGGTGCCTTTCAGCGATCAACTGAAGCAGCTGGTCGAGCTGCACAGGGTGGCCGAACTGGCCATGAAGGATATAATAGTCCGGCTATAGCTAGCTGAAGCTATTCCGGGCAGTTACTTCGGCCTCGTGAAGAAGCTGGTGGATGCCTGTCGTCGGCTAGATGTCATCAAGCGGTTCGTCTGCACCGAGGGCACGCTTCTGGCCTTCTCTTATTGCAAGGTCTGGTGGGCGAAGCTAGACGCTGTCAAGCTAGCGACCGGGGGGGGGGGGGGGGGGGGGGGGGCGGAGGGCAAAGAGTACCGCACACTTGAGCGATACTTCAGCGATGTCTTAGAGGGGTGCCGCATTGTTGCGGATCATTGTGGGAAAGACACCATCTTTGAATGAATGTATTCAAGCTCCCTCTGCCTTGTATGATGAAACAACAATGTTTATTAAATATAATGCTTCTTATGTTTTTAAATTTTTACTTCCTGTGCGGCCGTGTTGTATGAAATCTGAGGGTTAACCAGTCGTCGGCTTCTACCCCCACGTAGGTAGTACGGGGGTGTTCGGGATGGAATCTAAACAATCTTGATCCAATTAGATGGTCCTTGAAGGAGTTGTTTAGCACAACGAACCAGGCAACCAGACTATGCAGCTGTAACACCCTCAGTTAGCCATAGGAGTGCGACAATAAAAACATGGGCGCTATTGGGGATATTACTACTGGACGTAAACCAGCCAGGAGTAGCTGGATTAACTCCAAGAAGAGCAGAAGCCCATGAAGACGTAAGGATGGTGGTGCTTTATGAAGGCCCAAGGCCCAAAGGCGAGTTAAGGCCTGTAGATATAAACCGACCTTATTATGTAACTTGCATTGTAAGATAGGAAGGATAAAGACCGAGCCGGACACGTTTATGATCCGGCCTCGGGACTATGTAAACCGGCGGGCGTCAACCTATGTATATAAAGGGACGACCTAGCAGCGGTTTAGGGACAACAGACAACAACTCGAGAGCCAGGCAAAGCGGATTCGCTCCCTGGTCATCGAAACCCTAGAAATACCAACACAACTAGACGTAGGCTTTTACCTTCATCGAAGGGGCCGAACTAGTATAAAAACCCCTCGTGTCCCTTGTCCGGTTTAACCCCTTTAAGCTAACCCATAGCGATGGCTCCACGACGAAGTCCTTTCACGAGGACATCTGCCATGACAAAACCACGACAGTTGGCGCACACCGTGGGGCTCTCGCATGATGGTTTCGAGTTCTTGAAGGGCAGCTTCGAAGGACTCAAGGGATACGGTATGGGCCAGATGACGAAGAGTCGTCGCGGCAAGCTCTACATCGATGACGCGGGATGGGGTCCCGAGGTCGGTTCAATCGAATACGGGTACCGGGTCCCCTTTGGTGGGATTCACGTCTTCATCGGCAAGATCGGCGAACTGGGCCCTGAGGTGGACACCTGCACCGACATCATCGAGACAACTCAGCGTGCAAGCTCTGCCCAGGTTCATCCCGTAGCAAGGCATGTTTTCGTAGGTGTCATCCATGGAGCGGAGTACGAGGGTGGACTAGCATCTGATGGAGAAACCGTTGTCTGCTCTGATGACGAATCTTCAACTGGAGAGACCGAGTCGCTGTATCAACTGCAGGATGGCCGGATTAGTGGAGGTTCCGATGGAAATAGTATTCCAGACCCCCTTGATCTGCCAAACCGGGTCGCTATCTTCATGGCCGGTACGCAACCAGCGCAACACTCTTCTACCGCCGCCGCGATACTCTCCCGTTCAACAACAACAACGCCAGCAGGAGCAGAGGGCTCTGCGCCGCCTCTGGCTCAAGTTTTGTCTGATTTGTTTGACGCTTTGGCAACATTGATGGCGACAGAAGTGGACGCTGCAGCCCGAGATCAGCACAATGCGGAGATTGCAATGGTGAAAGATCAGATAACTCATGCTAAAGCGGACCTGGCAGCAGAGAACGCCAGAATGGCTACAGAACGGGCCCAGTTGGAAGCTCAGGACTACCGGCTTAGGCTGGATCAGAGTGCCTTAGATGATCTCATGAGAAGGAGATACCGGTCACACCTCCCGCCGGGTTATGATCCAAGAAATCTCTTCAACATGCCAGGAGCAAGTACCAGTAACCAGCTGGTCGGAAACCGGACTTAGGCACCGGGAATAGGAGCGCCGGTTCAGCTGCGCACAATGGACCCCCCTCGTCAGAACAACATTGTGCCACAGTATGTTCCGACGCCTCCGGGGCATTACTCCAACCCGTTGGATAACATTGTGGCCGCCACTTCACGATTGGCAGCCCTCCCGATGGACGATGAATCACCAGTGGCAATTGAGACACAACGGGCCAGAGAGCTCCTTCAGATAGCTTTAAACCAACTGTAGGTTTATTCACATAGTCGTGAGAGGATTCACTCCACCCCCCGCCCGAGTCGTAGCTATAGCAGGCACATTGAGGACGAACTGGCCGTATCAAGCAGTGCACGTCACCGTAACTCACCGCGAGGGCATAACCCGGCCGATGGTGGTGCTAATGTGCAGGATGTGGTGGATCATGGCCGTGCACGTTGAGAAGCCGAGTTAGCAGCTCTGCATGCAGCTCGTCAACCTACTCCGGTTCGCCCTACCACTTCAGTGGAGCCAGGCGTGGTCTTCAGTTCTTTAGGGGTGCCGTGTCTTACCCCCGCTTTACATAATGTATGACTACCCAAGGATTTTAAAGGCCCTCGTAAGGTCCCCAATTACATCGCCGATTTGCAACCAGAGTCATGGGTTGAAAGTTATGAGATGGCAATGGAGATGTTGGATGTGGATGAAGTGGTGTGTGCTAAATACTTCACCATGATGTTGGAGGGGACAACTCGTACTTGGTTAAAGAGGTTACCAACTGACTTTGTCGGATCATGCACCGAGATAAAACACCGGTTTATCCAGAATTTTAAAGATACTTGTAAGCAGCCTATGTCGATTGTGGACTTGGCCGCTTGTGTTCAAGAGGATGGGGAGTCTACAACCCATTGGGTGAAGCGGGTCACAGCTATTCTGCATTCGTCGAATCGCATCAACGCGGATACAACAGTGTTAACGTTGGAGGGGAATTGCCGGTTTCTACCGTTAAGACTGAAGTTAGGAAGGCTCAAACGTCACTGCAATGACATGTCAACGCTTATGGCTGCTTTGGTTAAATATGCCGATTCAGATAGTACCAAAGACCCTGACTCGGAGGAGGACAAACTGGGAAAGGGAAGAAGAACGGCAACACCAAGGGACAGCAGCATAACCCGACAGGTCATGGGAACAATGGTAAGCGCAAAGTAGACAATAGTTTGGACTTTGTGGCTAACACCAATGCTCAGGATAACTATCAGCGTCGTAAGGGCAAACAGGCCCAGAGGGGCGGAGGGTGAGGCCCCAATCTGGAGCACCTGTGAAATCAACCTTGTCCGAAGCATGGATTAAAGGAGAGGCCAGCTTCACATCTTTGGAAAGATTGTTACATCATGCGAGAGTTCAAGAACTCCAATATGTTTCAGTACGACAATGGCCAGCCCGACGGTTCAGGAGGTGGTTTCCATGGGCCGGGTTATGGAGGCAGTAGCTCCGGTTCAGGATTTCAAGGCAATCAAACCGGACTTAGCAATCAAGGGAACCAGGGCAATCAGGGAGGTTATAACCATCAGGGGAATCAGCAGCAGCAGCAGTCAGGTTATCAGAGAAATCCGAAGCAGTTGAATAGTGGGCAATATCATGTTTTCACCACAAGCTTGTGCAAGCGTGATCAGAAGCTTCACAAGAGGGCCGTGAATTCTGCTGACCGACAGTGCCTCAGTATTTATGCTGGTCTGAGCAACTGATTTTATGGATTCGAGAGGATCACCCACCCCGGGTTGATAATCCGGGTCATCTGGCCTTAGTGGTGGCACCTCAAGTTGGGGGGTATAAGTTCACCAAAGTGCTCATGGATGGTGGAAGTAGTATCAACATCCTTTACTATGATACCTTCCGCCATATGGGATTGACAGATAAGAATCTTAAACCGTCGAACACCATTTTTCACGGTGTGGTGCCTGGTAAGTCTGCATATCCAGTGGGCAAAATAGCCCTAGAGGTGGCTTTTGGAGATGATCATGACTCAAGATCAGAAACATTGACTTTTGAGGTGGTGAAAATCAAGAGTCCGTATCACGCCCTATTTGGACGATCGGCTTATGCCAAGTTCATGGTGAGGCCGTGTTATGTTTATCTGCAGCTTAAGATGCCAGCTCATAAGGGGACCATCACAATACATGCGAGCAGGAAGATTGCTTTGGAATGTGAGGAAGGTGATGCGGCTTACGCTGAGTCGGTTTGTGCCACACAAGATGCCGAGGGACTAATCCACGAGAACCTATGGGACCGGCGGACCGAGTCCCTTTCGGTTCGGCGGGGGCAAGGGTCGCACGAAGAGCGGATCGAGGCGAAGCACACGAGCAGTTTACCCAGGTTCGGGCCGCACGAATGCGTAAAACCCTACTCCTGCTTTGTGGTTTGTATTGAGTTCTTGCTCGGGAGCGCGGAGTGCTACAGTACACCCCAGCAGCTAACGAGACCGAGCGTGAGTGTTCTCTTCCTCTAACCCCCCCCTACGTTGCGCATGGGCCTCCTTTTGTATGCTCAAGGGGTCACCGACAGGTGGCAACGCAGACAAGGGTAAAAATGGAAAGGTGTTGCGGTTGGTACAGCTACCTGCTACAGTGTATCATACCTAACCCTGACGGCAGGGGACAAGGGCATTAAATGCCCGTCTGCGTCGCCTAAATAGTGCGAAAGGGACCGTCAGGGACGCCACCGCTCGCCACGATGGCAATCTTGTCAGCACCGCTTGCCACCGCGCACCGCTGGCTGCACAGCCTCCCGCCACGTACGCCTGGAAGGGTCCCAGAGCGACACGTTGGTGGATGTGCTGGAGCGCGGGCACAGAGTGGTGGCTTGCCGCGGCAAGCGCCTTGCCGCGGTCGTTGTCTTGTCGCGTCTGGGAGCTTGTCGCTCTCCAGGCCTTGCCGGGACGCGTGGCGCGTCGCGGCAAGTTCCTTGAGATGCCTTGGTTGGCCTTCCCAGCAAGCTCGTCTTGCCGGGGTCTTGTCTCCTTGGCTTGGATACTTTGTCCTTGAATGGCTCCAAAGGAACCACGGAGGACCTTGGCGGTCACCCGGCAAGCCTTGCCGCGGGATGCTGCGACTGCCCGTGCACAAGTTCGGGATACTAGGGTACCCCTACTCTAGTACACCGACAGGAGCCCCCGGGTCTGGGCCATACACGGTGCCGAGCGCTGTTGGGCCAGGCCCAAAACAGGGCACGGGCACGCGCGGCCTGGGTTACGCTGTATCTCTCCCCGTATCCACCGCGCCCTCCCCGAACGGCACACGTTGAATGCGGCGTCGTGGGAGAGATCGTGGGTGGTTTCTTTATTTGGAAAGGCGGAACGTCCGCCCCCTCCCTCTTTATAAGCAGGGGAAACAGGGGTAGTTCGCCCATTCGCCGGTTGCTACTCCAATCTCGGAAATCTCCGCCGCTCCCTCGTCTTCCCAAAGCTGAAAGAGAGCAGCGCCCCGCCCCCCATCGCCACCAGCACCACCAACGCCGTCGACCTCCTCCACCACTTCCGCCATGGCTCCGAGAGCCGACAAAGGGAAGGTTGTGAAGTCGACCGAGGCGCAGCGGCTTGCGGCGCTGCGAAAGGAGAGGGCAATCTTCCCCCCCAAGCTCGCCGCGAGGGAGCTGAGGGAGAATTACTACCTCTTCTGGTCGACGGAGACGCGAGCGCATCCGCGCACGAAGGTACTTCCAGCCGCCGCTTGGAAAATGGCTCCAAATGGATACCCTTTCTTCGCCTTGTTCTTCTACTGCGGGCTCTGCCCGCCTTTCTCTGAGTTTTTCTGCGATATTATGAACACCTACGGGTTCCACCTCCTTGACTTCACCCCCAATGCTGTTCTGACCATGGCAGTTTTCGCACATCTCTGCGAAAACTTTGTCGGAGTGTATCCCAATGTAGCCCTTTTTCGCCACTTCTTTATGCCCCGAGTAGAGAGAGGAGAGCCTTTATCCGGCGGAATCGCCTGGATCTCGAGGGCCGGCAAGAAGGACACTTATCTGGAGGGAGAGTTCCGCGGCAAGTGGGAGGAATGGAGAGCAGACTGGTGCTGGATTGCCGAGGAGAACCCGCAGCCGTTTACTGCCCGGCGCCAAGCCCCAGTAGCACGCGGCAGCGATTGGAGTGACGTGGCCCCGGAAGACGATAGGCTGAAGATTGCCGTCACCCGGATCCAACGCCTCAGGCATGCCGGGCTCACTGTAGGCGCTGTTGGCGCAGATTTTCTTCGCTGCCGCATCGCCCCCCTGCAGGAACGGGGGAGACCCGCCTGGGAATTCAAGAATGCGGCGGATATCATGAGGCTGCGTCCGGGCCTCAACTTCAACTTCACTGTTCTGGAGCTTAACGCGATGCTTCAGGAGCTATTCAAGTACGACCCTCAACATCTCGAAGTGTTCAGTTTGCCGAAGGGTGTCGTTCCGCTGTGCAACAACTCCGCGCTCGACCGCATCCGTGCAATGATGCCGCTGTGAGATTCGCATGGAATTGTCCCAACTTGGCAAGAGCCTACAGACAACATCGTGCAGGAGTTCTTTGACGGCTTGGTAGAAGTGCCGGTCCGCTCCGATGAAAAGGATAGCCTCACCCGCGACACCACCGATGCAGAGATGACACGCATCGCCACTAGGCTGGAAGAGGCGGCGGCAGCCGCAGCCGCGGGCGAATTTGGATTCACCGTGGAGGAGGCAGAGGCAGCAGAGGCGGCAAGCCGTGGCGAGCGAGAGGAGCTCGTCGGCGAGAAAGAGCTTGCCGGGCATGACGTCGAGTCGAGCGGGCCCGCCGAGGATACGAGCGGCTCGCTAGAGATCAACTCCTCTTCCTCCTCATCTTCAGGCAGCTCGCCGCAAGCAGAGCCTCCATCCCCACCAAGAAGGCGTCTCCGCAAGGCCGGGGACGTAGCGGGGCGGCGGGCAAGTCAACAGCCGCCGCGCCGCGCGACACGCTCCACCGCGGCAAGCACTGTTGCCGCGGGAGCACCTCACGCTACTGCGGCAACTGGAGCGGGGTCCACCCGGACCACCGCTTCTGCTCCTGCCGCTTCTCACGCCGTGGCGGCAGCCGGAGCGGGGTCGTCTCAGACCACTGCCACTGTTTCCGCCAGGTGGCTAAGGGAAACTACTCCTCCGCCTCCTCGCACCGGACGTGAGCCGGACTTCGACTTCTCCGCGTTCAGCTCCGACGAGGAAGAAGAAGAGTAAGATTCTCTTGTTGTACTTGTAGTTCTTCAATTCTTGCTGTTTTGTCTTGTATCTCATTTTCTTTACTCTGAACTTATTCCTTTTTAGGACTCTGGCCCAGAGAGCAGCGAAGAGAGCCAAGGTCCCGGTGATTGTCATCGAGGACGAACCCACCGCGACAGCAGGGGGTGCGTCCGAGACAACCTTGCCGGACCCGGCAACTGTTCTCCAGAGCAGCCCCCAGCGTAAGTATATGGTTCGCTTTCCACTGTTAGGCGTGCACGGATACTCTTCCTTTACTGACATCTGATTGTTGGTTTGTGTAGGAGCAGAGCAGCCCCACCAGGAGCGCCCGGAGGCCGCCCCCGAAACGCCAAGGGAGAGTCCTCCGGCAAGGGAGAGCACCAGCGTCCCCCCGGCGGCGGAGACTACGACTGCCGAACCTAGTACAGGTAATCTTCTCTTCAAAGCTTTCCTTGGGTTCTTCTTCTTTTTGGGTATTTGCTTGACTTTTCTCACTTTTCCGGCCATCAGACCCATCTGCTGCGGAGCCGATGGAGACCGAGGTTGCTGCCGACGACGCCGTTGCCACTGAAGAAGCAGCCGGCGCTGATGATCCCGCCGGCGACGAGGCCGCCAAAGCTGCCGCCGCAGCAGCTGGCGAGGGGTCTGGCGATCACACTGACGGCCCTGAGGCCGCAGGAGCGCCAGGCGCTACGTCGACCGCCGACCCGTCCGCCGCTGCCGCAGCGCCAGGCTCCGCAGAGCCCCAGCCAGGCGTCTACTTGAAGGCCGGCGATGGCGTCTTCATCAACCTCCCCTGGGCGTCAAGCTCCAGGGCGCCGATCGAGGGAGAGAGCTTTGATGGAGAGGTGCTCGCCTCCGCTGGGCTGACGCTAGTTGACGCGCCGAGCAGCAGCAGCGGCGAGCCTGAGGAGGAGCGGCTGCTACGGAAGCTGTTGTCGCTCTACCGCACGCGGCAAGCCAAGCTGGAATCCCGCGAGGCGCTTGTCGCGAAGGCGGGAATGGACATCGAGAAGCGCGCGGAGGAGCTTTGGGGTCTCAACCAGGAAGCTCTCCGGTCCCTGGCAGAGGAGCGGGAGCAACTCGCCGAAGAGCAGAAGGCCTTCTTCCTCGAGAAGGCTGAAGTTGAAGAGCAATAGCGGCTTGCCGCTGAGAAGCTGTCTGCGCAGGAGGGCGAGCTGGTGCAGCGAAAAGTTAACCTCGACAGCCACGAGGGGGGAGCTTGCCGCGCGTGAGCAAAAATTCGGCGGAGCCCTTAAGCAAGCAGAGGATGCTGCCGCAGTTGCCGAGGCCGCCAAGAAGGAGCTGGAGACGAAGGTGGCGCAGCTGGAGGCCGATCTCAAGGCGAGTGGTGAAGAGCTTGCCGAGAAGGGCAAAGAGCTTAGCGCCGCCAAGGACTCCAACGCAGATCTTGAGTTGAAGCTGACCACTTTGACCAAGACGCTGGACGGCGCCAGGGAGCAGGAGGTGGCCTTGAAGGAGGAGATCAAGGCCGACAAGGCGCTGCTGGCGAGTGCTGCCGCCGCCCAGAATGCTTTTAGGGAGAATGTGGAGCACTGGACGGGGGGTCTCATGAATGCTGCCGCAGATATCGACAGGGAGCTGGCGCAGCTGGGGGTGGAGGATCTCGGGTATCCCTCTGATGAGAACCTCCAACCCAGCGCCAAGCTCACCTTGTTCTTCAAAGGCGTGGCGACGGCCCTCCAGCGGCTCCGGGAGAAGATCCCAAAGCAGCTGGCCGACGAGTCGCGCAAGATCTGCGCGGGAGCTCTTCAAAAGGTGTTGGTGAAGGTGGCCTTCTGAAACCCGGGCCTCAACCTCACCAACGTCCTCAAGACCCTGCCGCCGGATGCTGATCTGGAGGCGCTCAAGACCCTTGTTGCACCCATTGTGGACAAGGTGAGCGGGATCAAGAGGATTGAGGGCGATCACGTAGACTAGGCCGCCCGTTTTCTTCTTTTCTTGTCGCTGCTGGTCATGTTATGAGAACAATCTGTTAGAGCCGCGACAAGCTACCTTGTAATATAACTCTATTCCGGGTAATGATTGCAATGTTATTCCCTTTACTTGATTCCTCCCTTTGAATTTTTTGCCCTACGCTTTTAGGGAACTTGCCGGTGCAGGCACCTTAGCCGCGAGCGCTGAGTGCGGGACGTCAGCAGCCTGCTGGCGGTGCCGCTACCGACAAGAAACCTTGTCGCAACTAGTCGCAGCTCACTTAAGTTGTTGAGCGGACTCGAAACAAAGTAAGGGTGCAACTAGCTATGAGTTGGTTCCTCCGCGCACAGGTTTTCCATACAAAGTGCGGTCGTTCAAGGGAGATAACTTAAAAATTTAAAAAATCTGATTGCGCAAACTTTGGCAACTTAGCTTTTCTGTTGTTTGCTTCCCGGTAAGGCGAAACTTTCTTGAACGACGCCTGGTCCATACCATTATCTTCTCCTTTCCCCCCGGCAAACTTGTGGGCGAGGGAACCTTCCTTTCCTTGAGAAAAAAGAAAGAGGAGAAAATAAAGATATGGAGCCTTACGGCTCGTTATTGCTTACCGGGGAGTAGGTGCTGCACAAAGTGTCAGATCACATATGCAAAAAATAGAAAGCATCAAATTGACAAGATGTGCGGAGCATATGAGCTTTACTTATGCACGGGGTCTGCGCCCGGCTTTGTACAAAGGATTACATGCAACAGCGGCAAGACTTGAACAAAAGGTGGTTGCCGGAACAGGTTCCGGCAACTGCGCCTTACGGGTAAAACTTACGAAGATGCTCAATGTTCCAGGAATTGCTCACCGGAATGCTATCTTCGGTCTCAAGGCGGACAGCGCCAGGCCTAGTGACTTGTTTCACCCGGTAAGGGCCTTCCCACTTCGGCGTCAACTTGTTGGAATTCTTGGCGGACTGAACACGCCGAAGAACAAGGTTGCCTTCCTCGAGACATCTGGCGTTAACTTTGCGGCTATGGTAGCGGCGCAAAGCTTGCTGGTAGCGAGCAGCTCGTACAGCAGCCTAAAGACGGTCTTCCTCAAGGAGTAGCGCGTCATCTTGTCGTAGCTACTCTTGCTCAAGCTCATCATAAGCGAGCACTCGAGGTGACCCGTATACGAGTTCCGTGGGGAGAACTACCTCTGCTCCATAGACTAGAGCGAAAGGTGTCTGGCCAGTGGCTCGATTTGGCGTCGTCCTGATCGACCAAAGAACCACCGGCAGCTCCTCGATCCAGTTTCTTCCGCACTTGTGCAGCCTGTCGAAAGTCCTGGTCTTGAGCCCACGCAGCACTTCAGCATTTACCCTCTCCGCTTGACCGTTGCTTCTCGGGTGAGCAACAGAAGCGAAGCAGACCTTGGCGCCAAGATCTTGGACGTACTGCATGAAGGTGCGGCTCGTGAATTGCGTACCGTTGTCGGTGATTATCCTGTTAGGGATCCCGAAGCGGCAAACAATCGACCTGAAGAACTTGACTGCTGACTGTGCTGTCACCTTCCACACTGCTTCCACTTCCGGCCACTTTGTGAACTTGTCGATTGCAACGTACAAGTACTCTAAGCCCCCGATTGCTCGGGGAAAGGGGCCGAGGATGTCGAGCCCCCAGACCGAAAATGGCCAGGATAAAGGGATCATCTGGAGAGCTTGCGCTGGTTGGTGTATCTGCTTGGAATGGAACTGGCACGCTTCACACTTGGTTACTTGTGCAGTTGCATCCTGGAGGGCTCTCGGCCAAAAGAAACCTTGCCGGAATGCTTTGCCGGCAAGTGCTCTTGCGCCAATGTGGTGAACACATATGCCTCCATGTATCTCTGCCAACAACTTTTGTCCGTCTTCCCGGTGAATACACTTCAATTTCACACCGTTGAGTCTTCTTCTGTACAGTGTGTTGTCGACAAACTGGTACATACTTGACTGCCGGGCTACTCTTTCCGCTTCTTCTTGCTCTTCGGGAAGTTCTCCTGTCTGAAGGAAACGGACAATCTGCTGTGCCCATGCTGGAGCTTGTGGCTCGACAACAAGGACTAAAGGCAAATCTGCTGCTACGGGAACATCCGCTTCTACGGCGAGAACCTGCGGCTCTGCCGGAGCTTGACGTTCCCTGGCAAGCTTGCCGGAGCAAAACTTGTCGGGAGCTTTTGCTTCAATGGAACAAACCCTAGGGCTTGCCGGAGCAGACTGCTCCTCAGCGCTCTTGGCATTGATCTTGGGGACCTTCTTGGCGGCGGCTTCGGGAAGCTCTGCCGGAAAATAGTCACCAGAAATCAACTTCCTCTTCTTGCTCTATCCTGTTGATGGCGTTACAGACGGTTGAGTCAGCTTGAGCACAAAAATCCCTGGTTCCACAGGTAACTTAAGTGCGGCGCACTTTGATAGGCCATCGGCAATGGTGTTCTGAGCTCTTGGAACATGCTCCATCTGTAGGCCATCAAAGTGCGCTTCTAGCTTTCTCACTTCGTCGACGTAGGCTTCCATCAACGGACTCTGATAGCTCTTGTTCACTTGGCGGACGACAAGCTGCGAGTCACCCCTGACAATGAGCTTCTTGATCCCAAGGTCTGCCGTGATCCTGAGACCGGCAAGCAAGCCTTCATACTCTGCAGTATTGTTTGTTGCTTGCTCCTTGGGAAAGTGCATCTGGACTACGTACTTGAGGTGCTCTCCGGTGGGTGCGACAAGCAGCACGCCAGCGCTGGCGCCTTGCAGCGAAAAGGCACCATCAAAGTACATCAGCCACTCTTTGCTTGCTTCCTCACCGGGGATGCTCGTTTCTGGAATTTCTTCATCTGGTGTTGGCGTCCATTCTTCTATGAATTCTGCCAATGCTCTGCTTTGGATAGTTGAAGTACTCTCAAACTTGAGGCCAAAGCTTGACAGTTCCAGTGCCCACTCAACAATCCTGCCTGTCGCTTCTGGATTCTGTAGTATCCTCTTCAGCGGAAAACGAGTGACAACTGTGATCTCATGTGCTTGGAAGTAATGGCGCAGCTTTCTCGAGGCCATGAGAAGGCCGAAAAGCAATTTCTGCACGCCAGAGTACCTTGACCTAGCCCCCTGCAGAAGGGAACTGACAAAGTAAACTGGGCGCTGTACCATTCTCTTCTGTATCTCTTCGCGCGCCTGCGCAGATCCATCCTTGTCGGGACCAGAGCTTGTCAGGAAAGCCCCCTGCTTGTCGCTAGATGCACCTGCCGTGGTTGCTGGCTCGTCATCTGCCTCCCTCTCTGCTACTAACGCAGCACTAACCACTTGATTGGTTGCCGCTATATACAGCAGCAACTTCTCTTGTGGCTTAGGTGCGACAAGTGTTGGAGTGGAGGACAGGTATCTCTTTAAGTCTTGCAGCGCAGCCTCCGCTTCCGGAGTCCATTTCATTGGACCTGCCTTTTTCAATATTTTGAAAAACGGCAGGGTGCGCTCAGCAGACCTAGAGATAAACCTGCTGAGAGCAGCCACGCAACCGACAAGTCTTTGTACATCCTTGACGCGCTTCGGTGCTTCAATCTACTCAATGGCCTTGATCTTGTCGGGATTGGCTTTGGTTCCCCGCTGAGACACGAAGAACCCGAGAAGCTTGCCGGAGGGGACTCCAAACACACACTTCTCGGGGTTGAGCTTGAGGCTGATCTTGCGCAGATTTGCAAAGGTCTCGTCTAAATCTTGAATCAGAGTTGCCTTGTCCTTGCTCTTGACCACTATGTCATCCATGTAGGCTTCCACATTTCTGTGTATTTGTGGCTCAAGAGCGACATGGACTACCCTTGCAAATGTTGAACCAGCATTTTTTAAACCGAAAGGCATCCGTATGAAACAGTACGTGCCACATGGAGTGATGAATGCGGTCTTCTCCTCATCCTCTTCTGCCATGAAGATATGATGGTATCCTGAGTATGCGTCAAGAAATGAAAGCAAGTCACATCCGGCCGTGGAGTCAACAATCTGGTCAATGCGCGGCAAAGGAAATGGGTCTTTGGGACAAGCTTTGTTAACATCGGTAAAGTCGATACAAAGTCTCCATTTCCCGTTCGCCTTGCGCACGACTACAGGATTGGCCAACCACGTAGGATGGAGTTCTCCTCTGACAAGGCCTGCTGCTTCCAACTTCTTAATCTCTTCTGCGATGAATTCTTGGCGCTCCACTGCTTGCTTCCTGACCTTTTGCTTGACGGGCCGCGCATGAGGACAAACGGCAAGATGGTGGTCAATTACTTTCCTGGGAACACCGGGGATGTCAGACGGTTGCCACGCAAACACGACGACGTTCGCCCACAGGAAAGCAATGAGCGCGCTTTCCTATTTAGGGTCGAGAGTGGCACTGATGGTGAAGGTACCACCAGTGCCGTCCTCCTTGGTGGACACCTTCTTGGTCTCTGGCGGAGCTGCCATTGTCTTCTTACACTTGCCGGTGGAGCTCGATGGTGCGTCCTCGACGGCAGCGCAGCACTCCGAAGATGTGCGCTTGCCGGAGTGGGCATCAGAACTCTTGCCGGACTTGGTCTTCTTCTTCCCCCCGGGAGCTTCAACGGCAGGTGACTTGCGATCTGTTGCGGCTGCCGCTTCCCGGTAGATCTTGTTGGCGCAGATAAGAGCATTCTTCTTGTCGCTAGGGACAGATATGACGCTTATCGGGCCTGGCATCTTCAGCATGTTGTATGCGTAGTGAGAGGCTGCCATGAACTTGGCGAGTGCTGGACGGCCGAGTATCCCATTGTAAGGCAATGGAAAATCGCAACGTCAAAAGTGACCCTCTCAGTCCTGAAGTTCACCTCGCTGCCAAATGTTACTGGCAACATGACCTTCCCCTTCGGCTTGCTCCTTCCTGGGTTGATTCCTTGGAATGTGCTGGTCTCTTCAATCTCGCTGTCAGGGATCTGGAGTTTGTGGAGTACAGCGGAGGAGATCAGGTTCAAGCCGGCCCCGCCGTCAACTAGCATCTTAGTGACCTTGAGGTTGCGGATAGTTGGTGAAACCAACATCGACAAGCACCCGACCGCAGTTGTGCGATCAGGGTGGTCCTCAATATCAAAGATGATAGGCGTGCTGGACCATTTCAGAATCTTGCGTGACTCGACAGGTGGTTCCGCCGCATTGACTTCCCGCACCCATTGCTTGAGTTGGCGGTGCGAAGTATGCAGAGAAGCACCGCCGTCAACGCATAAGACCTCTGTGGCTTTCTGGAACTCCTGCTCACTGGTCTCGACACCATCCATGTCTTCATCGTCGTCGTCATCTTCATCCTTGTCGCGGCCGCGGGGAGGTCTGTCTCCTTGCCGCTGCTTGGCCTTGCCGCGGCGTCCTCCCCGGCCGGCGCGCTTCTTGCCGGATTCTCCAGCGCTTCCTTGGTCCCTCTCCTTGTCGCGTCGCTCGTATTCAGCCTTTTGCTGCTGGACAAGCTGCTCGACCTTCTTGCAGCTCTGGAGGTCATGGCCCTTGGTGCGGTGGATCTTGCAGTACTTCTTGTCGGTGTCGTCCTGCTTGTCGGCGACCGCCACAGCCTGGCAGTTGGTGCATGCGGCAATCTCCTTGCCGGAGCTACCAGCTTTGGCTTTCTTGGCGCCAGCTTCGTTGCCGGACTGCTCAATGACTAGCACATCTTTGCCTTTCTTCTTCCTGTTGTTCCGCCGCCGGTTTTTCTTTGCCGGGGCAGCATCCTCGCTGTCAGATCCTCCTGCTCCTGTATTCTCTCCGGGGAGTTTCCTCCCTTCCTCAACACGTGCACACTTTTCGGCCAGGGCATACAGCTCACTGACATCTCTGATCTTGCACATCGCCAAATCCTCCCGCATCCTGCGGTTACGCACGTTCTGATGGAACGCGCTGATGACCGCGGCAGGGTGGACATCTGGGATGTTGTGCTGTACACGGCTGAATCTCTGAATGTACTTGCACAGGGGCTCTCCTTCCTTCTGGGCGAGCAGATGAAAGTCACTCTCTTGGCCATGAGGTTTGTGGCCGCCTGTAAAGGCGCCGACAAACTGATGGCATAGGTCTGCCCAGGAGGATATGGAGTTGTCCGGCAAGTGCATGAGCCAGGACCTGACATTGGGCTTGAGCACCAGCGGGAAGTAGTTGGCAAGGATCTTGTCGTCCCGCCCCCCGGCAGCCTGCACCGCGATGGTGTAGATGCTGAGGAACTCCGACGGATGCGACTTGCCGTCGTACTTCTCTGGTACGTCTGGCTTGAAATTCTTCATGCTGGGCCACTGGACTTGCCGCAGCTCACGAGTAAACGCAGGGCAACATACCGCGTACGGAAAGTCGCCTGGTTCCCCTGGCGCATGCATGTCGATAGAGGGCCCAGCGCGCTGGTCAGATTGACGTCGTGCTTCTCTTTGGCGCTCGATGCGAGTACGAGCGTCTTCTTGCTGTGGTTCATGAAGAACTTGGTGCTGATCGCGACGAGCTCGTCGATCTGATGACGCGGTGGAGTCGCTGTCAAGGTGGATCCGGCGAGTCGGCGATCTTGGCCTTCGGGGCGGAGAGTGCACAGTGGTTGCACCCCCACCGGTCTTGTCGCCACCGGCTCATGCCTGGCTGAATGGCCGCGGCTGCGACGTGCTCGGCTGCCGTTGAGTGTCGCCGTTGGCGAAGCTGATGAGACTCTGAATGGTGGCCCTCCAGTCGTTGATCTTGTCTGCCGCTGGAGGGTAGTCCAGGAGCAGTTGAGCTCGCGCCAAAGCTTCTGCTGTAGTGACGGGTGGCGGTGGCGAACGGTGCGAGGAGCGGGATATGCTCGGACTTCTAACTATGTTAGAAGGAGCAGTGTCCCGTCCAGGCGACCGTGCCTCGCTCGTGCCAGCATGTTGGCATGCATGCTGGTCTTGAGCACTCCGAGATCCACCAGCTCGATCTTGATCCAGCAAACGCATGGTACCGTGAGTACCATGACGCTGCCGGTCCCGCGCCTCTTGAGATGGGCGCGGTGCATGTACGGACGCCGAGGTCTTGGAGTGCGCCCGGTCGTTGTGGGAGCTGGCTACCCCGCCGATGGGCAGCGCAGCCTTGACCTTGGACCTGGCAGCACCATGAGCTCCCTCGTCGACGCCCGTTCTTCCGCCGGCGTCTGCCCCATCAGCCGTTTGCTCCGGCGGTGGTGGGTTCGGCGCGGACGGAGCAGCCACCTCCAAGGCCTTCTTCTTCGGCGGCATGTCGATGAAGATGATGAAGATCTAACTCGTGTGAACGCCGGATCTGGTTCACACAACCTCGACGCCCCTCCCTGGCGCGCCAAAGATGCCGGGGGACTAATCCACGAGCACCTATGGGACCGGCGGACCGAGTCCCTTTCGGTTCGGCGGGGGCGAGGGTCGCACGAAGAGCGGATCGAGGCGAAGCACACGAGCAGTTTACCCAGGTTCGGGCCGCACGGATGCGTAAAACCCTACTCCTGCTTTGTGGTTTGTATTGAGTTCTTGCTCGGGAGCGCGGAGTGCTACAGTACACCCCAGCAGCTAACGAGACCGAGCGTGAGTGTTCTCTTCCTCTAACCTCCCCCTACGTTGTGCATGGGCCTCCTTTTATATGCTCAAGGGGTCACCGATAGGTGGCAACGTAGACAAGGGTAAAAATGGAAAGGTGTTGCGGTTGGTACAGCTACCTGCTACAGTGTATCATACCTAACCCTGACGGCAGGGGACAAGGGCATTAAATGCCCGTCTGCGTCACCTAAATAGTGCGAAAGGGACCGTCAGGGACGCCACCGCTCGCCACGATGGCAATCTTGTCAGCGCCGCTTGCCACCGCGCACCGCTGGCTGCACAGCCTCCCGCCACGTACGCCTGGAAGGGTCCTAGAGCGACACGTTGGTGGATGTGCTGGAGCGCGGGCACAGAGTGGTGGCTTGCCGCGGCAAGCGCCTTGCCGCGGTCATTGTCTTGTCGCGTCTGGGAGCTTGTCGCTCTCCGGGCCTTGCCGGGACGCGTGGCGCGTCGTGGCAAGTTCCTTGAGATGCCTTGGTTGGCCTTCCCGGCAAGCTCCTCTTGCCGGGGTCTTGTCTCCTTGGCTTGGATACTTTGTCCTTGAATGGCTCCAAAGGAACCATGGAGGACCTTGGCGGTCACCCGGCAAGCCTTGCCGCGGGATGCTGCGACTGCCCATGCACAAGTTTGGGATACTAGGGTACCCCTACTCTAGTACACCGACACAAGAGGTGAAGTTTTATAAAGACAAGGTTGATCCGGCAAACATGACTTGTTTGAAAAAGCCAACTACGGAGCACGATCCGGCATTGAAGTTTAAATCGGCCACAGACACCAGGATGGTTGATTTTGTTCCTGGCGATTCATCCAAGCAGTTCAGCATCAGCGCTAACTTGGATCCCAAATAGAAAAGCGCGCTCATCGAGTTCATCCTTGAGAACCGGGACATGTTTGCATGGAAGCCTTCTGACATGCCAGGTGTACCGAGGGAACTCATTGAGCACACACTTAATATAGATCCTAAGTTTAAACCGGTCAGGCAGTTTCTCCGCCGCTTCAACGAAGAGAGGTGTAAGGCTATTGGTGAGGAGGTAGCTCGGCTGTTGGCCGCAGGGTTTATCATGGAGGTTTTTCACCCTGAGTGGTTAGCTAATCCGGTGCTGGTTCTTAAGAAAAACGGCACTTGGCGTATGTGTGTGCACTACATAGATTTGAACAAAGCTTGTCCAGTAGATCCCTTTGCCCTCCCTTGCATTGTTCAGATTATTGATGCTACAGCGGGTTGTGACCGGTTGTGTTTTTTGGATGCTTACTCTGGTTATCATTAGATCAAAATGGCAGTTAAGGACCAGGAGAAGACATCTTTTATAACTCCCTTTGGAGCCTTCTGCTATGTCTACATGCCCTTTGGGCTCAAGAATGCCCAAGCGACTTATCAGCGCTGTGTTCAGAATTGTCTTCATAAGCAGATTGGGCGCAATGTTCATGCATATGTGGATGATATTGTGGTGAAATCCAAGAAGGAGGAAACATTGATAGATGACTTGAGGGAGACTTTTGAAAACCTCCGGGTTTATAAGATGATGCTTAATTCAGACAAATGTGTCTTTGGAGTTCCAGCAGGCAAGCTCCTGGGGTTTCTGGTGTCAAACAGGGCATTGAGGCTAATCCAGAAAAAATTTCAGCAATCACGTCCCTTGCTAAACCGGCGTGTATCAATGACGTTCAACATTTAGCCGGCCGGATTGCGGCTTTGAGCCGATTTATTAGTCGTCTCGGGGAGAAAGCTATCCCTTTATATCAGATGCTAAAGAAAACGGATGACTTTGTCTGGAGTGATGCGGCTGATAAAGCGTTTGAGGATTTGAAGAGGCAGTTAGGTGAACCGCCTGTCCTTGCGGCCCCGGTCGATAAAGAGCCTTTACTGCTATATGTGGCTGCTAATGCCCGGGCTGTTAGTGTGGCTATTGTTGTGGAGCGCAAGGAGGCTGGAAAGGAGTATCCGGTTCAACGGCCGGTTTATTATATCAGTGAGGTGCTAATCGAATCAAAGCAGAGGTAACCGCATTGGCAGAAGCTGGTGTATGGGGTGTTTATGGCAAGCCGGAAGCTCAAGCATTATTTTCAGGGTCATCCTATCACAGTGGTCAGTTCAGCCCCTCTGAGAGATATCATTCAAAACAGAGAAGCAACTGGCCGGATTGCTAAGTGCGCTATTGAGCTTGGACCTCATGGACTCAAATATACACCTCGCACAGCGAACAAATCTCAAGCACTCGTGGATTTCATCAATGATTGGACTGAGTTGCAGGCACCAGAGGAAAAGCCAGATAACACTTATTGGACTATTCACTTTGATGGGTCCAGGCAATTGGAGGGCTCGGGGGCTGGAGTCATATTAACTTCCCCACGAGGTGACAAGTTTTGTTATGTTCTTCGCTTAATGTTCCCTTGCACTAACAATGCAGCTGAGTACGAGGCCTTACTCCACAGTCTTCGGATGGCTAAGGAGATGAACTTATGCCGGGTTAAGTGCTTCGGTGACTCAGACCTGGTGGCTCAACAGGTATCTGGCACTTGGGATTCTAAGGACCCACTCATGGCTGCATATCGACGAGAGGTGGACATAGTGGCTGGTCATTTCAAGGGCTATCAAGTTGACCATATAGACCGGTGAAAGAATGAAGCGGCGGATGATTTAAGTCATCTAGGCTCTCAGCGTAAACCGGTGCCACCTAATGTCTTCCTCGACGTACTACATAATCCGTCGGTCAAGATACCCACACAGGAGGAGTTGGCTATTCCTGACCCGGAGGCCCAATTGGTGGCAGCTTTGCATGTTATACCGGATTGGACAGTCCCATACTTGGCTTACATGAACCGGGGCAAGTTACCTAGGATGAAACCTTGGCCCGGCAGATAATCCGGTGATCCAAGTTAATGACCATAATAAATGGGGAGTTACATCGTTACATCGTCACAGGCGCAATTCAGCTTGTGTGTCTCCTCAAGAGGGTTGTGAGATTTTGCGAGAAATCCACGAAGGAGATTGTGGTCACCACGCCGGTTCCAAATCCTTGGTGGCTAAGGATTTTCGTCACGGCTTATATTGGTTGACGGCTCATGCTGATGCTGAGGATTTAGTCAAAAGGTGTGACAATTGTCAAAAATTTGCACGCCGCGCTCATGTTCCGGCTCAGGAGTTGAGAATGATTCCAATTACTTGGCCGTTTGCAACTTGGGGGCTCGATATGGTTGGACCCTTTAAGAGATCCAAGGACAAAAAGACCCACCTGTTAGTGGCCGTTGACAAGTTTACCAAGTGGGTAGAAGCAGAGCCAGTCAGTAAGTGTGATGCAGCCACGACGGTTCAATTCATCAAAAAGGTGATATTCCGGTTTGGTTTTCCACATAGCATTATAACTGATAATGGTACTAATCTGTCCAAAGGAGATATGGAGGAATTTTGTCAACTTGAGCACATCCGGCTTGATGTAGCATCAGTGGCTCATCCCCACTCTAATGGTCAAGCATAAAGAGCAAATCAAGAAATTTTGAGAGGTATCAAACCCCGGCTTATGGTTACTTTAAAGCGGACACCGGGTTGTTGGGTGGAGGAGTTATACCTTCTGTATTATGGAGTATCAACACCACACCAAACAGATCTACGGGTTACATGCCTTTTTCATGGTTTACGGAGCAGAGGCAGTTCTCCCTAGTGACATCCGTCATGACTCACCCCGTGTGACGGCTTATGTTGAAGCTGAGAATGAGAAAGCACGACAGGACTCACTGGACCTATTAGATGAGGAGCGTGATTTAGCAGCAGCGCGTTCGGCGATTTATCAACAAGATCTCCGACGTTATCACAGCCGCCCGGTTAAGACCAGAACTTTTCGAGAAGGCTATCTGGTGCTTCGGCTCATCCAGGATCAAACTGATATGCACAAGTTATCGCCACCTTGGGAAGGACCTTTTGTGGTCAGCAAAAATCTACAGAACGGGTCATACTACCTCATCGATGTTCGAGAGCACAAAGACTCACGCAAATTGGAGGAAGAGACTCAGCGGCCGTGGAATATAGCTCTTCTTACGCCTTAGTATACTTGAGCCGCAGGCTCTTCTTATGTACATACTTATGACAATGTATATATTATATAATAAACCGGAGCCTCAGTTAAAGCGGGCTCTCTGTTTCTTTTTTACATCATGTGTGGTTCCATGGGGGCTTCTACTTACACAGCGGAGTTCTATTAACCCGTCTCATAAAGCCACACAAATAAAAAGGGAATCACTAGGGGGCTTGGTCGTATTCGAACCATAGCTACACCTCTTGATCGGTTTAACACCAAAAAGGGAAATCACTAGGGGGCTTGGTTGTGCTTACAGCATTGCTACACCTTTTGATAGGATGAAAAGCCAAAAGGAAATTATGTGGAACCATAGAGAGGCTATTGCATAAAGCACAACTCAAACATAGGTCACCACTGAGCATTGCTCAAATATTACTTGGGGGCTCCTTGCTTCTCAAAGAACAACGAGCTTGCACCCTTGTAGTAGGCTATCAAGCCAGGCTTGGAAGCCAGGTGTATTCACCTAAAACCCCGAGTTATCCTGCCTCTTTAAGTAAGCCACTCCGTCTAGGTAAACCTGGTATGACCCATCGAATGGTTGACAAGTCAATCTCACAGACCCTGAACTTGTCAAAGTTAAAATGGTGATTGGTTAAAGATTGAGGTCCATCTTAAAAGGCTTTGCTAAATGGTTTAACTCAGTGGCCTGGCAGCCCATGAAAAGCCTCGATTTATGGCCTGGCAGCCGATGAAAAGCCTTGCATATTTCTTTTGTCTTTGCTATTTTTATAATCTTTTAATAAGGGATTTATGAAACTTTCTGATAAACCGGTGTTTAGTACAACCCGGCGTGACTTTCAACGCTTAGTTGTCAGTACATGATCAGTTTTTAAACCGGCAGTATGTTGCTCCGGTCTGGTTTTGACTAGATGTCACCAGTATTATACGAACAAATCAGCAGCTATTATAGCCTGGCTTGGTTTTTATATAAACTGGCAAGAGGGCAAGGAGTCATCAACACTCAGGATTGGTGTTTTTCACCCTTACTATACAAACAGTTGGTCAACCAACGAGGTATGTCACAGGTATCATCTATTTTTACAAATCTTGGTTGTCCATCCAAATTATGTATATATTTTTTGGGCATCATGACCCATCCAGTGGTAAAACCACTAGGACACTTTCAAGTTCTTATATGTAGGAACACAAATCATACTGGACTATGCATAAATAGATCCCAAAGGCAGAACAAGGTTTCAGGTATCAGGCAAAACAAACATGCTCGATGGCATGGCAGGTAAAGGTGTTCATGCCATCCTATTACAAGACGCTTTAAACAACCCAAATTGAATAATTGTTTTCAAAGAGTGGAAGACTACAACTGGTAAAACGGCCACCGGTTTAGGATTCCTCATCGGGACGGCTTGATAATTGAGGGTCATCTTGCGCGGTCACATTCTCTTCATCCCTCCACAGACGCTGGAAATCAACCATTGACCAATCGATTCCGGTTAAGGCTTGAAAAACGACCTCTTCATGGATAAGGTTGGAGGGGTCAATGTCAGGAGCGTAAGTATGCTTACGGATTGGTGGCACAAGATCTTCAACATTATGGATCAACGCGGGCTGTCTTTTTCCCTCAGCATCATAAACCGGTTGAAAATGAGATAGATCTGTGTCCTCCGCCAGTTTGCTTGCTATCGGTCGCATTTCCTTTGTCAGCCTTCGGAGATCATCGTTATTGAAGTCTGGGCCGTCTTCTTTCACACCAGGATACCCTTTGATGATATCTGTCAGTTCAAGATCCGGAATCCATGCCTTGGCCCGGATTAGCGCGGTCAGAGCTCCTGACCTTGCGGCTGATCTCTTCAGTTCGTTGATCCGGGCAGGCAGCATGGCTAGCTTTTCAATAGTTTCTTTTATCAGCGATGGCGGAGGCTTGTTATATGCTGCAGTGCAAATGGCTCGTTGGGATCCAGAGAATAGCTGTTCTATCAAGGTATAGGCCGCTTTAAGCTTCATCCGCATGTCAGCGCCCAGATGAGCAATGCGGGTCCCTATCATGGTTAAAACATTAGTAAACCGGTCATTGATAAGACATTATGCATTAGAAAAACTGCATGAAAGGATACTTACCAAACATAGCAGAAGTCATGGCGTTAATCTGCCATTTTAAGCCGGTCAGTTCTTCAACCACCGGCTTCAGGGCTGCCTCTGCGTCCTCTGCCTTCTTTGTTAAACCGGCCTTTTCCATCTCCCAGTCTGCACGCTCTTTGTCAAAGGATTCTTTCAGCTTCTCCATAGCTGCTACGGCATTGGTCAGCTCTTCTTTGGCTTTGGAAGCCTCTGCTTGTTGAGATTTAACATTCTCTTGAAGGTCCGCGGTTTGAGCATCCTTCTTGTTCAGCTCAGCCTACAAAGGTGAAATATATCATAAAAACAAGTTATGAAGTACCAAGCATATAACAAGTTATGCACTTTGTACTTGGGGGCTAATGCCTATTTACTCTATTATCAATATATTTTTCACAAGTCTTAAGTACAATGCAAGCATTACCCTTAACACTTGGGGGCTAATGTACATCTGTTCAAAGTTGATGCATTGATTCAAGACCCGGTTTATCTTGCAAAGATAAACCGGCCCTTGGGGGCTACACCGATGAAAACTACATGAATACAATGATAAAGTACTGGTTTATTTCCAAAGATCAATTGACATATGGAGGATCAGCATGCAAGGATTAAGATATTACAAAGTCCCGGTTTATGATTGCCATCATAAACCTGCCCTTGGGGGCTACTTGGGATGATATTTGTACTTTGGATTTAAGAAAGGAAATGTGATGAAAATACCTCATAGCGTTCTTTCATCAGGTTCATCAAACCGGCTTCATAATCACAGTTTGAGTGCAGGCAGTTTAGAAAACCGGAGTGGAGTTCTTGAGCGCTGAGATGGGCGTAACTTGACAAGTTGGTGCTCCATTTGCCTTTTTCCATGGCAGCACGCTCTTCCTGGCACTATGTTTCGCCAATATAATAGGATGGCCAGGAGAGCTGTGGCTCATACCGGTAATGATAACATCGCCTTTTTTGTCTCCAATAGTCTTTTCTGGAGTTGAAGGTCTATCGTCAGCCCGGATGGGATTTGCCGGTTCATCATCAGGTATAGCAGTGTCAACTTCTGGTTGTTCATCAATATTGTGATCTTGAGGGGGTGGTTCACCAAAGGTAGCTTCAGGATTTGGATTTGGACCTTCCGATCCAGCCATTTGCTCCGGTTCAAGAACTATCTGGTCTTCGGGCGGATTGGTCACCCGAGCCTTTTTGCTGGGTCTGGCTTTGGCTCTAAAACAGAAAAGATGCGAAAATACAGCATAGTATATAAAGTATGAAAACATCAAAAGAAGGGATTGAAGTACTTACCCAGCTACAGTTTTGTGAGGAGGAAGTTGGGTTGATGTTGACTCACTAGAGGATGAAGGAGGTGTCACCTTATAATTTGAATCGGACGGATTAAGAGGTTGTCGGAAATAGCCTGCCTTGGGATAAGAATTGTCAGAAGTGGGTGAGACCTCAGATCGGCGCTTTCGAAGCGGGGTGTCAGGTAAACCGGCCGAAGTGACCTTTTGGCCGCTGTGATGGGTTGTGCGGCGAGCCTCGTGGTGCCGCGTCTTCAAAATAAATGTTGGATCCAAGTGAGCAAGAGGATGAGAAAAGCTTACTTTGCGGACCGCTTGACGGATTTTTTGTGTTGGCATAGAGTCTGAACCAGAGGAAAGGATAATTACCTCTACATCGTCAACTTGGCTGCCCTCCACGTCCTCTTGATAAGTATCATTATCAATGAGATGCATGAAAAGGGAACCAAGTGAATCAAGTTCTACCTCAACTTCCGATTCATCCGGGTCGTCGTCCAGTTCCATACTGATGCGTTCAGGTGGTTTCCGCTTTGTGGTTTTCTTGACGGCTTTGGTTTTAGGGCAGGCAGTTTTTGTTGCTTTCTCTTGAGGTTTCTTCTTCCAAAACAGACCATCACCCTGTTTAAAAGTAAAAAAGAAGGGTATTCAAGGGTTGTATACTCTAAAGATATCAAGGGTAAAGCGGAGGAACAATACTCACAGCAGGCGGTTTATCTACGTGTAAAAGGGGTCTAGTCCGGTTTGGCGACAGACAGCTTCCGATTCATTCAATATCTTCTTGACAGCCTCAGTGACCTCTTATCGGTTAGCTGAATGTTGGTATGACGTTGGGAGTCCTCTACTTCACCAGTATACTCGCACATTAAGCCGGAGCGGCAACTTAATGGCAAGATGCTCCAAGATATCCAACCACGGAAAAAGTCTACACCTGTTAAACAATTGGCCAAGAAGGCTCTCAGCTTGGCGAGTTGAGGTGTGTATGGGGCCCATTCCTGGGCACTTAGGCGTTGTGGAAGTGGATGAGTATTGGCAAGCCAGTGGGCCCGGTAACCCGGCAGAGGATTTTCGTCTTCAGGGGAGGTGTCTTTACAGTGGAACCAAGTTTGATTCCACTCTTTGGGGTGACTGTGCAGGTTGGCGTGAGGAAATTCAACCTCTTTTCTTTTTTGAATGGAGACGCCGCCGAGTTCAGTATTGGGTCCGTCTACAAATTCGGTGTGCCGGTTGAGATGGAAGAAATCCCAGAACAACTCCACAGTTGGCTCTTCTTGGAGGTACGCTTCACACAAAACTTAAAAGTTGCATATATTGGATACCGAGTTGGGTCCAATATCTTGAGGGTGGAGTTGAAAGCTGGCAAGCACATCCCGGAAAAACTTTGACCTGGGCGGTTTGAAACCACGGCCTATGTGATCAACAAACACAACTACCTCACCCTGCTTAGGGGTGGGAGGATTTTCCGGCCTCGGAACTCGCCACCGGATCTCATTC
Organism: Triticum urartu; assembly: GCF_003073215.2. Taxonomy (NCBI): domain Eukaryota; kingdom Viridiplantae; phylum Streptophyta; class Magnoliopsida; order Poales; family Poaceae; genus Triticum; species Triticum urartu. The sequence continues at coordinate 336,657,236 of NC_053024.1, read as the reverse complement.
TTCTTTGGTAAACTTCCGATCTTGACCATTCCATTCAGTTGCTCCTCGGTAACTCGGGAGGAAGCCTAGTTGCAGGAATAAATGTGTTTGGCCATTGCAAGTGAAAAGCTGAAAAGAAATACCGGTTTACAATTCATTCATGGTAGTGCATAAGGTGCAGCGGGATAAACAAATCCAAGTATGTAAATTTCGTAAACCGGAGGCTGATACAATGATGAATGCTAAAGTGTTAAACGGAACAAAGGTATACACATACTGCTAAACTAGAGTATGGCAACGGAGATAAAGGGATTGCCGATTTACAAGGGGACTAATGGTATGTGATAGATTGCTTTCTACAAAGGTAAACCGCCTATGTGATAAAGAAGATACAGATCTAAGGCAAGAACGACTAAATAAGGTAAAAGAGGACTCACAAGATTACATGGAAATTTTTGATCTACTGTAAGACAGGAAAAGCAAAAAGATTTAGACCTAAAGAGGTTGGTCTTGGTGAGTTTCTCGCTATCTTGGTGAGTTTATCCTTCAAGAGGACCGATGACCAGGCCATCCGATGGTGTCTGTGAGATTGAGACCTGAAAAGGAAATAAGTAAAAATGAAAGTATATGTGTATCCGACGTCGGTTGAGCCGTAATGCGGACCACAAGCTAGTTATGCCTCTGTCGATGCCCATGGTATTTTGAGCGCATAGTTATGTACGCGCGGCACGAATGCCACCACTTGATCAGAACTACGATGAAGGCCAAATTTCTAGTCGAGCTCCTGACGAGCCGAGCTCTCCTGCTTCAGAGCAGTTCGGACCCTCTTAACGGTGTCCGTGGGCTCAGCAGCCGAGTTAAGGTTCTGCTTGAGAAGGCCCCTCTGTACTTCTGCTGCTAAGGCAGCTGTGTGCTCTTCTGTATGGAGGGAGCGTCCCGTATTTCCGTTGAATGTTATGACGCCGCGTGGACCGGGCAATTTGAGCTTGAGATAAGCATAGTGTGGTACTGCGTTGAATCGAGCGAACACAGTTCGTCCGAGCAGTGCATGATAGCCGCTGCGAAATGGGACGTTATCGAAAATTAACTCCTCGCTTCGGAAGTTGTCCCGAGATCCGAAGACAACCTCGAGTGTGATTGAGCCCGTAGAGCGGGCCTCTACGCCTGGTATGACTCCTTTAAAGGTAGTCCTTGTAGGCTTGATCCTTGATGGGTTAATGCCCATTTTTCGCGATGTATCCTAATAGAGCAGATTAAGGCTGCTACCTCTGTCCATAAGGACGCGAGTCAGGTGGAACCCATCAATTATTGGGTCTAAGACCAGTGCAGTTGAGCCACCGTGCCAGATACTGGTCGAATGATCCCTGCGATCAAAAGTTATCGGGCATGAAGACCATGGATTAAATTTTGGGGCGACTGGCTCTATCGCGTAGATGTCCCTGAGCGCGCGCTTGCGCTCCCTCTGGGGGATATGGGTAGCATATATCATGTTCACTGTTTTGACCTGAGGGGGAAACTTCTTCTATCCCCTTGTGTTCGGTTGCTGGGGCTCTTCGTCATCGTCCTCGCTTTGCGATCCCTTTTCCCTATTCTCGTCGTTTAATTTGTCGGTCTGTTTAAAAACCCAGCAATCTCTATTTGTATGATTGGGTGGCTTGTCTGGGGTGCCATGAATCTGGCACGGACGATCGAGTATGCGGCCTAAGCTGGATGGGCCTGAATTGTTCTTCTAGAACGTCTTCTCCCACTGACCAGACTTAGGGCCCCTGAATCCGGCATTGACTGTCGTGTCCTCGGTGTTATCACTTTTAGTTCGATGCTTGTATCTGTTGCGTCGAGACTTGTCTTTACTAGTTTTAGCTTCGAGGGTGCCGGCATCGCTTGCATTGTTTTTGCTATGGGCCAACCAACCGTCCTCGCCCGCACAAAAGCGGGTCATGAGTGCCGTGAGGGCTGCCATGGATTTTGGCTTTTCTTGGCCGAGGTGGCGAGCGAGCCATTCGTCGTTGATACTGTGTTTGAAGGCTGCTAGGGCTTCGGCATCCGGGCAATCAATGATTTGGTTCTTTTTAGTTAAGAACCTAGTCCAGAATTTCCTGGCAGACTCTCCGGGCTGTTGAACTATATGGCTTAAGTCATCAGCGTCCGGGGGTCAAACGTATGTGCCTTGGAAGTTATCGAGGAAGGCCTCTTCCAAGTCCTCCTAGCTGCCAATAGAGTTTGTAGACAGGCTGTTGAGCCAGTGCCGAGCTGGCCCTTTGAGTTTTAAAGGGAGGTATTTGATGGCGTGGAGGTCATCGCCGCGGGCCATATGAATGTGGAGAATGAAGTCTTCGATCCACCCCGCGGGGTCCATGGTTCCATCGTATGATTCTACATTCACAGGTTTAAACCCTTCTGGGAATTCATGATCCAAGAACTCATCAGTGAAGAAATGAGGGTGTGCGGCGCCTCTATATCGGGTCGTATCGCGACATAGCTCGTATGGAGTCCGTCTGCGGTTTTTGGCCCGCGCGTGACTAAGTTTGTCACGTCCGAATAGGTGGCCGTCGTCGCGTGTCGAGGCACACCCTCGCGATCCATAGATTGATCTAGTGTGTCCTGGTTTATTGTTCAGGGTTTGCCGGAGGTCATATGTATGCCCCTGGGCTAATTTATCTCTGCCTGCACACTGAGGCGGGGCTGGCTGGTGTTCGGCGTGAGTTACCGTTTTGGCTCAACCACGTGGTGGTCTGTCCGCCGCATTGCATGATGGAGGTATGTAGTTCGGCGCCTCCTCGTCAAATTGAGGTTGCAGTTTGCGCTTTGGGTAGCTTTTGGTTGGGCACTTGAGGCCATACTCTTCGGCTGCTAGGACATCGGTCCATTTGTCATTTAGTAGATCTTGGTTAGCTTGAAGCTGTTGCTGCTTCTTTTTCAGGCTCTGTGCAGTGGCAATTAGCTGGCGCTTGAAGTGCTCCTGCTCAAGAGGTTCCCCAGGCACGATGAAATCCTCGGTGCCGAGGCCCACCTCTTCCTCGGAGAGCGGAAGGTAATTATCGTCCTCCGAATCTTCGTGTGTGGCCTGTTTACCGGGGCTAACATGCCCGACTTCCCGTTCGTCTTGTTCATTAGCTGTATCAACGGGGTCTTCGTTGTCTTCGGCACCTTCTGGACTGTTGTCTTCTCCTGTGCCGGTACTGCTGTCTTTGCTGCGGCATGAATTAGAGCGGCGCCGCTGATGCTAGCTCTTGGACTGTATTTCAGAAGGTTTATCCTCAGCTGGATCTTCCTTGTCCTCGTCGCTGTTCTCCTTTGGTGCATCCACCATGTATACATCATACAAGGAAGTGGCCGTCCAGCGTCCGGTGAACGACGGGTTCTGGACCTCTTCTTCTCTGGCATCGTCGTCCATACCGTCGATGTCCTCGAAGTCATAGTCAAGTTCGTCTGTCAAATCCTCGACCGTGGCTATGAAGTGAGTGGCGGGTGGGAAACAAAATTGTCCACCATCAACCCCTAGTTCGAGCCGGATATAGTTCGGCTGTGAGTCCTCTGTCAAGGATAGGTTTTTTAACGAGTTTAGCACATCCCCCAAAGGAGAGCGCTGGAAGATGTCTGCAGGGTTGAATTCGAAGATTGATAAACGATCAAGCTCGGCGTCCGCGGCCTCACGTGGTTAGAAACTTACGGACGGAGATGAGTCCGGAGTTCCGCTGACAGAGACGTCGTGAGAGGTTAAGTCTATATGCAACTCCAACACCGTGGAATCTCTGTCCTCCATGGTGGGCTTGATCCTCCCGTCCTCGGGTGGCGCAGATTGCTCCGGATCTAGGGCCATAGCGGTTACAGGAGCGATCTCCTGGATGCAGCCTGATGATAGATTTAGGTCATGATCATCGGGGCAACCGGGAGCGGCTACTGCGGTCTCGAATCCGGCGAAGATCAAGTCTCCACGGGTGTCCGCAACGTAGTTCGAGCTCCCAAATCTGACATGATGGCCACGGGCGTAGCTTTCGATCTGCTCCAGCTGGCCAAGCGAATTGGCCCGTAGTGCGAAGCCGCCGAACACGAAGATCTGTCCGTGGAGGAAAGTTTCTCCTTGGACAGCGTCATTATGGACGATTGAAGGGGCCATCAAACCTTTTAGCGACATCACAGTGGAACTCTCAATGAAAGCACCAATGTCGGTGTCAAAACCAGCGGATCTCGGGTAGGGGGTCCTGAATAGTGCATCTAAGGTCGATGGTAACAGGAGACAAGGGGTAGGGTTGGCAGTTTTGCCCATGGGTATGGGTACCCGCGGGTACCCTACCCGAGAACAATGGCTATGGGCAAGACTTGAAGAGATTTTCTACCCATGGGTAATGGGTACCCATACCCGCAAAATATATGGGTAGGGTATGGGTAAGAAATTGTGCCCATGGGTAACCCAATGGATACCCAGGAAAAAAATTAATAAATGAAAATAACTCCTGTAACATGTGGGGTTAACATACAACTCATATGGTCCAACCCTAAATCTCGTATTCCTTAAACAAGTCATAGCTCCTAGGGTCATAATCACCTGCTCGCCACTCCTCATACGTCCTATGTGACTCCTCAAAAAGATGAAATATCGACTCTTCTCTACCAGACTCTTATCGAACACTCGATCCAGCGATCCCCAATTCCCACCACCACCTTCCACTACGTCGTCCTTCCACCAACCGCTGCTCATACTCCCCTGATGCCTCCAAGAGGCCACCCACTGGAGGAGTCCACATACGTGCTATACTACTCTACCATGATCACTTGAATTTTGAACTCATTTCTCTACCTCTTAAGAATTTGAATGCTATATATTGTACCCAATGGATAACCATTAGGTATAGGATACCCGATGGGTATGGGCATGGGTGTCAGTTTATACCCATGGGTATTGAAGTGGGTGGGTATAAAAAGTTTCTATGGGTATGGGTTTGGGTAGAAGGAGGTTGTACCCTCCCATACCCTACCCATCGCCATCCCTAACAAGGGGCATGATGTTTACCCAGGTTCGGGCCCTCTCTATGAAGGTAATACCCTACGTCCTGCTTGATTGATATTGATGGGTATGAGTATTACAAGAGTTGATCTACCTCGAGATCGTAATGGCTAAACCCTAGAGGTCTAGCTTGTATGGCTATGATAATGAGTCCCCTATCCGGACTAAGTCCTCCAGTTTATATAGACACCGGGAGGATCTAGGGTTACACAAGGTCGGTTACAAAGAAGGGAATCTACATATCCAGTCGCCAAGCTTGTCTTCCACGCCAAGGAGAGTCCCATCCGGACACGGGTGCAGTCTTCGGTCTTTGTATCTTCACAGCCCATCAGTCCGACTCATGTCAACAGGCCGGACGCCCGAGGACCCCTTAGTCCAGGACTCCCTCAGCCACCACCAGAAGTAAGCAACCAAAGCTCCCCGGCAGAGTCTGCCGAGGCTCACAGGGGCAGAACCGCCCCACCAACCACTCAAGCACGACTCACGTCATCGATCAGTGCGGTGTCAAACCGTAAGATGATGAAGTGGCAGTCATTCGCCACATGGCAGCCATTTCCTACAGAGAAGCCTACAGATGACACACGTCTTGTGATGTGTCCAGAGAGTAGGAGCGGAGCTGGCGAGATAGCCCGGCAGGCCTTGCTGGCCACCCAGTGATGTGACACTAAGTGGTGCATTTAATGCACCCTGTCAGCCGCAGAGTTAGGTATGATAGCACTATTTGCTATCATATCAGTGGATAATGACCACTTTTCCACTGTGTTAACCCCTTAATCTATAAAAGGAGGCCCATGGCACTCATAGGAGGGGTTAGAAGGTTAGAAAGTTGACAACCCCAAGCCACCACATACACGTAGTCGCCTCGGGCAAACCTTGCCGGGCAAGTGTACTACGCACCACCACATCCATTCTTCCATCAATCCACCAAAGCAGGAGTAGGGTTTTATGCCTCGCAGCGGCCCGAACCTGGGTAAATCGATTGTGTGCTCTATGTCGCGCGGTCGTATGCTGGTTTGCTCTTTGTGCAATGCGTCATCCCACCGCTGAACCAACAAGGTGGCCGCAGAAATCCCGCGAGAAAGACCAAAGATGCCATATCTTCCACACTAAGGCCGACATCAATGGACGTTCCGTGAAGGTCATCATCGATGGAGATAGTTGCCATAACTTGGCGAGTGAAGAGCTATGCTCCAAGCTACAATTGGTCAAGATGAAGAACCCTCATCCCTATAAGGTCCTATGGCTAAGCAACTTCAGCACTATCCAAGTCGAGCATATGGTGCAAGTTTCCTTCAAGATCGGAGCATACGAAGCCACTTTGGAGTGTGATGTCGTTCTGATGTCCGTTTGCCACCTCCTTCTTGGAAGACAATGGCAATTCGACCGAGGCATCATTCATAATGGGTGTACCAATCACTATAGCTTCAAGATGAAGGGAAAGGAGTACGTGCTACGACCTATGTCACCTAGCCAAGTGATCGCCGACAAGAAAGCAACCAACCATCATGGAGATAATAGTGAGAGAGCGAACAACAAAAAGAGAGTGAGCGCCACAAGCCCAAATTGAGTGCCTCCAAGATGAACGACAAGAAAAACTTAGTGTTATTTGCCACCAAAAGTGAGATGAGAGAAGTGTGTGAGAACCCACCAAGTGTTATGCACTATGTCTGTCAGACCCTGATTTTCATGCCACAACACTTAAGCAAATCAATCATGATAAAATGTGGTTTGACAAAAACTTTTGAGTGTTTTGGTCTTTGTTTGATTTGATTTTTGTGTGTTGGTTGCAAGTGCTCTAAAAATCAAATAAATCTTCCAACTCTTATTCTCCTTCTCCTTGATCCAAAACCTTGCCCAATGATCATGCCATGTGTGTAGAACATAAAAGCAATTTCTTGCAAAAATATTTTGGCCAAAAAGAATTTCTAAATTAGGTTTTCCAAAAACCCCTGAATTGAGACTTGAACTACAAGTACTTAATTAAGGGTGTGGAAAATCTTTCAAAAAGTATATTTGAAACCTGTTAGGTATAGGGCTCCCATTAACCACACAAATATAATTTTAAAATTTATTTTCCTATTTTATTTAAAGGCTTTTTCTTAAGGCCAGAAATAGTCTTTAATAGGTTAAAATTATTTTAATGTTTCAAAAATATTTGAGAAAATTTAGGGATCTCACTGGACATATATTGTCCATATATAAGAGTTTCAAAACATGGTCATGTTCAATTATTGGTCAAATCCCTCAAAAACTATTTCTGGACATTTCAAGCTTTTGAAATGTTTACAAAGAAAATATTCTCCATTAAATACAGGAAAATTATATCATATCCAAAATGACCTACTTGAGAATCCTACAAAGTCTCATGTCATGGAGAACAATATAGCCCCACCAAACCCTCTCAAAACCATTTCTGTCCTTTTCCAAGTTTGAACAACTTTGCACTACCAAACATGTCCAAATGATCTCAAAATTTGCACACATGCTCAGATGGTCTAATAATTCACCTAGGCCAAGTGACACAAGTTGGAGAATAGTATAACTTGATCAAAGTGCCTCAAAACCTTTTCTGTCCAGAACCAAATTTGAGCAACTCTACATTGCCAAGTGTCTCCTTTTGATCTCAAATTTTGTGGACATGCTCAAATTCCCAAATTATGACACTAAACCAAGTGGTGCATCAAGGAGAACAAGATAGCATGATAAAGTCCAGCTAAAACTATTTCTGCCCATTTCTAGGGTTTATAAAAGTTGCATTGGCCACCTTCTCCATTTGACCTGAAAATTGGTGGGCACTACTAAATTGTAATGCCTCTCACTCCTGTTAAGTTTCAAAGCAAATGGAGCAACTTAGATAGCCCAAACTACCATCAAACACCTTCTGGCAGAATTTCAAAACTCATGTTTTGGCCACTTCCACTAATCTCCATGAGCTGAACTTTTTCCCACGGCCTCACCTGCTCCTCCTATATCTCCTGCATGCTTTGCTGCCCAAGGAGCAATGATTAAAGGGGGCAGAGACCCAATTTTCTTCCCAGGACAGTAGTTTTCCCTCTCTCTCTCAACCCCACCGCTCCACCAGTGGCTTCCCAGGGCATCCAATGCCACTTTCCCATTGTTTACTCCCCCCTGCAGCTGCCAGACACAAGTGGACGCACTGGTGCGCGCAAAAAGCCGTGGACGCTAGCCAAAGACGCGCTCTGGAGCACGTCATCATGCTCCCGACCGTTGACGCCACGTGCCCCAACCACCTCGAGCTTCCCCCTCACGCCAGTCGAGGTCCTCGACGTCCGCAACACGACAGTCGTGCAGGCCCCCTCCTCTTCCCCTCTCTCTCACCCCCTGCTGCCCGTGCCCAATGCTGCCCGGCTCGGCCAATGGGCGCACGAGCTCGGGACCCTCCTGGAGCAAGCCCCGCTCCCCCTTTCCTTCTCCCCCGACTTGGACCACGCCCACGAGCGCCACAGACAACCCCGAGCCTCCTCCCGTGGTCACCATGGCCATTTCGGTGGGTGCCCGTAGGCCGCGTCCACCGTGAGCCATGGCCTCGCCATATAAGGCCACCCCTGACCTCCCTCTAGAGCTCCTTTGCTCTCTCTCTCTCTCCCGTGCACCCCCTGGACCAACCTGCACCTCCTCTCGTGCCCTCCTACTCCCTCCATGGCCGGAGTGCCGCCGTCGGTCTCCGCCCAAATTCCCGCAAACCGAAGCCTCCCCTCCCCTCCTTTGGACACCAATGGAGCCACCGCACGCCGGCGAGGGTCCTATGCCCTTTACCTCCTCCTCTAGCGCCCTGCAACCCCAAAACCCCTCTCGTCCGATGCCACTGTCCGCCGCGGGCGAAGCCCTGCTCCCATCCAGTGACGCAGGCACCCGTGGTGGGGTGTCCCTGGCTCGTCTCTCCCCGCTGAGCACGCTGGTGGGCAGAACATCGCCGTAGATGCCCTGTAGCGCCGGCGACCGGCCTCGAGTGCCTCCTCTGTCTCCCGTCGCACCCGCGCGGGAGGTGAAGGACGAACCTGCCAGCGGGCCCCGCCTGTCGGCCAGCCAGCGTGGCTGAGCCACTGACGGGAGGGCCCCGCCCCGTTTAAGTGGAGACGGGCTCCGCCAGCTGCTGCCTTCGTGGAAAGAAGGCATATTCCTGAGAATACGCCTCGTGCGTCCAAAGCCTGCGCGCGGCCGTGCAGCTGGGCCGGCCCGCCGCCTATCTCTCACCTTGCGCACATGATAAGGGTTAAGCCCCCTTTTTCCTTTTTCCTTTTCTTTTTCCCAGTAGAATTCAAAAGCACATAAATAAATTAAATTAACTCCAAATTTGAAGATTCAAATTTCTAGGGGATCCATAAATCCTAATCTATCACATGGTGCTGTTTGCACATTTTTCCAGGAAACTTTTCTTCACACATATTTCAAAAAACTCTATTTTCCTATTTCTGTGACGAAATTTAGAAAATCACAGAGAGCTCAAAATTGATCCAAATGCCATGATTCAAATTCCTAGATGCTTATAAGTTCATAACTTAGTTTATGAACATTTTTCTTAATACTTTTTGTACCACACAAAATAATGAGCCATTTCTTCATATTTGTCAACTTTGCAAATTCATAGGAAAATCATTTGAACTCCAAATCCGGTGAAACCAACTGCTAGATACTTTTAAAATCATGGTTTGTTAAATGGGTGCCTTTGCTCATTTTTCAAAAATATATTTCTATACACTTCTTGCAAATCCACAAATCCCTTGATTCCATCATATTGAAATGTTCAGGAATATCCACTGACCCAATCCCAATGAAACCACTCTGGTTATTTTTCATATAACCAGAGATGTCCTAGAAAAGTCGAATTAATATTTTTAGAGCAATTTAATTTCTGCCTTGTTGTGTTGCTTACTATGATTGTTTTCGACGTTAGTTGACGAAGTAGACGAGATACTCGGAGATGGACCAGAAGATTTGAAGACTCTGATGAACCAGGCAAGCAGCCCTTTGACCATGTCTAAGAAACCCTTTTTATGCATGTCATATATCACCATATTGTTGTTGCAATGGAATCATGATGAGGTGGTAACCACCTTGATGGGTTACCTGTGTTACTTCCTTGTTGATACTTGCATTGTGCATGACCCTACCTTCCTATGAGGGTTATGCCGGTGGGAGTAGATAGGATGCTAAAGTAGTTGCTACGCAAAAAGGGACAAGAATATGCATGGTGATGGGAGCAAGATTGTTTCCAAAAGACTTTTCAAAAACCCTGTCGGGTGCCATTTATGCCCGAAGGACATAATGAGTTGGGTAACCACTTGATGATGAAGTGGTGTACCGAGGCAAGTGTGTGTGTTGTTTTCAAAGTAGATTGGTTTAAGTTGCGACCGTTATTTCAACCTTACATGCGCAACCACTCTACCCTTATATGGGAAAGGGAATTATTGATTACCTAGGTCGATACTAGCTTGGAGCCCGCATTACTAGTGACGGGTGAGTTGTTGTTGCGCTCTCTCGGGACGGGGTCGTGCCAGGTAGGGCGGCCATGACTGTTTTCACAGAGCACCGGACACACCGTTGGTACCCCATGCTTGTGGTATGTGATGAATATGGGAGCGAGGCTCCACAATTTTAAGATGTGAAATTTTGGGCACGGGGGTCACTACCAATCGAGTGGACTCTATGTTAGTGTCGTCTAGGGAAAGATAATGATTGGGTGCTTACCCTGGGTACTTGAGGTACCGCGGGTCGTGGATTACACGGAAGTTCCCCGGATCTTGTGGGTAAAGTGTGCAACCTCTGCAGAGTGTAAAACTATTCGAATAGCCGTGTCCACGGTCAAGGACAGTTTGGTAACCGCTCTTGGGCTATGTCCACATGTTTACAAACCAGTGTGTGTGTTTGGATAAGTGGGAAGAACTACTTGGGTCAAGTCCAAGGACTTGACATGGATGAGTTGGTTTGGAACTCACTCCCTTTATGTTGATATCTGTAACCAGTCCCTATGGTTACTTGAATTAATATGAGGCATGATTTACCAGTTGTTGAACATGTCATAACACAACAAAATTAGCTTTCTGCAAAAATTTACCTACGTCATGCATTGTTGTATCTTGAGCCAAAACATGGGTTGCTTGCGAGTACATTCAAAGTACTCATTGGCTTGCCACTGGTTATTTAATTGTCCAGGCATGGAAGAACAGGAGGTTGAAGAAGAGTTCTTTGGAGACGAACATGTGAACTAGGACGTTTCCCAGTCAGAATGCCTATAGGGTTAAGGTAGATGGCATGGGTTCTACTTGTCGACAAAGATTTCCGCTGCTTAAGTTTATTTGGTATTCAGCCCTTGTGGCTTTATCTATGTAAGACTTGACCATAATGGTCATAATTTGTGTAACACAGTATGTATGGATGTAAGACTCAGGTTATACAGCTTCTGTGTGTTCAGTGAGCATTGATCTCTGGGATCACTGTACACGTGCATTCGGTGATCACAACTTACGAGTCGGGGTCCCCACAGAGCTGGTATCAGAGCCATCCTGATTGTAGGAAGCCTTAGTTAGCATGGTCGTTAGTCAGGTTAAAACTATTTTCAAAACTATTACTAATTTTCAAAAACTATCTACACTTCTCTTCCCTTCAGAGTTTTTCAAAAACTAAGATATATTTTCCTTATTGATCTCTTCCCCTTCAAAACTTTAGCAAATGGTCGCTAGTACCTTTAAGCCCCTGACCATTGGATTCCCTGTAATCCTCGTGGGTAATCGAGAAGAAGACACCTTGCCAGACATTCACCCGCATCTTCTGAACACAAGATTGGCGACACCACAACAAGACGATACCAACAGAAGATACCTCGAGGAATGAGGACATCAAGACCCAGAAGATGGTGACACCCTTGACACTACCCCAAGATGATGCAACCTTGTCTTGCGATGAACAGGTCATGAGATATGCAAGGTCACGATATACATCGCTAATAGAGAAATCATGTCCTTACCGTTGTTGTATCGGTAACCACCGGTGGATGAGAACCTCGCCATTTGGTCCGCCTCACTATAGTGAGCAGGAAAACGGTTCTCCTCATCCCCCACTCTTGGTGTCGATATTGTCATCAACTTAACCGACATGTTGGACCCCTACTATGCCTTGTTAATGTCATTGCATAAAGGATTACCTACTTGGTACCATCGACGCCTTAGAAGACAAAAAGGGATCATCATGATTAAGAAGACAACAGAAGACCGAGTCAATGCCTGCTACGAGGAGCCACCTTCACCCCATCACTTCAACATGTGAGAAGTTGTTGAAGAATCTTCAGGCTCAACCCGGATTGTTTCATCGAACAACTACAAGAGACGTAGCAACCCCTGAGGAAAACCCAGAAGACTACACGAGGCACGAAGCAAAGCACGACTACTAAATCCGAGAACCCCTAGGGTAGGATGAGTCATGTACTCCCTATGCGCAGTCGAGTCCGTATGATGGTTTGAATAGAACCATGAATGTGTGTTGCTTGTTTTTATTTGTTTGTGTTTTGATATAGGTCACACTTTTGCCCTAGGCAGCAAGTACGCGACTATATCACCTTCCTTACCTTGTTTATTTGGTTTGGCCCATTTTGCACCTGTTTGTTTGCACATGCACTATAGATCCCCCTTTTGGCATTCCCCTCCCCTATGCTATTTTCCCTCTCATCTCTCTCCTCAACTAAAGACCGGCAAGACAAGATACACCAAGGATTCTACCTCGGCAACCAACTAGCAATGAAGACTTTTTGCTACTTCCTCCTCGACCAGGTGCAACCCTGTAGAGTTATGTTTAACCCTCTAGACTAGAAACCCATCCCTAGACCCTTCGAGAATTCAGGAGATGCCCTAGCTCGAATTCTTAACCGTGTGTTAACCTACAAATTCCAAGGGTCTAGTGAAGCCTCAGTAACCCTTGCTTCCCACCGGGTTCATTATGGAACTACTGAGCATAGTAAACAAGCACATTATCATCCTAATATAGCACCAGAACTAACGATGCAATAGGGAAGACCAGTTTGAGGATATAGGAATAAAGTACAAACGACTTGATGAGTTTATATCAATGACCTTGAGGAACTATCTGAGACTCTTTGGTGTATTATAAGGCTTTCATGTTGGTAGATGAACTTGGAGGGCTCATGATTATAGATTACCATAGCTTTCATTACCCCTGAGTAAATTGGATTTGGTAGGACCATCATGGTCGCAAGCTGAAATTCTTGGAAGCATAAGGATTAGACTTAGCCAAGGGACATTGATAGGAGATAGCTGACATTACAATAATAACTTGAGGGAAACATGTAGGAATTCTCGTTGAACACGATATCTGGATTTATATAGGTGATCCTAGTGGAGTATAGATGCTGAAGTGAGTCTACATGGTTCGGAGTAAATTGGATTTAGACTGATGATCTCAATCATGACACCATGTTTCTTGGAGGACAATAAACTAGGAGAATGGATTAATTGTCGGTGTTGATTTGGGGATATATATAAGCTTGACCTTGGAGTTTACTTGACCATGATAATGGAAATTGATGGACTAACTATAGTAAGGTATCCCTTTCAAGTATTTGGGGATTATAGGGACTTTAGAAGATTGTGTGGAACAGCATAGACATTGGATTTTTACAATTGATGGGTTATGTAGTGATTGATGGAAGTTAACGGGTTGTTGGAGTTGATTCATAGGAAGGAAACAAGGTTTTGGAGTGGCTTATGACGTGCTTTATCTTATACCTTGGGAGAATAGGATGAGCACTTGAATTGTCATGTTCAACTCAAGCTTAGCAGCTTGAATGCCCTACCCATGGATTCTTAGGGCTAGCCACACATATGATTTTTGGGGCCCGTAGACATGTATAATTCTGTTAAACCTCCTCTTGGGAGTCATGAGGACATGAATAGCGTGAGTGATGATTGGAGTTGACCTATACGAGATGATGCTTTCTGTGGTATAAGTGATTTGTTTAGAGGACTAGATAGAACTATTGGCATCTCAAAAAATGTGCTTAAGGACTAGATGATAAACGTTCACCCGCATGCTAGAATCCTTGAAACACTTAAGCCCTACCAAGCCACAACATGGTCAGATCATGACAATGGGTTTTGGCTCTAGGACAAGGAAACGATGGCCAATACTCAATTGTAACCACCATCAATGCCCCATCCTACTTTATGCACCTCATAAACAAAGCCTTCATGGAGTACTTGGACAAGTTGGTTGTCATCTTTATTTTGGTAACATACTTCTCTACCCGAAGACGGAAGAAGAATTGTTGAGATGGTCAAGGAACATCTGAAGATCGCCATGTCCAGGAGGAAGAACTACACCAACCACCATCATCAAGAAGTAAACCTCCGCGTCGATGACCGGGTGTATCTGCAAGCCACTTCTCTCAATGGAACCAAGCATTTCCATGTCAAAGGGAAGCTCACACCAAGATTTATCGACCCCTTTTTAGGTCACTACAAGACGAAGAGAAGGCAGTTGCCAGATGGAGTTGCCACCTGAGTTACCCACTATGCACAATGTTTTCCCACACAACACAACTTCGGGAGTGTTTCCAACTTCCTAACTAGCCCGACCTTGACCAGGACATCGGTCATCGAGCCATCGACCCCTGGCCCAACCTGACTTATGCAAGAGACCCCTTAGCAACCTGGATCAAGCAAAACGTCATACAGAAAGCCACATCATCAAGTACTTCAAGGTTCAATGGAGCACCATTCGGAAGCAGGAGCAGTATGGGGATGTGAAGACTACCCCATATCCAAGTTTCCATATTCCTTTTCACGCCTAGTTTGGGAATCTCGGGGACGAGATTCTTGTAAGGGGGGTAGGTCTGTCACACCCTGATTTTCATGCCACAACACTTAAGCAAATCAATCATGATAAAATGTGGTTTGACAAAAACTTTTGAGTGTTTTGGTCTTTGTTTGATTTGATTTTTGTGTGTTGCTTGCAAGTGCTCTAAAAATCAAATAAATCCTCCAACTCTTATTCTCCTTCTCCTTGATCCAAAACCTTGCCCAATGATCATGCCATGTGTGTAGAACATAAAAAAATTCTTGCAAAAATATTTTGGCCAAAAAGAATTTTCTAAATTAGGTTTTCCAAAAACCCCTGAATTGAGACTTGAACTACAAGTACTTAATTAAGGGTGTGGAAAATCTTTCAAAAAGTATATTTGAAACCTGTTAGGTATAGGGCTCCCATTAACCACACAAATATAATTTTAAAAGTTATTTTCCTATTTTATTTGAAGGCTTTTTCTTAAGGCCAGAAATGGTCTTTAATAGGTTAAAATTATTTTAATGTTTCAAAAATATTTGAGAAAATTTAGGGAAACTCACTGGACATATATTGTCCATATATAAGAGTTTCAACACATGGTCATGTTCAAATTATTGGTCAAATCCCTCAAAAACTATTTCTGGACATTTCAAGCTTTTGAAATGTTTACCAAGAAAATATTCTCCATTAAATATAGGAAAATTATATCATATCCAAAATGACCTACTTGAGAATCCTACAAAGTCTCATGTCATGGAGAACAATATAGCCCCACCAAACCCTCTCAAAACCATTTATGTCCTTTTCCAAGTTTGAACAACTTTGCACTACCAAACATGTCCAAATGATCTGAAAATTTGCACACATGCTTAGATGGTCTAGTAATTCACCTAGGCCAAGTGACACAAGTTGGAGAATAGTATAACTTGATCAAAGTGCCTCAAAACCTTTTCTATCCAGAACCAAATTTGAGCAACTCTACATTGCCAAGTGTCTCCTTTTGATCTCAAATTTTGTGGACATGCTCAAATTCCCATGTTATGACACTACACCAAGTGGTGCATCAAGGAGAACAAGATAGCATGATAAAGTCCAGCCAAAACTGTTTCTGCCCATTTCTAGGGTTTATAAAAGTTGCATTGGCCACTTTCTCCATTTGACCTCAAAATTGGTGGGCACTACTAATTTGTAATGCCTCTCACTTCTGTTAAGTTTCAAAGCAAATGGAGCAACTTAGATAGCCCAAACTACCATCAAACACCTTCTGGCAGAATTTCAAAACTCATGTTTTTGCCACTTCCACTAATCTCCATGAGCTGAACTTTTTCCCACGGCCTCACCTGCTCCTCCTCTACCTCCTGCATGCTTTGCTACCCAAGGAGCAATGATTAAAGGGGGCTGTCGGTGTCAAAACCGGCGGATCTCGGGTAGGGGGTCCCGAACTGTGCGTCTAAGGCGGATGGTAACAGGAGGCAGGGGACACGATGTTTTACCCAGGTTCGGGCCCTCTTGATGGAGGTAAAACCCTACGTCCTGCTTGATTTATTCTTGATGATATGACTATTACAAGAGTTGATCTACCATGAGATCGGAGAGGCTAAACCCTAGAAGCTAGCCTATGGTACGATTGTATGTTGTCCTACAGGCTAAAATCCTCCGGTTTATATAGACACCGGAGAGGGTTAGTGAGGGAGTCCTGGATTAGGGGGTCTCCGGACAGCCGGACTATATCCTTTGGCCGGACTGTTGTACTATAAAGATACAAGTTTGAAGACTTCGTCTCGTGTCCGGATGGGACTCTACTTGGCGTGGACGACAAGCTAGGCAATACGGATATGTATATCTCCTCCTTTGTAACCGACCTTGTGTAACCCTAGCCCCTCCGGTGTCTATATAAACCGGAGGGTTTTAGTCCGTAGGACAACATACAATCATACCATAGGCTAGCTTCTAGCGTTTAGCCTCTCCGATCTCGTGGTAGATCTACTCTTGTACTACCCATATCATCAATATTAATCAAGTAGGACGTAGGGTTTTACCTCCATCAAGAGGGCCCGAACCTGCGTAAAACATTGTGTCCCCTGCCTCCTATTACCATCCGCCTTAGACGCTCAGTTCGGGACCCCCTACCCGAGATCCGCCGGTTTTGACACCGACATTGGTGCTTTCATTGAGAGTTCCTCTGTGCCGTCGCCAGAAGGAAGGATGTCTTGTCTCGTCTTTAAAGGCGGTAGTACTGTTGGGGGAGCTTTGGCTGTCGGCAAAACTCTCCGGCTAGGCAGGTTCATCATGACCGCCTGTACGGCCGCCGCGCCGACAATGAATTCTCGGGTCATCGAAAACAGCCTCCACGTCAAATTGGCACTCGCTGAACAGATGGATCCAATGGAGCTCCCCTCCTTAAACGAGCTCTTGGATCGCATCGCCGCCTTGGGAGTCGCTACGGACTATGATCGGATTGGGCTTAAACCCGATCAAAGGGAGATTAACTCTCCACCGGTCACCCATCATATTGCAGTGGTGGAGGAACAATGCGGCGACCTTTCCTCTATCCCGAGGACCAACTATGTCCGGATTTCTGAGCTCCCCGAGCCGGATGCCCGTTCGTGGGAGGACAACATCCAATCCCTGAACTTAGAGTCAGACAACGGACCAGGATTAGCGGGTAACATCCCGGAACCGGAACTTCCAAAATTGGAAACTCCTCGGCCCCTGGATCCCAGATCGGGTAGGGGTTTGGATTCAATTCCACCCACCCACCCAAACACAAGCGACATTTCCCATATCAGGCAAGAGCCCGAGGAAACAGTACATCATTACTGGGCCAGATTCCTCCTTGCGATGAACAAGGTTAAGGACTATCACGAGGAAGACGCAATCTTATTTTTCTGCAATAATTGCACGGACAAGGGAATCCTTAATGCCATAAATCGCTGTGAGATAACACGCTTTGCTGACTTGGTGTCCATAGTACGAAAGTACTGCGATGGAAAGTGCCTGGAAAACCGAAAAAAACTTTTGGGATAATCCGGCCCTGAACACAAACCCAGTCCGAAATAAAAGGGTGCATTATCACAATACACCTGGGTTAACTACCAAAAAGCAAAAACCCTCTACAGGGCAAGGAACCGTACTGGAGGGATGGCTCAACGGACCCTGCAAAATTCATAGCACGGCAGATATAATACCAACGCACAGCCTTAGAGCATGTTGGATACTCCGGCAGGTGGCCAAAAGTGGTGAGGATCTTCTTATCCCACATACCACAGAGCACCATCCAGTGGATAACAATACGGTGTTAACAGTGTTCGAGACCTTTGCGTCAAATAGTAGACGCAAGCGAACACTCCGCAGCATGGCCGAAATCTGCCACGTAGCAGCAACAAATCCATGGAGTGACACGGCTATTACATTCAATGCCAGTGATGAACCCAAATTCCGAACAACCCGTGCACCAGCCGCACTGGTCCTCAGTCCAATCGTGGACGGCTTTCGACTCATCAAAGTACTCATGGACGGCGGCAGCGGACTAAACCTCATCTATGAGGAAACCCTTCAAAAGATGGAAATAGACTGGACCGCATCGAGCAAAGTAGCACAACCCTTAGAGGAATTATCCATAGTCGAGAAGCACACTGTGCTGGGAAAATCAAACTAGATGTGGTATTCGGCACGCTGGACAATTATAGGTCCGAAGAAATTACATTCCAAGTGGCCCCGTTTAGCAGTGGCTATCACGCTCTTTTAGGACGGGAGGCGTTCACAATCTTCCAAGCCGTACCCCATTATGGGTACATGAAGCTTAAAATGCCTGGGCCCAACAGAATCATCACTCTCGCTAGTGATCCGGACACAGCACTCTGTGCCGAAAACAAACAGCGGCATTGGCCCTCGAGGCATTATCCGAAGCCCTCTCGGCCGAGGAGTTAACCACGCTACGCTCCACAGTGGACAGAGACGATGTGATACTCGACAAGAGAACCAAGTCCATCTCTTTTAAACCAGCGGATGAAATAGTCAAATTCCAAGTCCACCCAACAGACCCTACCAAAACAGCCTCCATCGGGGCACAGTTAAACCCCGTTGTGGACGCCGCACTACGGGAGTTCCTGCGCGAGAATTGGGACATATTCACCTGGCATCCCTCAGACATGCCAGGAATCCCACGCAGGCTGGCCGAGCATAGCCTCAATATCCTAAAGGGATTCAGGCCTTCAGGCCGGTCAAGCAAGCTCTTTGGCGTTTCTCCGAACCTAAGAGACATGCCATGGGAGAAGAACTAGCCAAGTTATTGGAGGCCGGATTCATCAGAGAAATAAAACATCCGGACTGGCCAGCA
Organism: Triticum urartu; assembly: GCF_003073215.2. Lineage (NCBI taxonomy): Eukaryota > Viridiplantae > Streptophyta > Magnoliopsida > Poales > Poaceae > Triticum > Triticum urartu. The sequence goes on along the minus strand of NC_053024.1, from coordinate 336,638,100 downwards.
AACCTGGTGATGGTACCAAAGAAGGACAAATCCTGGTGCCTTTGCGTCGATTTCAAAGAGCTCAATAAAGCTTGCCCAAAGGATCCCTTCCCCCTCCCACACATCGATCAAATTATTGATGCTACCGCAGGACATGAGTCATTGTGTTTCCTCGATGATTACTTCGGTTACCCCCAAATCAAGATGGCGGAGTCCGACCAAGCCGCAACGGCATTCATCACACCATACGGCCCCTTCTGTTTTAACACAATGCCTTTTGGACTAAAAAACATCGGCGCAACATATCAGCGCATGATTCAGACATGTCTGGAGAAACAAATTGGCAAAACAGTAGAGGCATACATAGACGATGTGGTCGTCAAAACCAAACACGTCGACTCTTTGATAGACGACTTGAAGCTCACGTTCGACAACCTCCAAACACATGACATCAAGCTCAACCCGGAAAAATGCGTTTTCGGCGTACCAGCCGGAAAGATCCTGGGATTCATCGTCTCTAGTAGAGGTATTGAAGCTTATCCGGCCAAAATCCGAGCTTTGTCATGGTTGGCTACTCCAATAGACCTCAAAAAAATCCAGAAGTTAACTGGATGCGTGGCGGCTCTAAGCCGCTTTATCTCCCACTTAGAAGAAAAGGCTTGACCCCTTAATCGCCTCCTTCGGCGCACCGAACACTTCGAGTGGACAGACGCGGCCATAGCCGGATTGGAAGAAATAAAGGCCATTCTGGCAACCAACCTGATCCTGGCCGCGCCAAACATCGGAGAACCAATGCTGTTGTACATTGCGGCAACTCATCAAGTTGTAAGCGCGGTGCTCATTGTTGAATGGGAAGTGGACGGACACAAATTCCCTCTTCAAAAGCCGGTATACTATGTATCCACTGTCCTCACTCCATGCAAATCACGGTACCCACATTACCAAAAGATAGCATATGCGGTATTCATGGCATCACGGAAATTGTGACACTACTTTCAAGAGTGTTCGATTACAGTAGCCTCGGAAGTGCCACTTAATGATATTATCAACAACTGCGACGCTACGGGCCGGATTGCCAAATGGGCCATTGAGCTCCTCCCATTCAACATAACTTACAAACCTCGCCGAGCCATTAAATTGCAAGTACTGGCCGACTTCGTCACCGAATGGACGGAGGCCGAACTCCCTAAAGAGTACGGCACATACTCCAATTGGATCATGCACTTTGACGGTTCTAAAATGCTGGCCGGTCTAGGGGCTGGCGTCGTCCTGACGTCCCCAACCGGAGATACCGTTCGGTACATACTGCAAATATTGTATACAGACTCCAACAATGCAGCCGAACACGAAGCTTTGTTGCATGGTCTTCGGATGGCAGTCTCCATGGGCATTCAACGCTTGGAGGTGTGTGGGGATTCAAACCTCGCAATATCCCAAATAAACGGAGATTTTGAAGCCAAGGATCCGAAAATGGCGGCCTATCGAAACGCCATCCTAAAAATGTCAGCTCGGTTCGAGGGACTCGAATTTCACCATGTGGCTTGGGAAAACAATCAGGCGGCAGATATCCTCGACCGCATCGGCGCAAAACGCGACGCGGTCCCCCCAACATATTTTTGGAAAGGATTTTCAAGCCATTCGTAGTATGGGAAGGGGAAACCGGTTACAGCAGTCCGGACCCGGCCAAAATACCCAATACCGAACTCTCTGATACAATTGGAGGCTCCGCCACCGAAATAACACTGTCAGCCCATGAAATAATGGCCATTATTGCCCCGTGGACAGAACCATTCCTGAGCTACCTAACTAGATAGGAACTTCCGGAGGACCAAAATGAGGCACGCTGCATAGTGCGGCGATCCAAGGCCTACAGGGTCCATGAGGGAGAATTGTACAAGAAAAGCACTACTGGAGTCCTTCAAAGGTGCATCTCCGAAGAGGATGGGCGCAATCTTTTGGCAGAAATTCACGCCGGACTCTGCGGTCATCACGCCACAGCCCGGGCTCTTGTAAGCAAGGCCTTCCCTACAGGATTCTATTGGCCAAAGGCCCAAGCAGATGCACAGGACTTGGTCCAACGTTGCGCCGGTTGCCAGCTCTTTGCAAATCAAAGCCACATGCCACCCACCGCCCTCCAAACAATCCCCATTACATGGCCTTTGCGGTCTGGGGGCTTGACATGGTTGGACCCCTTAAAGGGGGAACCCACAAGAAAAAATACTTATTGGTCATGGTGGATAAATTCACCAAATGGATAGAGGCCAAACCAGTTAAAACAGCCGAATCCGGACCGGTGATAGATTTCATATTCGGGGTTGTACACCATTATGGCGTCCCCCACAGCATCATCACTGATAATGGCACGAACTTCATGGACAATGAGGTAAAACTCTGGTGCAGCAAAATGGGCATCAAGCTCGATTATGCCTAAGTCTATCACCCACAAACCAACGGTCAAGTCGAGCGAGCAAACGGTCTTATAATGAGCGACATTAAACCTAGATTAGTGTGTTCCTTAATGGAGTCTAACATGCACTGGGTAGAGGAGCTCGAATCCGTACTCTGGGGGCTGCGGACCACGCCGAATCGTAGTACCGGATATACACCCTTCTTTATGGTGTATGGCGCAGAGGCAGTCTTGCCCTGTGACATAATTCATGACCCACCTAGAGTGCGCATGTATGAAGAAAGAGAAGCTGAGCTCGATCGGTAGGACAGTCAGGACACCTTGGAGGAGGAGTGCGACGTAGCCAAAGCCCGTTCCGCATTTTACCAGCAACAGGCTCGCAGATACCAAAGCAGAGAAGTACGGGCCAAAACTTATAACATCGGCGAACTAGTTCTACGCCTGCCGGATAAGAAAAAGAACAAGCTCGAGCCCAAATGGGAAGGTCCCTTCATTATCGACCAAGTTCTGACCGGTGGAGCATAGTGACTGCGGGATGCATCGACTAGCCGACTCGAGCCGAACCCATGGGACGCGGCCAGGCTCCAAAGATTCTACGCCTAGCACCGGACTCTATGTTAATCCCCCTCCCTTTGTCCATCTTTTCACAAATACATTATCTGTCTTGTTTTCCTTTCTTTCTTTATTTTCTTATTTCCCTAGGCCTTCAAGGGTCACCTTGTGCCTTGTTTGCACATTACAGATGCGCTAGCCGCACTCTTCATACCTGGGGGCTTCTTTCACAGAAGCTTAAATTATTTATCCGGGCTTCATGCCCAGCACATGTGTTATACTTCTGCATGTACCTTTTTCACCATTATATGCATCGATATGACTTAAGTTTTGGCCAAGTTGGGTTGCCTGGCTCTTGTATTTATGCCCTACGTTCCCGTTAGTTCGGCTAGGGCATAAGGGGAGCACCTCTGCGATTGTTACTGCCGGGTCAGCCGGATGTGTACCTCAGACTGGGTGAAGCCGAAAGCTAGCGTTCTTAAGGGAATATTCGGTCAGTGAACAAAAGATGATTTTTATTTTTCATATCTGCCCCCAGATGTTTTTCCTACGTTTCCTATCACAGTCCGAACATGCACTTTAGGGCATGCTTTCCCAGGGAAAGGAACCCTTAACGGAACTATTCTCCTTGGAAGATGTTTCTTACTACCCATGTAATATAACATAACTAGTTGGGCACTTGTCTGATAAAGCAATAATGACCCCTACGCCTAGTCTCCACGCATACCCCGGTTCTTATATAACTGAGAGGGTATTCGGATACACTACGGACTATTGGGCCCGGAGGCTGAAGTGAAAAGGTCCGCAACGACAAATGATCTACAATCCGGCTAGAAGGCATTATACATGTCACTTCAATTACATAGTCATGCAGACTGACTAAATTCTTCTTCTATACCGTCCAACAGGCGGTCTAGCTTACAGTCTTGAGAATACTTTGCGGCTAATTCTACTTGCCCATAAACTAAGCTAACGGGAATTTCTTTTCCGTCGGGCCCCACAGGTCCGACCTCAGCCATGTGATTTGGGTCTACTTTGGTATACCGCGTCTTCACCATGGCCCAGGCTTCTCTGGCACCTTCTCGGCAGGCGGATATCTTCCATAATCGGAAGCGCCGCTGCGCTCCTTTGAGCTTCTCCGCAAGCTCCGAAACACCCTCTGGAAGGGAGACGGACGGCCACAAAGCCTGGGCAACACCCTGCATCACCTGCCGAACTTGTTCGTGCAGATGTGACAGCTCGGACAGAAGATCACCCGCAGACCCGGGCATTTCCTCCGCGGGACGACCCGTCAGCATACCTACAGACATAACGCTGTTAGTTGGCTTCTTCGCCGAATACCTTTAAAGGATTTGTTCAAGCACTTACTAAAAATGCCGCGTCGAAGCCTCTTATTCTCCTTCTCGGAGTCTGCAAGCTGGCCTCGAACGTCTTTTAGTTCCACGTTCAGCCTTATATTGGCGTCTTGGAGATTGTTTTTCTCCCGCCTAACCTCAGTCAGCATGCGTTTGCCAGCTTCTAGCTGCCGCATAACATGCTGGTCCCCCGGATTTTCTTCGGATTCATCCGCAAAATCTATTATTAAATCTGCAGCCACGCCGCGCACTATATGGTAACCATCATTCTTTAAATTGTTACCAGCGGGGCCCTTTTTCTGTTCCTGCAATGCGGCAATAGCGGCCCACAGTTGGGTCTTGCATTCCTCCAGCTCCTGGGACAGCCTAGTATTCTTCTCTGTAAGAACCTGCACAAGAAGGATGATCCTTAAATCAGTTCTGCTAACTGTTTCAAGTCTCAGGGGCTACTGATACATATAAATCGTCAGATTCACTCACCCGTACATCCTTTACATATTGATCAGTGGCTCTTGCTAGACCATCTTGAGCGGCACGGAGGTACGCTTCTCCAGAATGAAAGGCATCAAACGCCTCTGGTGAGAAACAAGCGTCATGGAGTATGGCCCGGCGGCGCCTATGATTCATGGCGCTTTCCACTTCTGAGTTTGTAGCAGATAACCTATCCGCATCCTCTGTAGGGGGATTATCCGATGCCTTCCCCATATCGGCTTCTGCCTCTGTGTCTGGTCCTGGTGCCCGACTGGTGGAAGCATGATCGGCGACATCGCCGGACATATTTCGGCGAGCGTTTTTTCTGTTAAAGAAACACGGGCGTCATTATACTTTGAGAAAGATGACAACCACGGAGCGGGGTTTGTTGTACCTTTGCGCCGGCGTCTCCGTCCTAACCGCCTTCCTTTTTGGCCTACCTGGCCTTGGCGCCTCCTGTTGGCGCGTTGCTGCAGGGCGTCCCGCATGCCTTCCCTGTAAAAAGGCCATGTGAATATGGTGGTTGAAGTGTCTAAAAGGGGATCCTACTTTTTGAGTTGGGACTTTTCGGTTTTTCTTACGTGCGATGCAGGGAGCAATCCGGGATAGTCGGCTGTAATGGTCACCATGGCATCATTGCAGCTCAACTGATAGAACTGCCGGTTTATCAGCTCCATGAAGATAACCGGATCTTCTTCGAGTCCGGAGTCGAGGGCCCGGTCAGGGTCCTCCGGTTGTGGAGAAGGGCTGCAGACCTCCTTCATGGCCTTTCGCAGTTCCTGCTGTAAATTGGCAAGGTGAATACTTACAACGAAAAATGCAGGAATATGGAAGTAAGGGGGTATAGCATACCCAGCTTGGAGGATTGTACATGGAGAATCCGTCCCGTGGCTTGATGCGGGTGAACTCCCCCTCCTCTCCCTTGAACAGTTCGGACAACATTTTGGCTAATGCGGCAGCATCGCCTGGACCCTTACGACCGTAGCGGGTGGCGTCATCCTCCCCGTTGAAACACCATAAGGGATGCCCATGATATTGAAGTGGTTGCACTCCCCGCATTATGCAAATCGAGATAACTTCGATTATTGTCAAACCTAACAGAGCCAGTCCCTTAATCCGGTTCATCAGATAGAGGACTTCTCTGTCGTCTTCCGCCTGGGGGCTCCGCGGGCGCCAACTTCGGTGCTTCTTCAGAGGAGCATTGTTGAACTCAGGGAGACCCCGCCGAACAAGGTCCGGAAGGGGAACGTCCTCCATATAAAACCATTCCGAAGGCCAGTCTTCGGACGGCTTCTTTGGGGTACCGGACAGATATCCGGTATCGGCGATGTGCCATACTTCGGCTCCGCCCACTTGATAAAGTGATTCCCTCTGTGTGCTAGGGACAAGGCAAAATAGCCTTTTCCACAGCTCGAAGTGAGGCTCGCAGCCCAGGAACAACTCGCAGAGAGCAACATAGCCGGCGATGTGTAGGATGGAGGCAGGGGTGAGATTGTGTAGTTGGAGGCCGTAGAACTCCAGGAGCCCATGGAGGAATGGATGAATTGGAAATCCGAGTCCCCTTAGTAAGTAAGGAACAAGGCAAACCCGTTCCCCCATGGAGGGACAGGGAAAGTTCTCCGCTTGCTCCCCGCCATTGTAGGTGGTGAGCCCGGCTCGAACGGGCACCATGTATGCCGGAGGAAGAAATCCTTTGGTCTGCAGTTCGACCAATCGACTATGTGGAACTGAACACCTCTCCCAATCACCGAGCTTAGGGCTACGGGGGCGGGAGGAGGAGCTGCGGAGGTTGGCCATGCTGGAATGGATCTTTCCGAAATGTGCTCTGATGGATTCTCGCTGAGGGGAGGATGGTGTGGATCGGATCTAAGAATCCCAATCCCTTTAATAGACAATTTATTTATCTTGCTAGGGGGTTGAATGTAAAAATGCCCTGGCGCCTCGTATTCGGTCGAGAAATTGCGCTTATTGGGCGCAGAAGCCAAGAGGATCAACATTTATGGGGCCGGATACTGTTTACAAACACTTGGAAATTGGAGAAGAACCCGCCTTGCAATGCCGAAGACAATACTGCGTGCCGGACTCATCGTCATTGAAGCCTGGTTCGGGGGCTACTGAGGGAGTCCTGGATTATGGGGTCTCCGGACAGCCAGACTATATCCTCTGGTCGGACTGTTGGACTATGAAGATACAAGTTTGAAGACTTCGTCTCGTGTCTGGATGGGACACTACTTGGCGTGGACGACAAGCTAGGCAATACGGATATGTATATCTCCTCCTTTGTAACCGACCTTGTGTAACCGTAGCCCCTCCGGTGTCTATATAAACTGGAGGGTTTTAGTCCGTAGGACAACATACAATCATACCATAGGCTAGCTTCTAGGGTTTAGCCTCTCCGATCTTGTGGTAGATCTATTCTTGTACTAGCCATATCATCAATATTAATCAAGCAGGAAGTAGGGTTTTACCTCCATCAAGAGGGCCCAAACATGGGTAAAACATTGTGTCCCCTGCCTCCTGTTGCCATCCGCCTTAGACGCACAGTTCGGGACCCCCTACCCGAGATCCGCCGGTTTTGACACTGACAGTTAGGGTTACACAAGGTCGGTTACAAGGAAGGAGATCTTCATATCCGTATTACCAAGCTTGCCTTCCACGCCAAGGAGAGTCCCATCCGGACACGGGACGAAGTCTTCAATCTTGTATCTTCATAGTCCAACAGTCCGGCCAAAGGTTATAGTCCGGCTGTCCGGAGACCCCCTAATCCAGGACTCCCTCAGTAGCCCCTGAACCAGGCTTCAATGACGATGTGTCCGGCGCGCAGTATTGTCTTCGACATTGCAAGGCGGGTTCTTCCTCCGAATACACCACGGAAGAATTTGAATACAAGGATAGTGTACGACCCTGCAAAATAAGTTCCACATACCCCCGTAGAGAGAATAATATTTCCACAAATCTAATCTGCTGACTTGTTTTGGCAACATGACATTAAGCCACGGCCCGGTGATTATTCGAACCGTTTCCTTTAACTAGCCCCGCACATAACGCGAGGAAGTTTTTTGACACGTCTTGTCAAGGCAGAGATCATGTCCCCCTTACTACGGGATTCTCATCAATACGGGCGTGGGTAACCGAACCGCGCCATCGATTACGGCGCTTGGGGGATAAGCGAGTTTTACCAGGCTAGTGGGGGCGCATAGTTTCGGCCTCGCTTATAAAGGGACAAGGTTTAACCTTTTTCTACCCACGCCTTCTTCCTCCTTGCTCATCCACTCTTGCGCACTCGAGCTCCAATGCCCAAGCCCACATCCTTCCCCTCAACCTTCTCCAATCATGTCCAGAGCGGGAGGCAAATGGATGGCTTCCTGCGTTACGGAGGGACACATCAAGAAGCTGCGCGGAGCCGGATACTTGGCCGCGAATATCACGCATCGGCTGCCCGCTGCGGGGCAGATCGTTCCTACACCTGAACCTCACGAGAGGGTAGTATTCCTCCACCACTTCCTCCGCGGACTGGGGTTTCCCTCCATCCATTCGTTCGTGGTCTCATGTTCTACTACGGGCTGGACTTCCATGATCTGGACCTGAACTTCGTCCTCAACATTTCGGCATTCATCGTCGTGTGTGAGGCTTTCCTCCGCATCCGGCCCCACTTCGGCCTGTGGTTAAAGACCTTCAATATCAAGCCGAAGGTGGTGGGCGGCCAACAAGCAGAATGAGGCAGAGCCATGGTGGGCAAGATTCCCAATGTTATATGGCTTGAAGGCTCCTTCGTGGAGACCATAAAGGGGTGGCAATCTGCGTGGTTCTACATCACCGAGCAGCGTGACGCCAAATGGGTGGTTGCCCCCAAGTTTCGATCCGGAATCCCCACGCGGCTCACCTCCTAGAAAGAGAAGGGCCTGTCCTGGGGTTCATCGGTAGAGCTGGACAGACTCCAGAAATGTATCCGGAATATGGCCGGCAAGAAGCTCAAGCTTGTCAATATAGTCCAGGTCATGCTCATCCGCCGGATCCTCCCGTGCCAACAACGGGACTTCAACTTGTGGGAGTTCGACCCGGCCCAGCACCAGACTCTGAGCAAGCTCTTCAACACGCACAAGGACGTCTGGAAGGTGCTGTTCAAGGGCGCCAAGGTTCCTCCCTCCCTCACCGAGGACCGCGGGCTAAGCGCGAAGCGCCAAGCGCATTCGGTGAGTTCTATACATCCGGTAGGATATTTATTTCCCCTAGATTAACCATGTGCGGGGTCTGAGCTCCATGCCTTTGACAGGACTGGGTGGAGACGTCGGGGCATATTAACTGTCCAGCCCCTTTCCCCGAAGACACTGCGGACGCTCTCCTGACGGAGATGCTGACTCCGGCTCCTTACAAGGTGCCGGAGAAGACCAAGAAGGCCAAGGGAACCTGAAAGAGTTCCCGACGCCAGGCGTTATCGGACTTATCGTCCGATAACTCCGCGACGCACTCCTCTCCCGAAGACGAGGAGGAAGATGAAGATGCTCCCCCTCCAGTCGGGGGAGATAAGAAAAGGAAGGCCGCCCCAACCGGGGGGCTGAAGGGTCCAAGAAGGGAAGGACTCTCCTTCCGGACTTCTCCACCACCACCGCCGCCGAAGGCGAAGACGAGTGGCTGCTCAGGGCCAAGCCCCTGGCGAAGTCTTAAGTATTCGAATGCCACAGTAACTCATAGCATACCTTTGTCGCACTGCCTCTCCTAACGCCGAATTATGACTATGCAGACCGCCACGAGCCCGTATCGACGTATCGTCGGACGGCTCCCTGGGCTCGTCGGATATGGATAGCGATCCACTTCCGACCACCACCTCCCCTTGCCCTATGGACAACGCCGAGGTATTGTCTCAAGAGGCACCGGGTCGAGGGGAGACAGTCCCGGAGGCGCCTCAAGGCGACCTTCCGGACTCCGGGAGCAGAGGGAGAAAGGCTCCCGAGGGCTCCGAGTTCGGCCCTCAACCGAACACCGCGCCGGAACCCCCAGTGGTTCCGGACTCGGGCAAGCGGCTTCCTTCCAAAAGGGGCAAGACGCCTGTGCTGGTGACCTCTGTCCATCCAGAGGCACCGGATAATCTGCTGGGAGTGCTTCGCAACGCTTCCATCAATGAAGAGCAACGCACTATTATGAGTGCGGTGGTCCAGAAGGTTCAGTCCGCCAAGAGCAGACTGACTGAAGCCTGTGCCAGCCTTCTAACAGGATTTGAGGTAAGTTTGTGAAATATGGGGAAAAATATTACTGCATAGACAGTAGCCCCTGACGCTCTGTTCGGTGTTCACAAAGAAAAGCCGAACAGAGGATCGAACAATATCGCAGGAGTCTAATATAAGTATGTCAATATGCGTATGCCGGCTTCGCTGCTGGCATCTGCCGCACTGAATGCGGAAGTCGCCGCACCGAAGCAGGACCTTAAAGGGTCCAAGGACGAGCTCGACCTTGCCAAGAGGCAGCTTGAGGAGAACAAAGGTAAGTAGTACCTAGTATATGGATATGTATAAAAAGAATGCGATTGCAAAATGACAGGATCATCGTAAATTTGCCAGGGGCCACGACCGAGGTGGCGACCCTGAAGCAAGCGCTATCCGAGGCTGAAAACAAAGTGGACAAGGAGCGCACCAAGCGGGAAAGGCATGAGGCACGGGTGGGCGAGGTGCAGCAAGAGCTCCACGCTCTCATGACGAAGCACGAGGCGTTGGAGCTTGACTTGAAGACGCGAGAGTCTGAGCTTGCCGCGGCCCTGGAGAGCACAAAGAGTGCCAAGGCTGAAGCCCAAAAGGCCCTCCAGGAGATTGATGCGATGAAGAAGATAGCGGCGGGTAAGGTATTCTATATGCAAAGCAAGCATGTGAAAGTAAATTACCTGTTACTTACCCGAATCCGGAGCTCTCCAGGAGCATTCGCAGATTTGCCCCGCACTGTGTCAGATGCCGCACAGTTTTACCAGGCCGAGGAGGGAAGCTCAACGGAGAAGTTGTTCTGGTCTTAGTATACTGGGACCGAACACCCGATGCCTCTGATTGATCAGCTGAAGCAACTGGTCGAGCTGCACAAGGAGGCCGAACAGGCCATGAAGGGCTTTATAGTCCGGATGTGGCCTGACGACGCCCTTCCCAGTAGCTACTTTGGCCTGGTGAGGTGGCTTGTGGATGCCTGCCCACGGCTGGAAGTCATGAAGCGGTCCGTCTGCATCCAAGGTGCACGTCGGGCTTTCTCTCATGTGAAGGTGCAATGGGCAAGCTGGACGCCGTGAAGCTGATTAAGGAAGGGCCGCCGGAGGGCAAGGAGCATCGCCACCCCGAGATGTACTATGAGGGTGTCCTGAAGGGTGCTCGTCTCGTAGTGGACGGGTGTACGAAAGATACAATATTCGAGTAAACTCGCTCGTGTAATCCTGTAGTTATGAAAACTTATTCATATGCGCTATGCAACGCTTATTTGAATTTAAAATATTACCTTCTGTTCGGCTGTTTATCAAATCTGAGAGATGGCTAGTCGTCGGCTTCTGCCCCCACGCCACGAGTGCTGGGGTGTTCGGGATAATCCTGAGCACTCTTGTTCCCATTGTTGGGTCCTTCGAGGGATGTGCTCAACACAACGAACAAGGCAATCAGACTATAATGCGTTATCACTCTCACTTAGCCATAGAATTCCATAATTTTAAATTTCGGCGAAGCCCCTAGTATTCGAAAGGCCGAATTCAGGGCGCGATACACGGCTTAAGCCGGACAGGGCCGGCTCCTCGCTCTAAGCGGCATAAGCCTTTAGGGACTCGAAACCTCTCGAACAGCGACCAGTCTCTCGCCTTATATGATAGTCAGTTTTAGCTTTCTGTACTGAGGTGCTTAACGCAGTAGAACTGGGGCACAATCGCAGTAGTTCTCCCAGTGCTACCTTAGCCGATATAGCGGAACGTAAGGTACCAAAACATGGGAGCTGGGCAAACCCAACTATTGACCCAAGACATGATTCGGAGCTGATGCATATAATGCTATAAGTTCGGGGTGTCGCACTTGTGAAAGTGTTCGGACTTCTCACACCATATTGTGGGGTACTTAAGCCCCTGGTGTATTGGCCGTACCAAAGTGTACGGTTGCAAGGTGTCATTAATGAACACATATATAAAAGAAAAATGCAAAAACAGACTGAAGCTATGCAGTGTTTATTCGAAAAGATGCATTGAAGCAAAACGATACAAGTAGTGCGATAAGCATAAAATGGGACTATTTGACATGTCTCTTCCAAGGGTAAGCTGCGGAATGGTAGTGAAAGCGGGTATTTTGCTTGTTATAGAGACCACCTGGGAGTTCCATGATGCGACGTAGCTTCCGGCCCCCCTGGTCCTTGCATCGTGTGTTCGGCCATTATATTGCCGGACAGGGCTTCCAGAGAGTGAAGTCCTCGAAGATAGAAAAAATAACAAAGTAGGGAGCCCCTAGTGCGGTTGAGCCGCGTTTCGGGGCATGCCGTAGTTGTGCCCCTCCCGTGTGCCCATGGTATTTTTAATGCGTAATTATGTACGCGTGGCATGTGTGTCGCCATTTGGATGGGGCTGGGGTAGGGGCCGCATTGCTATGCGAGCTCAGAACGTGCCAGGCGGTTCTGTTGCAAATTACTTCAGGCACGCTTGACGGTGTCTGGACGTCTGATAGCCGGACTGGAGAATTGCCTTGATAGGCTGCTTTGCACTTCTGCTGCGAGGGCCGCAGTGTGCTCCTCGGTTCGGAGAGAGCGCTCTGTGTTTCCATTGACTGTGATGACCCCCCGAGGTCCTGGCATCTTGAGCGTGAGGTATGCGTAGTGCGGCACCGCATTGAATTTTGCAAATGCGGTTCGTCCGAGCAGTGCGTGATAGCCACTGCGGAACGGGACTATGTCGAATTTTAACTCCTCGCTTTGGAAATTATCCGAGGATCCAAAGACCACTTCTAGTGTGACTGAAGCTGTGCAATGGGCCTCTACACCTGGTATTACGCCCTTAAAGGTCGTTTTTGTGGGTTTAATCCTTAAGGGATCTATGCCCATTTTGCGCACTGTGTCCTGATAAAGCGGGTTCAAGCTGCTACCGCCGTCCATAAGGACTCGAGTGAGGTGAAATCCGTCAATGATTGGGTCTAGAACCAATGCAGCAAATCCGCCATGGCGGATACTAGTGGGGTGGTCCCTGCGATCGAAAGTGATCGGGCAGGAGGACCATGGGTTGAACTTTGGGGCGACTGGCTCCAACGCATATACGTCCCTTAATGCACGCTTCCGCTCCCCCTTGGGGATGTGGGTTGCGTATATCATGTTCACCGTCCGCACTTGTGGGGGAAACCCCTTCTGTCCTCCGGTGTTTGGCGGTCGGGGCTCCTCCTCGTCATCGCTATGTAGCCCCTTGTCTTTGTTTTCGGCATTTAACTTGCCGGCCTGCTTGAAGACCCAACAATCCCTGTTGGTGTGGTTGGCTGGCTTGTCAGGGGTGCCATGTATCTGACACGAGTGATCGAGTATACAGTCCAAACTGGACGGCCCCGGAGTGCTTCTTTTGAATGGCTTTTTCCGTTGACCGGGCTTAGAGCCTCTGAATCCAGCATTAACTGTCGTATCCTCGGTATTGTCCCTGTTAATGCGGCGCTTGTGCTTGTTGCAACGTGACCTGCCATTGCTGTCCTTGGTATCCGAATTAACAGGGCTCTTTGACATGTTATTGCTATGAGCTAGCCAGCTGTCTTCTCCCGCGCAAAAGCGGGTCATGAGTGTCGTGAGGGCTGCCATAGATTTCGACTTTTCCTGTCCAAGGTGCCGGGCAAGCCACTCGTCGCGGATGTTATGCTTGAAAGCTGCTAGGGCCTCTGCATCCGGACAGTCGACAATTTGATTTTTCTTAGTTAGGAACCGTGTCCAGAATTTCCTGGCCGATTCCTCTGGCTGTTGAATTAAGTGGCTCAAGTCATCGGCATCTGGTGGTCGCACATAGGTGCCCTGGAAGTTGTCGAGGAATGCGGCTTCTAGGTCCTCCCAACAACCTAGGGATTCTGCTGGCAAGCTGTTAAGCCAATGTCGGGCTGGTCCTTTAAGCTTGTGGGAGGTATTTGATGGCGTGTAGATCGTCACCACGGGCCATGTGGATATGAAGGAGATAGTCCTCGATCCATACCATGGGATCTGGCGTACCATCATATGATTCGATATTCACGGGTTTGAAACCCTCTGGGATTTGATGATCCATTACTTCATCTGTGAAGCATAACGGGTGTGCGGCGCCTCTGTACTGGGCTATATCACGATGCAACTCGAATGAGTTTTGTCTGTTGTGTTTGGCCCGGCCGGATTTACTTTTGCTGTATCCGGCGTGACGGTTATTGTCTCGTGTCATGGGGCGCCCACACGATCCTTAGATCGATCTTATTTGTCTTGCTTTGTCCTCCAATATATCTCACAGGTCTAGTGCGTTTCCCCGAGCCTTGGTATTTTTTGAGTGGCGCCGGGGTGCGGCTTGAGTTGTGGGCCGAGAGGCCTCTCTGTCGCGGCCACGAGGTGGCCGGTCAGCCGCGTCATACGCTAGGGACGTAGGTTTAGATGCTTCCTCCTCTAATCAGGGTAGCAACCTGTGTTTTGGGTAGCTTTTGGTGGGGCGTTCGAGTTCACATTCCTCGGCCACAAGGACTTCAGTCCATCTGTCGGCTAGCAAGTCTTGATCAACTCTAAGCTGTTGCTGCTTTTTCTTATGGCTATTTGCCGTGGCTATAAGCCGGCGCTTGAAGCGCTCTTGCTCAATGGGATCCTCAGGCACGACAAATTCGTCGTCGCCGAGGCTTGCCTCGTCTTCGGAGGGAGGTATATAATTATCATCCTCTTCCTCTCTATCTGCCGCTCTCTCTTGAGGGCTGGCTTCTCCATCCTCCCGTGCTGAATCTTACTGGAGGGGGTTGTCTTCGGCACTGTCCGGGGTGTTATTATCTCCTGTGCCGGAATCACCATTTTTGCTTTGGCGGGACATAGAGCGGTGCCGCTGACGCCGGCGCTTAGGTTGTTTCTTGGAGGGGTCATCCTCCGCTGTTCCGTCGCTGTTGCCTTCTTTGGGTGTGTCCACCATATATATGTCATACGACGAGGTGGCTTTCCAGTTCCCTATAGGCGCTGGTTCCTGTTCGTCTCCTGCATCGTCGTCCATACCGTCGATGTCTTTGGAGTCGAAGTCGAGCATGTCGGTCAAGTCATCGACAGTGGCTATGAAGTGAGTGGTGGGTGGGCGTCGAATTTCTTCGTCATCCGCATCCCAATCCTGCCGGTCATAATCCGGCCAAGACTCTCCTGACAAAGAGAGAGACCTTAGTGAATTCAGTATGTCGCCGAAGGGCGAGTGCTGAAAGGTATCCGCGGCAGTGAACTCCATGATCGGCGCCCAATCGGATTCGATTGGCTGGGGCACGAATGGTCCAGAGTCCAGAGGAGAGTCTGGAGATGGGGAGTCACGGGCCTCGCGAAGGATAAGGTTGGTGTTCGATTCGATCTCTGTTGAGGCTGCTGCCTCCGCGGCGGGGTCTAACCACCCGCCCTCGGATGGCGCAGTTGGCTCCGAATTAAAGGTTGGAGCGGCTGCAGGTGCAGTCTCCAGGACACTGTTCGATGGCAGAGCTAAATCATGCCCATCGTGACAGCGCGACGCACTCGGCAGGGGCTCGAATCCGTCGAAGATCAAGTCTCTGCGGATATCGGCCGTGTAGTTTAGGCTTCCAAACCTGACCTGATGGCCAGGGGCATAGCTTTCAATTTGCTCCAGATGGCCAAGCGAATTGGCCCGCAGTGCAAAGCCACCGAATACAAAAATCTGTCCAGGGAGAAAAGTCTCACCCTGGACTGCATCGCTAACGATGATCGAAGGAGCCATCAAGCCTGATGATGACGACACAGAGGAACTCTCAATGAAAGCACCATTGTCAGTGTCAAAACCGGCGGATCTCGGGTAGGGGGTCCCGAACTATGCGTCTAAGGCAGATGGTAACAGGAGGCAGGGGACACGATGTTTTACCCAGGTTCGGGCCCTCTTGATGGAGGTAAAACCCTACGCCCTGCTTGATTTATTCTTGATGATATGAGTATTACAAGAGTTGATCTACCACGATATTGGAGAGGCTAAACCCTAGAAGCTAGCCTATGGTATGATTGTATGTTGTCCTACGGACTAAAACCCTTCGGTTTATATAGACACCGGAGAGGGTTAGGGTTACACAAGGTCGGTTACAAGGAAGGAGATCTTCATATCCGTATTGCCAAGCTTGTCTTCCACGCCAAGGAGAGTCCCATCCGGACACGGGACGAAGTCTTCAATCTTGTATCTTCATAGTCCAACAGTCCGGCCAAAGGTTATAGTCCGGCTGTCCGGAGACCCCCTAATCCAGGACTCCCTCAGGGGAAGAGACCCATTTTTCTCCCCCCGACAATAGTTTTCCCTCTCTCTCTCAACCCCACCGCTCCTCCAGTGGCTTCGCAGGGCATCCAATGCCACTTTCCCATTGTTTACTCCCCCTGCAGCTCCCAGACACAAGTGGACGCGCTGGTGCGCGCGAAAAGCCGTGGACGCCGGCCAAAGACGGGCTCTGGAGCACGTCATCGCGCTCCCGACCATGGACGCCGCGTCCCCCAACCACCTCGAGCCTCCCCCTCGCGCCAGTCCAGGTCCTCGACATCCGCAACACGACAGCTGTGCAGGCCCCCTCCTCTTCCCCTCTCTCTCACCCCCTGCTGCCCGTGCCCTACGCCGCCCAGCTCGGCCAATGGGCGCACGAGCTCGGGAGCCTCCTGGAGCACGCCCCGCTCCCCCTTTCCTTCTCCCCCGACTTGGACCACGCCCACGAGCGCCGCAGACAACCCCGAGCCTCCTCCCGTGTCCACCACGGCCATTTCCGCGGGTGCCCGTAGGCCGCGTCCACGGTGAGCCGTGGCCTCGCCATATAAGGCCGCCCCTGACCTCCCTCTAGAGCTCCTTTGCTCTCTCTCTCTCCCGTGCACCCCCTGGACCAACCTGCACCTCCTCTTGTGCCCTCCTACTCCCTCCATGGCCGGAGTGCCGCCGTCGGTCTCCGCCCAAATTCCCGCAAACCGAAGCCTCCCCTCCCCTCCTTTGTACACCAATGGAGCCACCGCACGCCGGCGAGGCTCCTCCGCCCTTTACCTCCTCCTCTAGCGCCCCACAACCCCAAAACCCCTCTCGCTCGACGCCACCGTCCGCCGCGGGCGAAGCCCTCCTCCCATCCGGTGACGCAGACACCTGTGATGGGATCTTCCTGGGTCGTCTCTCTCGGCTGAGCAGGCCGGTGGGCAGAACATCACCGGAGACGCCCTGTAGCGCCGGCGACCGGCGTCGAGCGCCTCCTCTGTCTCCTGTCGCACCCGCGCGGGAGGTGTAGGACGAACCTGCCAGCGAGCCCCCCTGTCGGCCAGCCAGCGTGGCTGAGCCACTGACAGGAGGGCCCCGCCCCGTTTAAGTGGAGACGGGCTCCGCCAACTGTCGCCTTCGTCGAAGGAAGGCGTATTCCTAAGAATACGCCTCCTGCTTCGACAGCCTACGCGCGGCCGTGCAGCTGGGCCGGCCCGCCGCCTATCTCTCGCCTTGCACGCATGATAAGGGTAAAGCCCCCCTTTTCATTTTTCCTTTTCTTTTTCCCAGTAGAATTCAAAAGCACATAAATAAATCAAATTAACTCCAAATTTGATGATTCAAATTTCTAGGGGATCTATAAATCCTAATCTATCACATGTGCTGTTTGCACATTTTTCCAGGAAACTTTCCTTCACACATATTTCGAAAAACCCTATTTTCCTATTTCTATGATGAACTTTAGAAAATCATAGAGAGCTCAAAATTGCTCCAAATGCGATGATTCAAATTCCTAGATGCTTCTAAGTTCATAACTTAGTTTATGAACATTTTTTTAATACATTCTGTATCACACAAAATAATGAGCCATTTCTTCATATTTGTCAACTTTGCAAATTCATAGGAAAATCATTTGAACTCAAAATCCAGTGAAACCAACTCCTAGATACTTCTAAAATCATGGTTTGTTAAATGGGTGCCTTTGCTCATTTTTCAAAAATATATTTCTATACACTTCTTGCAAATCCACAAACCCCTTGATTCCATCATATTGAAATGTTTAGGAATATCCACTGACCCAATCCCAATGAAACCACTCTTGTTATTTTTCATATAACCAGAGATGTCCTAGAAAAGTCAAATTAATATTTTTAGAGCAATTTTATTTTCTGCCTTGTTGTGTTGCTTACTATGATTGTTTTCGACGTTAGTTGACGAAGTAGACGAGATACTCGGAGATGGACCAGAAGATTTGAAGACTCTGATGAACCAGGCAAGCAACCCTTTGACCATGTCTAAGAAACCCTTTTTATGCATGTCATATAGCACCATATTGTTGTTGCAACGGAATCATCATGAGCTATTAACCACCTTGATGGGTTACCTTTGTTACTTCCTTTTTGATACTTGCATTATGCATGACCCTACCTTCCTATGAGGGTTATGCCGGTGGGAGTAGATAGGATGGTAAAGTAGTTGCTACGCAAAAAGGGACAGGAATATGCATGGTGTTGGGAGCAAGATTGTTTCCAGAAGACTTTTCGAAAACCCTGTCGGGTGCCACTTATGCCTGAAGGAGATAATGAGTTGGGTAACCACTTGATGACGATGTGGTGTACCGAGGCAAGTGTGTTTGTTGTTTTCAAAATGGATTGGTTTAAGTTGCGACCGTTATTCCAACCTTACATGCGCCACCACTCTACCCTTATATGGGAAAGGGCATTATTGATTACCCAGGTCGATACTAGCTTGGAGCCCGCATAACTTGTGACCGGAGAGTTGTTGTTGCGCTCTCTCGGGACGGGGTCGTGCCAGGTGGGGCGGCCATGACTGTTTTCACAGGGCACCGGACACACCGTTGGTACCCCGTGCTTCTGGTATGTGGTGAATATGGGAGCGAGGCTCCACAATTTTAAGATGTGAAATGTTGGGCATGGGGGATACTACCAATCGAGTGGACTCTATGTTAGTGTCGTCTAGCGAAAGATAGTGATCGGGTGCTTACCCCGGGTACTTGAGGTACCGCGGGTCATGGATGCCACGGAAGTTCCACAGATCTTGTGGGTAAAGTGTGCAACCTCTGCAGAGTGTAAAACTATTCGAATAGACGTGTCCTCGGTCAAGGACAGTTGGGTAAGCGTTCTTGGGCTATGTCCACATGTTTACAAACCAGTGTGTGTGTTTGGATAAGTGGGAAGAACTACTTGGGTCAAGTCCAAGGACTTGATATGGATGAGTTGGGTTGGAGCCCACTCCCTTTATGTTGATATCTGTAACCAGTCCCTATGGTTACTTGAATTCATATGAGGCATGATTTACCAGTTGTTGAACATGTCATAACACAACAAAATTAGCTTTCTAGAAAATTTTTACCTACGTCATGCATTGTTGTATCTTGAGCTAAAACATGGGTTGCTTGCAAGTACATTCAAAGTACTCATTGGCTCGCCAGTAGTTATTTAATTGGCTAGGCATGGAAGAACAGGAGTTTGAAGAGGAGTTCTTTGGAGACGAACATGTGAACTAGGTTGTTTCCTAGTCATAATGCTTGTAGGGTTAAGGCAGATGGCATGGGTTCTACTTGTTGACAAAGATTTCGGCTGCTTAAGTTTAACTTGATCAAAGTGCCTCAAACCCTTTTCTGTCCAGAACAAAATTTGAGCAACTCTACATTGCCAAGTGTCTCCTTTTGATCTCAAATTTTGTGGACATGCTCAAATTCCCAAATTATGACACTACACCAAGTGGTGCATCAAGGAGAACAAGATAGCATGATAAAGTCCAGCCAAAACTGTTTCTGCCCATTTCTAGGGTTTATAAAAGTTGCATTGGCCACTTTCTCCATTTCACCTCAAAATTGGTGGGCACTACTAATTTGTAATGCCTCTCACTCCTGTTAAGTTTCAAAGCAAATGGAGCAACTTAGATAGCCCAAACTACCATCAAACACCTTCTGGCAGAATTTCAAAACTCATGTTTTCGCCACTTCCACTAATCTCCATGAGCTGAACTTTTTCCCACGGCCTCACCTGCTCCTCCTCTACCTCCTGCATGCTTTTCTGCCCAAGGAGCAATGACTAAAGGGGCAGAGACCCATTTTTCTACCCTGGACAGCAGTTTTCCCCCACTCTCTCAACCCCACCGCTCCTCCAGTGGCTTCGCAGGGCATCCAATGCCACTTTCCCATTGTTTACTCCCCCTGCAGCTGCCAAACACAAGTGGACGCGCTGGTGCGCGCGAAAAGCCGTGGATGCCGGCCAAAGATGCGCTCTGGAGCACGTCATCGCACTCCCGGCCGTTGATGCCGCGTCCCCCGACCACCTCGAGCCTCCCCTTCGCGCCAGTCGAGGTCCTCGATGTCCGCAACACGACAGCCGTGCAGGCCCCCTCCTCTTCCCCTCTCTCTCACCCCCTACTGCCCGTGCCCAACGCCGCCCGGCTCGGCCAATGGGCGGACGAGCTCAGGACCCTCCTGGAGCACGCCCCACTCCCCCTTTCCTTCTCCCCCGACTTGGACCACGCCCACGAGCGCCGCAGACAACCCCGAGCCTCCTCTCATGGCCACCACGGCCATTTCCGCGGGTGCCCGTAGGCCGCGTCCACGGTGAGCCGTGGCCTCGCCATATAAGGCCGCCCCTGACCTCCCTCTGGAGCTCCTTTGCTCTCTCTCTCCCGTGCACCCCCTGGACCAACCTGCACCTCCTCTCGTGCCCTCCTACTCCCTCCATGGCCGGCGTGCCGCCATCAGTCTCCGCCCAAATTCCCGCAAACCGAAGCCTCCCCTCCCCTCCTTTGGACACCAATGGAGCCACCGCACGCCAACGAGGCTCCTCCGCCCTTTACCTCCTCCTCTAGCACCCCGCAACCCCACAACCCCTCTCGCTCGATGCCACCGTCCGCTGCGGGCGAAGCCCTGCTCCCATCCGGTGATGCAGGCACCCGTGGTGGGGTCTCCCTGGGTCGTCTCTCTCCGCTGAGCATGCTGGTGGGCAGAACATCGCCGGAGACGCCCTGTAGCGCCGACGACCGGCGTCGAGCGCCTCCTCTGTCTCCTGTCGCACCCGCGCGGGAGGTGGAGGACGAACCTGCCAGCGGGCCCCGCCTATCGGCCAGCCAGCGTGGCTGAGCCACTGACGGGAGGGCCCTGCCCCGTTTAAGTGGAGTCGGGATCCACCAGCTGCCGCCTTCACCGAAGGAAGGCGTATTCCTGAGAATACGTCTCCTGCGTCGACAGCCTACGCGCGGCCGTTCAGCTGGGCTGGCCCGCCGCCTATCTCTCGCCTTGCGTGCATGATAAGGGTAAAGCCCCCTTTTTCCTTTTTCCTTTTGTTTTTCCTAGTAGAATTCAAAAGCACATAAATAAATCAAATTAACTCCAAATTTGATGATTCAAATTTCTAGGGGATCCATAAATACTAATCTATCACATGGTGCTGTTTGCATATTTTTCTAGGAAAGTTTTCTTCACACATATTTCGAAAAACCCTATTTTCCTATTTCTATGATGAACTTTAGAAAATCACAGAGAGCTCAAAATTGATCCAAATGCCATGATTCAAATTCCTAGATGCTTCTAAGTTCATAACTTAGTTTATGAACATTTTTCTTAATACTTTCTGTACCACACAAAATAATGAGCCATTTCTTCATATTTGTCAACTTTGCAAATTCATAGGAAAATCATTTGAACTACAAATCCAGTGAAACCAACTCCTAGATACTTCTAAAATCATGGTTTGTTAAATGGGTGCCTTTGCTCATTTTTCAAAAATATATTTCTATACACTTCTTGCAAATTCACAAATCCTTTGATTCCATCATATTGAAATATTCAGGAATATCCACTGACCCAATCCCAATGAAACCACTCTGGTTATTTTTCATATAACTAGAGATGTCCTAGAAAAGTCAAATTAATATTTTTAGAGCACTTTTATTTTCTGCCTTGTTGTGTTGCTTACTATGGTTGTTTCTGACGTTAGTTGACGAAGTAGACGAGATACTCGGAAATGGACCTGAAGATTTGAAGACTCTTATGAACCAGGAAAGCAGCCCTTTGACCATGTCTAAGAAACCCTTTTTATGCATGTCATATAGCACCATATTGTTGTTGCAACAGAATCATGATGAGGTGGTAACCACCTTGATGGGTTACCTCTGTTACTTCCTTGTTGATACTTGCATTATGCATGACCCTACCTTCCTATGAGGGTTATGCCGGTGGGATTATATAGGATGCTAAAGTAGTTGCTACGCAAAAAGGGACAGGAATATTCATGGTGATGGGAGCAATATTGTTTTCAAAAGACTTTTCGTAAACCCGGTCGGGTGCCACTTATGCCCGAAGGAGATAATGAGTTGGGTAACCACTTGATGACGAAGTGGTGTACCGAGGCAAGTGTGTGTGTTGTTTTCAAAACGGATTGGTTTAAGTTGCGACCGTTATTCCAACCTTACATGCGCAACCACTCTACCCTTATATGGGAAAGGGCATTATTGATTACCTAGGTCGATACTAGCTTGGAGCCCGCATTACGAGTGACAGGAGAGTTGTTGTTGCGCTCTCTCGGGACGGGGTCGTGCCAGGTAGGGCGGCTATGACTGTTTTCACAGGGCACCGGACACAGTGTTGGTACCCCGTGCTTGTGGTATGTGATGAATATGGGAGCGAGGCTCCACAATTTTAAGATGTGAAATGTTGGGCACGGGGGTTACTACCAATCGAGTGGACTCTATGTTAGTTTTATCTAGGGAAAGATAGTGATCGGGTGCTTACCCCGAGTACTTGAGGTACCGCAGGTCGTGGATGACACGGAAGTTCCCCGGATCTTGTGGGTAAAGTGTCCAACCTCTGCAGTGTGTAAAACTATTCGAATAGCCATGTCCATGGTGAAGGACAGTTGGGTAACCGCTCTTGGGCTACGTCCACATGTTTACAAACCAGTGTGTGTGTTTGGATAAGTGGGAAGAACTACTTGGCTCAAGTCCTAGGACTTGACATGGATGAGTTGGGTTGGAGCCCACTCCCTTTATGTTGATATCTGTAACCAGTCCCTATGGTTACTTGAATTCATACGAGGCATGATTTACCAGTTGTTGAACATGTCATAACACAACAAAATTAGCTTTCTGCAAAAATTTACCTACGTCATGCATTGTTGTATCTTGAGCCAAAACATGGGTTGCTTGCGAGTACATTCAAAGTACTCATTGGCTTCCCCCTGGTTATTTAATTGGCCAGGCATGGAAGAACAGGAGTCTGGAGAAGAGTTCTTTGGTGACGAACTTGTGAACTAGGATGTTTCCCAGTCAGAATGCCTGTAGGGTTAAGGCAGATGGCATGGGTTCTACTTGTCGATGAAGATTTCTGCTGCTTAAGTTTATTTGGTATTCAGCCCTTGTGGATTTATCTATGTAAGACTTGACCATAATGGTCATAATTTGTGTAACACGGTATGTATGGATGTAAGACTCATGTTATTCAGCTTCTGTGTGTTCAGTGAGCATTGATATCTGGGATCACTTTACACGTGCATTCAGTGATCACGACTTATGAGTCAGGGTCCCCACAATGTCCTTTTGTGCAAGGACGAGGCACCCAAAACTAACACCTCTCACAATCTACCTTTAGTGTTCCCTTCTCTATTGCAGGAATTCCAAGATGTATTCCCCGACGACCTACCTCTGGGTCTACCTCCACTATGAGGCATCGAACACCTCATCGACCTCATCACCAGAGCACCCCTTACTAACAAGGCTCCCTACCGTGTCAATCCCGAGGAAACCAAGGAGATCCAACGGCAAGTACAACAACTCATCAAAAATGACCATGTACATGAAAGCTTGAGCCCATGTGCTGTCCCGGTAATCCTTGTTCCCAAGAAAGATGGTACATATCGCATGTGTTCCAAATGTCATCCTATCAATGCCATCACCGTGTGTTATTGTTACCCCAGTCCACGCCTAGATGATATGCTAGATGAGCTTAGCGGAGGCGCAATTTTATCTAAGATTGATCTTTAAAGTGGCTATTATCAAATACGCATCCAAGAAGGTGATGAATGGAGAACCGCATTTATGACCAAATTTGGCTTATATGAATGGATACTTATGCCAATGGTTTTATCCGAAGCACCGGGTACTTTCATGCGAGTCATGCATTTTATTCTTAGCCCCTACATTGGAGTATTTGTTGTGGTCTATTTTGACGATTCTTGTCTTTAGCAAATCCCTCAAAGATCATGTCACCCATCTTAGAACTGTGTTGCAAACTCTTAGGAAAGAGCGCCTTTATGCTAACATGGACAAATGACTTTTCCGAGTTGATAAGCTTGTATTCTTGGGTTTCATTGTGTCTTCTAAGGGTGTTCATGTAGATGAATCTTAGATCAATGCTATTAAAACTTGGTCCCAACCAACCAACTTGCAACAAGTGCGTAGATTTCTTAGTTTAGCCGGATTCTATCATAGATTTGTGAAGGATTTTAGCACCATTGCTTTACCTTTGCATGCTTTGAGTAAGAAAAATGCACCATTTGTTTGAGGACCATCTCAAGATACCACTTTCAATGAGCTTAAGAATTTGCTTACACATGCTCCTTTGCTTGCATTACCCAACTTTGATAAACCATTTGAGATTCATCGCAATGCTAGCGATTATGGAATAGGAGGTGTGTTAATGCAAGAGAAGCGCCCCATAGCTTAATTTAGCGAGAAACTTTCCGGAGCACAAATTAACTACCCCATCTATGACAAAGAGCTATATGCTTTAGTGAGAGTCTTGCATGTTTGGGAGCATTATCTCCATCCTCATGAGTTCATTCTTCACACGGATCATGAAACACTTAAGTATCTTAAGGGTCGAACTAAGTTGAACAAGCGTCATGCTAAGTGAGTCTTTCCCTTATGTCATCAAGTACATCAAAGGTAAGGAAAATTTTGTGGCGGATGCGCTTTCCCGTATATGCATGCTTGTTACCCAACTTGAATTTAATGTCATTGGTTTTGAGCACATAAAAGACTTGTATGCACATGATCCTACTTTTGCAATCCCATATGCCAAATGTTTGATGCATACACTACAAAAAAAATACACTTCCGTGATGATACGTGTTTGTCACAGTAGGTCGCTTTTTTTGTCATGCATGGACATCCATGACAAATTTATGACAGAATCAAGATAGTCATACATGTGCTGTCGTAGAAGTGTTCCATGACATTACCAAAATTATCATCACGGAAGTGTCCACTTCCATGATGATAAATCGCGCGTCACAGAAGTGCTTTCGCCAAGGGTGACCGACACGTGGCATCCACCATAACGGAACGCCGTTAAGCTATCGGGTCGGGTTTTGGATCCAATAACCCGTTAACAGCCCCGACCAATGGGGATTTTCCATGTGTAAAATCATCATTGGCTAGAGGAAACACGTGTCAGCTCGTAAGTGGGTCAGATAGGCGCCTATGATATGTCGACACGTGGCACAGCCCAACAGTGGCCCATTTAGCTTACAAAGCCGGCCCGTTTGACTTGGTCAAAAGTTAACGGGCTGGCCCATGAAAAGCCTGTTAACTGTCTCTTCGCAAATAGCCCATTTTACGGCCCGTTAACTCACGGTCCATTAGGCCCTAAAGGAAATCGGCCCAACAACGTCATGTGGGCCGTCGAATATAATACCATCCCATTTCACTTTCAGCCCATGTATGGCCCACAATGTCTTTCGGCCCATATGAGGCCTTCGTATCTTTTGGCCCATTACAGGCCCACGGTGACTCTAGCCCATAATGAACACTAATTTTCTTTATACCCATTAACGACCCGTGATTTACATGGGCCGTTTCCAGCCCGTGTTAGCTTTCGGCCTATTGACGGCCCATACATTCTTGGGCTCCTTTTCGCCCCTCGATTACTTCCGGCCCGTTACTGGCCTGTTCCCCTAATGGGCCAAATTCGGCCCATGGAAAGAGTCGGCCCGTTACTGGCCTGTTCCACTAATGGGCCAAATTCGGCCCATGGCAAGAGTCAGCCCATTACTGGCATGTTACCCTAATGGGCCAAATTTGTCCCATGGCAAGAGTCGGCCCGTTTCTGGCATGTTAACCCGTTGCGCCGTTTCTGGCCCGTCCTATATTCTGGCCCATTAATGACCCATTATGCCTGTGACAGAATTAAGCCTTTGCTGTCCTACGGCCTGTTACCGTGCTGGGCCGATACCAATTATGCCCGATTATTGCCCATGTAGACCCATTTATCCGACGGCCCGAGGCCCACCGATTACAGGCCCATGGATCCTACGGCCCGTATATGGCCCATGGTAGTTGCGGCCACTAGCAAACCAGGGAAAAAGAAGACTAGGAAATAAATAAGGCTGAAACTAACGCTAGGCTATTAAGGCGATTGCACAGATTACATCCACTCGGCATCAAAGATCGCCACCAGTGCAAATATAGGGAACACCCTACACTATACAAAAATGGCTTGCTGTTTTCTTCAGGCGGTGGCTGCACGTTAAGAATAAATTTTGTATCGCACCAAAACAAATTACAACTATATAACAAAAGGAAGGTTGGCATAAAACTTAACAGTCTAGCAGATAAATGCACCACCAGAAGTTCAGAAGCTCAGTTCATTTGACCTGACTATTACGTTTTCATGTTGTATTGTCCCATGGAGCACCATAACCCTCACCTTCATTTCCCCTAGCCTCCTGAACAACATAGCAAATGTCTAATAGTCTGGTTTCAAAACCATGCATATCTTGACGACATTGAGCAATGTTTCTCCTTGTTTCACAAAGGGTCTCTGTTAGGGAATGGACTTGTGTCTGGAGCGCAAATACAACATTGCTTTGTGCTTGCATATCTTGATCTTGAGGCAGTTTGGACGATATTGCCTTAACAACCAACCCAGTATTACGCATGAACGTGCTTTTGGCACTGTTAGTGGACAGGTACTGACCCATTGCAGCAAGAGCTGACATTGCGGTTATAGTTGCCTCACCACCTTTAGAAGGTGGCGGTTCCACCATTTTTTCCGTAGCTCGCTGAAAAGTTGAGGTTTTACATTATTAGTACCAGAACAGAAGATATTAAGGAGGCAGCAAAACCAAACAAAATAGCTTTGGTCTATATACAGAACTTATTCTGGTGAACCCATGTAAAATATTAGTTGTATTTTATTGCAAAGTACATAATAAAACCAGGTTCCAAACATATGACCATGTACCATCGCTAATGTATTGTCTATTTCTTCACATTGTATTGAGGGATAAGGATAAAGAGACAAAGTTTATAATATCACAAAACAACTGAGAACAGACAAACAGGCAATTGTAACATTGTGTGGGCAAGTCCAGCACGGAACTAGATTACGGGTCAAGATCAAAGGAACATTATTCCTCTCTTTTAAACCTTGTAAGGTGCAATGATACGCTAAGACAATTGTGTATAAAATTGAAAAGAGTAATAGACATTGGCTGCAAACCATGTAGTTCAAGGCACAAGTCAGAGTAAGTAGTAGTTAAAAGGCATGAGGATTAAGGACTTACAATAGCGGCTTTGACTGGTGTAGTCATGCCCTTCTTCTTGCTGGTGTGACAGTCCTTGAAGATTTCCATAGCATTTGGTTCAGGTACTTTTTGGTCCTTGCGGGCTTTCCTCTGCATTTGGAACAAGTCAATATAAATCTGATAATATGGTACAGCGAAAAGAGTGAAACAACAGCTAATTACAAGAGACTCGCAGTGTGCAATATAGCTACAAGCTCCCGTCGTCTATTGGAATTTCACTTTCATACGGTTGGCCTTGTTCTTTGAATAGTTTACCTACAAGAAGATAGATTTGTGTGGCACATGCGTAAATAGGACTTCAACATGTGATCTAATGACATATATATAATGTAGCTAATACTTCGGATCAGACCAGTGTTTAACGAGGCCTCTCCAGTCTTCATCAGATATATTTTTCACTGGAGATGTTTGGGCAAGTTCACTATTAGCCGTGCCTTCCAAGTGAGTTTTCCTCAAGTTATACCGATATTGTCGCAGAGCAGACTTGAAAACATGGGTGCAAGCTTGTCTGGTTGCATCATCTTGGCTATCCAACTTGAACCTCATCTGTTGAAAATTATGGGAGTCACATTATCAGCAACCTAGAAAGTATTGGACAGAGCAAGACGATATTACTAGTTTCCATACATAACCATTCTTACAGATAAATGGTCGAGGAAGATGTTGAACTGTGTTTCGCCTTTGTCATTCCTGTACTGAATCCATGTTGGGAGGATACGTACATGACACCTAACAGCGACCACTGCCTCTGATACTAACTTGGCTGACTCTGTAGCATCACGTGGCCTTTTTAAACCTGCCTCAAAACGGATCTCCATTCTTCCTCCTCTAGATTTACTTAACCTATCGAGCATTATCCCTGATGTTTGTTTACTCTTGCACCTAGGTGCTAGTCCAACAACAAACATAGGAAGTGTTAGTGTACATCAAACTGTGAGACTACATATGAATAAGCATGCAACTGTAACTTGACTCCAGCAACTACCTTCTTGTTGTTGAAGCTCACAAGGTTCATCTGATATTGCCAACTCGTCTTGTGTCAAGAGTGCTTGGGAAGTAGTGTCAGGTGGCAAGGGAGCTTGGGAACGTGTTGCTAGCTTAGTTGACGCACGAGTATGTCGTGCAGCTGGTAGTACTGTGGTAGGTGTTGCAAGAACTAGGGTTGTCTCTGCCTGTTTGGTGGCAGCTATTTGTTTCTGTTTGTCTTTTTTTGCAACTCGTGTAGCATGGGATGCCGTGTTTGTAGAATTTTCTGCTGGACTTTGACCTTCTATTGCACCATCAGTACCAGCAGAATCTGCAGGATTCATCTGCTTCTCATTCCCTGCCATTCTATGTTTCTTCCTCTTTCTCTGTGCCATGTTAAGTCAAGCCGACAAGAAAAATGAATAACAATTTAGTTCTTCAGAACAAATTGATGCATGATGCAGACGAACTGAACTTTGATGTTAGACAACCACATGATAGGAGGATGTAATATGTATGAAAAACAGGACGGAAGAGATAACCAGAACTATGATGTGTAAACTAAGAAGAAGACATTTCACCAAATTAGAAGCAATGCAATGGAAGGTAGACACCATATGAAAGATGCTACAAATATCGCTCTGCCAAGTTAACAGTGTCTCATCATAAATGGCGTTTAAACAATTGTGAAGCAGTACAAGAAATAAATCATATGCAAGATGCAAACAACATCACACTACCATGTTAGAGGTCTATTGTCATTAGTGCCATTGCATATTCACAGCATTGCATATTCACAGCTTATGATGTGTAAACTAAGGAGAAGGCATTTCAACAAATTAGAAGCAATGAAAGCTAGACACCATATGAAAGATGCAACGAATATCACTCTACCAAGTTAAAACTGTCTCGTCATAAGTGCCATTTCAACAAATTAGTAATACAAGCTAGAAAAGAATGTGAGATGTAACCTATATCACACTCCGAAGTCAAACGTGTCTTATGATAAGTGATTGTTGCAGGTTACACAACAGTAGTAATTTGATGTAAGAACATGGTGTGATAGACAGATATTCTATGTTCTAGAAATAGGAACACATGTCTTATTCAAGTATAATGTGTAAAGTAAGCAGATGGTATTCAACAAAATTAGAAGCAATACAAGCTAGACATCACACATAACGTGCAACCACATATAACAGTGCCAAGTTAGAGGGAGCACCGGTGATGCTGCACTAGGGGAGACGTGCTCATCATAAACACAGCTTTGTTGAGTGTCTATGCATGTGTTGTCTTGGAAATCATCTTGGGGGTGTGGAGGAGTAGAAACTGTAGAGGCCCTCCGTTCGGAAGGAGCACCTTTATCCGCTGCCTTGCTAACTTCCTTGTGCTTTATTAATTTTGAATTGTCAAGTAAAACCGACAAGAAAAAGCAATAAAATTCTCTCTTTAGAACTCATTCATGCATGATACTGACAATCACTACTTTGATGTAAGGCAAACACATGATACCATGATGGAATATGTACGAAAAACAGGACGGCATGGCATGTTCACAACTGTTTGTGTAAACTAAGCAGAAACCATTCCAGCAAATAAGAAGCAATGCAAGCTAGACACCACATGAAGAGATGCAACCAATATGACTCTGCCAAGTTAAAAGCGTCCTATCATAAATGGAATTTCAAAAAATTTGAAGCAGCGCATGCTATAAATCATATGAAAGATGCAACTAATATCACACTGCATATACTAAAGGTGTCTCATCATGTTGATTGATGCGGGATACAAAAAACAATAGTTTTATGTAAGGACATGCTTAATAGACAGATGTACTATGTACTAAATACAGGAAGGCATGTCACATTAACAGGTATAATGTATAAGCTAAGCAGACTAGCACATGCAGTTTAACCAGATTGGAAGAATTACAATCTAGACACCATATGCAACATGCAACCACATATCACGCTGCCAAGTTAGAGCAAGCACCTGCGGTGCTAGTGTAGGGGAAATGTTGTAATCAACTACAGAGCTACGTTCACTATCTTCATCTAGCATTTCTGTTTCTTGAGAATCATGTCGGGAGGCTGACGCTGCATTCTTTAAATGAGGAGTAGTCCCCTTGCCTGCCTGCCTCGTGATAAGTAATTGATGAGGGATACACAAGAACATTAGTTTGATGTAAGAACATGGTTAATACACAGATGTACTAGTATGTACCAAAAATAGAAAGGCATGTCATATTCAAAGGTATAATGTGTAAGCTAAGCAGATGCAATTTAACCAAATTGGAAGCAATACAAGCTAGACATCCGGCTGGAGTGGTGAGCATGATCATCTAGGAGCTTAGAGCCTGGTGGGAGGCAGGCTGCTTCACCACCATCGCAGCTTTTTAGTTGGCTTCCAGGTGATGCCTATCTTTGTTGGGCTTGTCACTGGCTCGGCCAGTGCCCTGACTAGCTATTTGTCTTATGGTGCTCACGGGATGGTGGTTCATGTAAAAAAATATCTTTCCTTATCTTACCGACTTCGGCCTTTCGAATACAAGCTAGACACCATATGGAACATGCAACCACATATGACACCGCGAAGTTAAAGAAAGCACCTGGGATGGTGGTTCATTGCGAGCAAGGTCATCAACTCCAGAGCTACGTTCCCCGTCTCCATCTGCTAACACTACACCCTTTAAAGCGTTGAAACGTGTCTTGCCTAGCGCACACCAAAATGGAGCGACTTCTCTCTTTTCTTTTTGGCTTCTCTCATGGCAGCAGAGTCTGAAATACCCTTGCATAAAAACACAACAGTGAGAGTAAGGGTGAAGTGTGTGCAGAACTAGTGCACTGTAAAAGTAGCAGATAGCAGGTGGCTGAAAAATAAATGACAGGAGACATATGATAGCTCTACAACATTGCATGGAAAACAAAATTAGATTCTACTCTGTATGATTTTGTAATATATGAGCATAGGAAATGCAGGTACTCCTGCAGCACACCACCACATGTGGTCATATCTAAGATAACAGTTGACTGAAAATAAATAGGTCAGTCGATTTTTTAATGAACCGTCCGATCTATAAGGAACGGGCAGATGACCTTCGTCTACCTCCCGCCAGTCACTGTTGACGATCTTTCTCGAACCGCCAGCGACCACCGGCCCAGACCCCTGCCTCCGCCGCCCCGCCCTTCCATCGACCTCACACCACCGCCGTGCTTGGCAGCGCCCCCAGGCCATCCCTTTAATCCCGGCCGACCTCCAGATCGGGCACCAGTAGCTATAGGCCGCACACACCCTTAAGATAAACACCAAGGCGCTGCTTCCCTGGCGTAATAGGCGTACTAGCACCTGTTACGCCGGGGAATGCTTCCGTTAATTGGGAATCAAGTGGCCAGAAATTGAAATTCAGGGGGGCGATGGACCTCTAGCTAAGGTGAAATAGTATATGGGGAGAAACCTTGTGCATCCCGAGTTACTAGGAACATCTAGTGTCAAGAAGAAGCGGTCAACTAGTGTCGTCTGTGGGATGAATACCGTGCAAGCAGAGACGTAAGATTTGCACGAATAAGGGACGAGGAGTACCTTTGTCGGTGGCTGGTGTGGTCACCTCCACAAGTCGCGCCGATTTTCTTCTTTTTACCGGGCAAACCGATATTCTGGAGGGTGCAGGCTTGGACGAACCCATGGCCAAATTGTTGACTGTGTTGCCGTGGCCGTATGTCGGCGGAGGGGAAGCATATCCAAGGCGGCGAAGGACGGCGTAGCAGGAACAGCTCCGGTGCGGTGCAGGGTGGCGAGTTGGAGCGGCAGCGGTGAGGTGCAGGACGGCGTGGTTGAACTGGCTCGGGTACGAACGGCTCGGCCTCGGCCTCGGTTTCAACTACTAGCCGTGGAGGGCGTTGCGGTTGAGGTTGCGGTGGACGACGATGTCGGGGTATCGGCTCCGGCGTGATGGAGGAGGGCGGCGGTTGATGGGTGGGATGGGGTGGCGGACGGAGGACGTCGGGGTTTCGCGGCTGGTGGAGAGGTAGTTTTGGCGCCCACGGAGTACGAATGGGGAATCGGACAGGTGGGGGGAACCGTGTTTCGGTCTGGGACGCGCTTGTTTTTGGCTTTTTTGAACAGAAGATGGGACGCGCTTGTTTGAAATTTTGGGAAAGTACAAACTTTGCCCCCCTCTTAAATTTCGGACCTACGGCGGGTCGGGGGTAGGATGGTAATCCCAGGTGTCCCAAATAGTGGGCAGGAGCGATTTCGGTCGCGTGCATGTGTGCTTAGGCGGCCATTGTGTATGAATGTTTTTCGGATGCGGTTGCGTGGCGTCTAGATGAAGCTACAAACCTACCCCGGTTTAGACCTTTGGACATCGGGCCGGTAGGTTTCACGGGTCGGAGTTATTAGAAAAGTAATTTCCTTGTACTACCAAACATTGGTCTCACACAGTTTTGGGCGAGTAGAGGCTCTTTTGGCGTTTCGTTCGAAAGTTTGAAACACAAGCATTCACGTTTAGAGTACTCTTGAACTATGAGGATTGACCTAAATATACAACGTTATATTTGACCTTGTATGTTTGAAAACCTCATTAAATTATCCGCTTCTTTTTGAAATTTTGACACTTGAAAATCCTATAACTACGATTATTTTGGAATGGAGGAGCTAAATTTGAATATATTTTGTACATGACTACATATGCTATTATGTACAAAATCAGAGCAAAGATTGGTGCCCCCATAATTTAGGTATGGTTTACAAATGCCATGATATCGAATTCAAATAATTGAATGGACTTCATGTTGAATTAGATTGTTTTAAACCACCTTAAGTTGAATTCAAATGTATGCTAGTTCATAGGTAGTAGCTATTTATAATGTCCATTGTGTAACTTTCGTATGTATAATGTGCTTTACACACACAACATGAACTATACTCACGTTTATATTCAATTGCTAAAGCGATGCATTGTATGGAGTTAAAAATACTAATTATGTGGATCAATTGTGTCAAATAATAACATAGACATGCTCAAATTCGATAGAATCTAGATGTCTGATGGATCAATGACCGCTCCTTACGCAAATTGCAAATATCATGATCCCATCCTAATATTTGGATACAATTTATATCTTTAATCAATGTGTAGAGCAGTCTTTTATGTGTAGTTTCACTCTCCATCGGTGGTCTCTCACACGTGCTCACACACTCTCTCCCGAGGTGTCTTTCTCGCACACATGCTCTAGATATAACCCACCCTCCCTCTCGTAACCATTTACAACTGTTTTCACTAACCTTTATCACAAGCACTCTTCCTCTCGCAAACATACACACGCACAATCCTCATCGACCCTTTCTATATACATGGACCTGCCTACGTTTCTCATGTACGCACATTATCTTTACGCGTGTCTCTCATGCATTGTCTCACACCTCTCTTCCTAATCGACGAGTATGATTCTAGCAAAGCATTCTGTAGGATGCCCCTTAAAGTTAGGTTGGATGAATAGTAATATCAGAGATAAAGGGGTTACCTTAGTCCAAGAACCTAGGGTTACAAATCCTAGCCGGCTTTGTCAGTGGATACAGAGTCCTTCACAATTCTGCTATCTATGTCTTGTACGACTAGTCATCCATGGGTCTTCCTAAATGCGTCACGGGCCGACCAATGTGGCGCAGGACGGAACAGAATGAAGGGCCTCACCTCGACCCACCGGACCTCACGCGGTGACACACCCTCTGCCCCCACGTCTCATTGTCTTCTCACACCCACACATACCAACACAAACACCACACACATAGAAAATTTCTCCTGGTGCCTCTATTCCCTCCCCCCTTTCATATACACACTCAAGGGAATGGAATCTCTTATCGTGACATCATATTCGTCTCTCTCTCTCTAGACCACTCTCATTTCTCGTGCTATCTCTCCCACGCCCCCCCCCCCGTCGGCCCCTCTATCCATGCCTCTCTCGATTACGTAATACACACACACATACCTCTCTAGGCCCCGCCAAATGCATCAACTACACATTCATACATGTTACATCACGTACCCCATTGATCTAAAAAGCCCTATCTTCACGTTTATTTTGCATACAACATTCCTTCTGAATAAAGTGTGGCCAAAAATTATTTTAGAGTTTCTACATATATACAACATTACAAAGTTATATGGTGGAGTACGAACGCTAATTTGCATTGTATGGTGCCCACAATGATATTTATTCCGCACTGTGAATTTGTATATTTTTATACTATATTTATTCCACACTGTGAATTTGTATATATAAAGAGAAACGAAGAGCATCTCTCTCTCCATCGCATACCCCCCCTGTACGCCCCTTTCACGTATGCACACAAAACTATCTCCAGGTCCTCTAAAAGTAAGCCCCCAGAAAATTCACGCATGTTTCATCTTTCTCTCGTGATATATGCAATGACGATCATTGTATTTGAAGCGAAAGGACAATACATACATTGGACTTCAGAATCCACTCATTACGGTCACCATTTACGTTTAGTGGTTATTATGCAGTCACGGGCTCATCGTACAACTCTATTTCCTCATGACATGACTAGTTGACCAGTTAAACGCTCCACGTGGCACCTCTAGTGTTGCATCACATTATCTCACTACCATCGCGCCCACCTGTCAACTTGTATCTACTCTACATCTACACTCTTATAAAATACATAACATACACTCTTATAAAAAAACAGATTTGGTGATGATGGTGTGCTTGCCATCCTGCAATATAGGCCGTCCGATTTATATCTGACGGATAGGAAAGAAACTATGGCAATTTTGCAAAAAGGTACCCACACACCTCTCCACATTTGCAAATAAGGCCTTCCCTTGTTCATCCTTTTCTCTCACAAGATAAACAAGTCATACAAATGCATCTTGATGTTACGTGCAACGCACGGGCATCTTGCTAGTAAGAATGAAAACAAACGACAAAAAAATATTTGGACGGTGGTTCGAAGTCATGACCGCGGGCGCAGCGGACAAGGTGGCCTTGTATTGGTATGATGAGCCGTCTGTTTTAACACACAGGAGCTGGTGTGGTGATTATACACACACGCACGCATGCACACGAACTGCATCCATGCAACACTCACACAAACACATGCACCCACGCACGCATGCAACACTCACATGTACACACGCAGGCACGCACGCACGCAACACTCACACGCATGCATGCATGCACACAACAGTACACCACACGACCAACACACACTCTCACGCTCAAGTGCTCAACCTACACATGCATGCGCACACATCAGGCCCTGACAGACACATACACAACTAGGTGATTCCCGCGCACGGGTTGGAGCCTTGTCGCGCGTGCGTAAATTTGTGTTTATCTGACCTTTTGCCTATGCGAACTGACAGGTGGGACCCACAACGAACATGGTCAATTTAACTAGTCAACAGGGTGCCATGCAGGCTATTTGGCCGGTCAACAGAGTGAAATCCGATGCTGAGTTGTGAGCAAGTGACCGTATAATCACCGCAAAATGTATATAGTGACCGTAATCAGCTTATTCTGAAGTTCTGTGACCGTATTATGCTTTTCTCTCTGTAGGCCCTCCAAAACTACATCTCTACACGTTCTCGCATGTTACATCTAACAACTATGCAATACAGCACTACTACTACACTCTAACACAATAAATCATATGTGTTTTTAGTTTTACTAGATATCATATTGTTACTTATAATTATTCAGTTTGCATACATTAAAATTGCCTTTGAAATGTATGGCCAGTATCATTTACCACGCGGGAAAAATCCCTCCCTTTCCTGTTTAATCAGTTTTGTATCAATGGATCGTGCGAAACAGCAATACTATAGTACTATACAGTACAAGTGACAGTTCACTGGGCCGTCGTGTCGTCTACTCCTCCGTCGTAAGAGTGGAGCGCTCGCTTTCATAAATCTTCTAGTCCCTTTCGCCGACATGTGGGACCTCAAGCTACCGGGTCCATGTGCCATACCGGAATACAGTGCAGAGCAATGAGGCATCAAATCACAAAGCTCCACCCTTCCCGCAGTTAAGTTGGAGGGACGAAGCAACCATCATTTCACTCATTGCTGAATCCGCTTCCCCCTCATCTTCTTCAACTTAACCACGTGTTGCTTCTGCCATTGTTCTGCCTCATGTGGGACGCAGATCGGCTTGGTAAAGCACTGACACGTGGGACCGCATGTTAGCAAACCGCCAGGACAACGTCCTCCGAAAATAAGAAGGCTAATCCTAGACTTACAAAGGGCCACGTAGCTGCTACGTATACTTTCCATCTAATCTATATATGCCCCCCCCCTGTTTTTCAGGTGGGGTGTGCTACGTCTTGAGCTTGCGTTGGTTTTCCCCGAAGAGGAAGGGATGATGCAGCAGAGTAGCGTAAGTATTTCCCTCAGTTTTTGAGAACCAAGGTATCAATCCAGTAGGAGGCCACGCTCAAGTCCCTCGTACCTGCACAAAGCGATAGCTACTCGCAACCAACGTGATTAGGGGTGGTCAATCCCTTCACGATCACTTACGA
Source organism: Triticum urartu (assembly GCF_003073215.2). Lineage (NCBI taxonomy): Eukaryota > Viridiplantae > Streptophyta > Magnoliopsida > Poales > Poaceae > Triticum > Triticum urartu. Next base: position 336,601,167 of record NC_053024.1, on the reverse strand, counting down.
GAGTGAGATCTAATAGATATAATATTTTTGGTATAAAGATGCAAAGTAAAAACTAAAAGCAAAGTAAAAAAGCAAAGCAAGATTAAAGTAATGGAGATTGATATGATGAGAATAGACCCGAGGGCCATAGGTTTCACTAGTGGCTTCTCTCAAGAGCATAAGTATTCTATGGTGGGTGAACAAATTACTGTTGAGCAATTGACAGAATTGAGCATAGTTATGAGAATATCTAGGCATGATCATGTATATAGGCATCACGTCCGTGACAAGTAGATCGAAACAATTCTGCATCTACTACTATTACTCCACTCATCGACCGCTACCCAGCATGCATCTAGAGTATTAAGTTAAAAATAGAGTAACGCCTTAAGCAAGATGACATGATGTAGAGAGATAAATTCATGAAATATAAAATAAAACCCATCTTGTTATCCTCGATGGCAATGATACAATACGTGCCTTGCTGCCCCTTCTGTCACCGGGTAAGGCCACTGCAATATCGAACCCAAAGCTAAGCACTTCTCCCATGGCAAGAACTAACAATCTAGTTGGCCAAACCAAATGGATAATTCGAAGAGACTTGCAAAGATAACCAATCATACATAAAAGAATTCAGAGAAGATTCAAATATTATTCATAGATAGACTTGATCATAAAGCCACAATTCATCGGTCTCAACAAACACACCGTAAAAAGAAGATTACATCGAATAGATCTCCACAAGAGAGGGGGAGAACTTTGTATTGAGATTCAAAGAGAGAGAAGAAGCCATCTAGCTACTAACTATGGACCCGAAGGTCTGAGGTAAACTACTCACACTTCATCGGAGAGGCTATGATGATGTAGAAGCCCTCCGTGATGACGGCCCTCTTCCGGCGGAGCTCCGGAACAGGCCCCAAGATGGGATCTCGTGGATACAGAAAGTTGCACCGAGGTGTAATTAGGTTTTTGGCTCCTGTTCTGATCATTTGGGGGTACGTGTGTATATATAGGAGGAAGGAGTACGTCGGTGGAGCACGGAGGTGCCCACGTGGCAGGGGGGCCCGCCCCCCACCCTCGTGACCTCCTCTTTGACCCCTGGAGTAGGGTCCAAGTCTCCTGGATCACGTTCGGTGAGAAAATCACGTTCCCGAAGATTTTATTCCGTTTGGACTCCCTTTGATATTCTATTTATCCAAAACACTGAAATAGGCAAAAAAAAGCAATTCTTGGTTGGGCCTCTGGTTAATACGTTAGTCCCAAAAATAATATAAAAGTGGAAAATAAAGCCCAATATAGTCCAAAACAGTAGATAATATAGCATGGAGCAATCAAAAATTATAGATACGTTGGAGACGTATCAGGGTCGGCCTAATCCTCTCCTTTAATCCTATCAAATAGTCCCACATCACATCAGTTCGTAACTTTACGTAAACCATTACGTGGATGTAGCATTGCTGAAATAAGAAAACTCCCTCGCCATCCACGCGGCAAAATCACCTCCTTTTTACTAATCTCGATTCTATAATTTTTAGATCAATATAATTGAGATTTGTATAGATAGCACACAGGAGCAAAACCAAGTGGTACGGTTAAGGGCATCCACAATGTGTAGCCAAATGTGAAAATAGCTTTTGGCATCGTGGGAACCATTGTGGACGGTGTTGCCAAAGCCAAAAAGATGGAACCGAAGCTCCCTGATTGATTGATTGAAGGAATAGAAAAGTGCAACGTCTCTCCTCTTTCTTCCATGCTTGGACGCATGTAGTACAGTATAGAGAACAAAGTCTACTCCCCTGTCCCTTCTATCACAAATCACAAAGCAGTGAGGCGTCAAATCACATAAGCACGGATGAAGCAACCATCATTTCACTCTTCGGTGACTCCGCTTCTCCATCATCTTCTTTGAGAATCCATCTCACGGCATTAGTTACTCCTAGTAGTACTAGTAAAGGACTTCCTGGATGCAAATAAGGCGGTTGTCTCGGCTTGCAGGCGGCACTTGCGAACGACTTACCGTGGTCTCCCTCAATGGTGTTCTCCGTCGAACGCACTTCGCCAAACCACCAAAAAAATAAAAAAATATCTTCGACGTCATCGCAATGGGGAAGGAAGTCAAATATAGTTACTACCTCCATTTTTTTGTACACAAGGCCAGTATATCAAAATTACAATTTGCAAAGGGCCACTAACACTAATCGAGGCAAAATTGATGGGGTTAGCAACCAAGGACATTAATATCCCCTGCATGCATGCGGAAGTGAGAAGGTTGGTTTGCATGGCGCTGCATTAATCAAGCGATGAGGAGTGAGATGGTTAGCTCTTTGGTCTTTGGAGAAAAAAAATACGCATTAATTGACACATGAAACGAGGATTTGTATCGATTAAATCCCGCGAAGGAAAACCCAGCCTTGCATTGCCAAACTTCGCCACACATTTTTGCCAAGCTTGCCTAAAGTTTTTAAAATGAGAAGGAGGTCCACTTGCGCACGGCTATCGCGGTCACACCACACCCTCACACGGTCGCCCCTGCACGCTGCGGTCGCACCGCACCCTCACACAGTCGCTCCTGCACGCCGCAAACCCTACCAAGGGAACGCACCCTCACTGACACGTGCTGTTTCATGTGAACACACCAAACTCAGCCATCCTATCGCTGACACATAATTTTCGTTTAATAGAGTATGTTTATCCAACCGCATGTTGGGGAGTATCCGTAAGGCCCGTGCGGTGGTCTGTTGGGGAAGAAGAAGAGGTGAGGAAGAAGGAAAGAAGGGTTATTAGACGTAGGATATTCATCCAACCGCTTGAAATGGTAGACTGGCCCAAGTTAGGCGACTTGCATAACAAATATATGTTTTTACACAGCAAAAGATCCATAAAAACAACAACATAAAGAAAAACTATAACTACTCACGGAAAGAGACGACCTCGTCGTCTTTGGCTGCCGGCACGAACCAGCCGTCGCTGCCGATGTGTGTCTTCGCACCGTGGTTTTCCTCGGCCTCCAGCTACTCGTTCAAGCGGAGCGTGCGGTCACTCTGCACAGACGAGAGCACAACCCGGTTCAAGTCGAGGACGTCCGGTTCTGCCTACAGGAGGGCCTCGAGGGCAGCGGCATCCGCGCGCTCCGCGTCGAGTCGAGCCTCCGCCGCCCGGTTCAAGTCCAGGACGTCCGGTTCCGCCTGCAGGAGGGCGTCGATGAGAGCGGCATCCGCATGCTCTGCATTGAGTCGAGCCTCTGCCGCCCGGTTCAAATCCAGGACATCCGGTTCCGCCTGCAGGAGGGCCTCGATGGCAGCGGCATCCGCGCGCTCCGCCTCAAGTTGAGCCTCCGCCGCCCGGTTCACATCCACGACATCCAGTTCCGCCTGCAAGAGAGCCTCGATGGCAGCGGCATGCACGCGCTCCGCGTCGAGTTGAGCCTCTGCCTCCTGGTCCTCCTTTAGTATCGCCATGTTGAACCGCTGGTCCGCCTGCACCATGGGGGACTCGGACGCCGGCACGAAGTCGACATCCATCGTCTCATACCCATCGAGGGCCTTCTGCGCCGCGACCTCCGCCATGAACATTGGATCGGCTTCCTCCTCCTTGTAGCTTGGCTCCAGACAACTCGGGGATTGGCCCGCCG